>NW_028234428.1:26938924-26951424 GCF_977035675.1 Penaeus japonicus
CAAAACACCCAGACACGGCGACACTACAAGCGCAATACCGGTAACACACCACATTGTCTCGACTAGTTGCATCCCTAATGATATCACTCAACCGCCTTTGCTTCCATCTATATTGAATGACAAACCTGCGTATTTCTTCTTAGACACCGGATCTTCTTGTTCTGTGGTCTCGTTGAACACCTTGCGGAATTTTGAATTATCATTAGATTTGCAACCGAGTCAAACCACCATTTGCGGGATAACAGGAGATAAGGTATCAGCTTTAGGCAGCAAAGTCCTTAACATTTCTCTTGGTAGTGAAATTTTTGCTCACAAGTTTGTCGTTGTAGAATCTAATTTTACTCCGGGACACCTCTTGTTGGGTCATGATTTCTTATACCGTACGGGTATTTCCCTCCACCCTCAGAGTAATAGCATTACTTTTAATGGTCAGAATTACCTATTAAGGACTCCCTCTTGCCTATGGACGCATGCCGACCCATTCACACCCGCAATGGCAATCTATGAAGTCACACATGACCGTAGTCACACCATGTCTACACCTCACTTCCCATCCTCTCCTACCCACCACCCCCCTACCCCTCCCACCCGCCCTCGCTTCACCTCTCCTCTCGCTGCGCGCGCACCCGCATCACGCAAACCTTCGCGCGCAAAACACGTTGACGACTGTGCGAATTCTTGGACCGCTAATGATAATGCTCCTAAGTTTATAGCTAGTGCTACCACTACTATCCCGGCATTTCATGATCTACTGATAGACGTTTCTTGTCCTTCGGCAAATGGTACTGCTTTGATATTACCTGATAATATATGGGTAAAAAATTGTGCAATATTTCCTTCCTTGTATGATATTGCTGATATTAGATGTCAGGTGCAAGTATTTAATCTGACCCCGGCCCCATTGACTATTAACGCTGGTGTACCTGTAATATCTAGTGAATTCAGACTTACTTATCTGTGAATTTGATTTACCTGTTCCCTCCCTTGTTTTTTTCTGCCATAACAACATCGTCCCCCGATGAGCATAGCTCTGATCATGTATTTTCATGAAGGATATGACATTTTGAACTAGTTAAAAGAATTCTCAAGTGCACTGCCAACCAAGGACCGTCCTTTCGGAAAATCAACATTGCTCCAACACTCCATCACCCTCAAGCCTGATGCTAAGCCTTCGTACATACCGAGTTATAAGATCCCTCATTCGAAGCGACAGGCCTTGGAAAAGGAAGTTAAAACAATGTTGGACATGAATCTTATTCAACCAAGCAATTCACCCTGGGCCTCTCCCCTCCTCCTTGTTCCAAAGAAGGATAATACTTTCCGCCCAGTGGTCGACTATCGCAAGTTGAATAAAGTAACAGTGCCAGAACCATTCCCAATTCCTAATCTTAGATTGTTGTTGCAAGACATTGGCTCTAATAATAAGATTTTTTCAACTATTGACCTTGCTAAAGGCTTCCTGCAAGTTCCTATGGCTCCTGAAAGCGTGCCATATACGGCTTTCTCGACTCATATGGGACACTTTGAATTTTTAGTATGTCCTTTTGGACTTCGCAATTCCCCTCTCACATTTAGCAGATTAATGTCACTTGTACTATCAGGATTAATTAATGATCAGGTCCTCGTGTATTTAGATGATATTTTAATTTGTTCACCCTCCCTCTCTGAACACGAGAAGAAATTGCGCCAGGTTTTCAATAGGCTATCAACTGCAGGATTATGTATTCAACCTAGCAAATGTCAGTTCTTCAAGTCTAAGTTAGAATTCCTAGGCCATACCTTGTCATCTAAAGGTATTGCACCTAATGATTCAAAAGTTAAAGCCATTGCCGACTTTCCAACACCTAAGAACCAGAAGGAATTGAAGTCATTTTTAGGCCTTTCAGGTTTTTACAGGCCGTTCATTCAAGGTTACGGGTCCATCGCGACGCCGCTTAACCATCTCCTTAAAAAGGATACTATTTGGCAGTGGACAGACGAGGAAAAAGCCGCATTTACAACTCTTAAATCGCGACTAATTAAGGCTCCACTCTTAGCCTTCCCCGATTTCAGTTTGCCTTTTGTCCTCACCACTGATGCCTCAAACCTCGGGCTCGGAGCAGTACTCCACCAGAAACATGGCCATTCTGGAAAAACGCAGCCCATTGCTTTTGCAAGTCGCGCCCTTAATTCAGCGGAGAAACGCTATCACACGACGGACCGTGAACTTCTCAGTATCACATGGGCCCTCCGTCATTTTCGAGAGCTAATCTTGGGATATCAGATAGAAGTGCACACTGATCATTCCCCCCTCACGTCCATATTTAAGGGTAGGGACCCTCATGGACGACGCGCCCGCGCAATTGAAATTCTTGCAGAGTTTGACGTCACCATTGTTTATTTACCCGGGAAACAAAATGTCGTTGCCGACGCGCTATCACGCGCTCCCCTCTCTGACGCTCACAACCTGCCTGAATCTAGCTCCTCGCCCACCTTTGCCTCCCGCAAGGTGAAATTCTCTGACATTGCACCGATCTTGGTAAATACTGCCGCGCCTACCGTTGCATTTCCTTCGGAGGACGAGATCCGGTCTGCACATGTTCATGGTTGCCGTTCCGACCCCATTCATTCTGTTACCGCCCCGGTCTTGGCTGCCCCAGCCGTACCTCCCATGGACCCACCCACGGAGGACGAGATCCGGATAGCGCAACGTAATGATAATCTGTACGGCCCCTTAATTCAAGCTTTAGAAAGGAATGAAAGACCTCCCCCTAGCAGACATGTTCGAGTAAGTCAACTTTACCTCGATGCTAACGGTCTACTTTGCTACAAATCTAGATATAGGACAAGAAAGCTTAAGGCATCTCGTAAGCTTGTAGTTATTCCTGAATCCCTTGAAGGTCGAATCCTTCCTCTTTTCCATGAGTCGAAAGAAGCTGCACACTGTGGTAAGTATAAGGCAATTCACTTAGCTCAGCAACGCTTCTTCTTCCCGCATCTTATTAGCAAAGTTGCTAAGCATGTTCAGTCTTGTAAGCAATGCCCGTATCACAAGGGAAATGCCAATGACCCAGCCCCTGCATTGAAATATGACATTCCAGACTTTCCCTTCCAGAAAGTCTCTTGCGACACATTGTCAGGTTTTCTACCTTCTCGCAATGGTAATCGTTATATTTTAGTCTTCATTGATAACTTCACTCGTTTTTGTGAACTCGTCCCCGTGCCCAACAAAACAGCAAATGTTGTTGCCCATGCTTTTCACGACTTCTGTCATAGACATTCAGCCCCCATGTATTTTTCAACTGATAACGGGACTGAATTTCATAACAAAGTCATGGATAAGTTATGTGATATCATGAATGTAACTCGTGTTAACATTCTCCCTTACCGCCCACAAAGTAATGGTATTACAGAAAGGCTCAACTCCTCCATCCTCTCATTAATGAGATCGCTTGTTGATGCGACATCGGACACATGGGATGAATCACTATTGACAATCCAGTCTTGTATTAATAGTACATTCCATTCTTCCTTAGGTGATACCCCACATTTTCTTTTATATGGAATGGATAAAAGGCTACCCTATGACCTCTTTGATGAAAATCAAGTTCCTTCATATAATGATAATTATGCTGAATATCTCCTAAATAGAAACAAGTCCATCTTTCAGATCACAAAGAAGCATTTGACTAATTCCAGAGATAAAATACTGTCATTTCAACACAAAGTGGCCCGCCACAAGGACATTGAAGTTGGAGCATTAGTATTTAGAAAAGTCAACCAACCACTCAATATTAAGTCAAAGCTTGCTCCTAGATTTGAAAGTCCATTTAGAGTAATTAGTGTAAAGAACAACAAGGCCTACATTAAATGCATACAGTCAGGTGAACAATCTTGGTCTCATTTCGACGTCCTAAAGCTTGCTCACAAGTACTATTCTCCCCCGGCCGACGAACACTAATTATTTTTTTTATCTTCCAGACCTTACTCCTCTTGGGCTTATCATTCTTCGCATTGGCGTCTGCCGACCGCCATGCCCTACCCCCTAGGCTTCGCGCAGTGCCGGGAGCCTTCGTTGAGGACCATGGGCTAGTCTTACCTATAACAAACAATGTGGAAATCAAAATTTCGCTTCAGCCGATTGCTGATTTCTCCAGCCTGGCTACCTTCCACCTACGTAAGATAGCATCACTTCAAACGCAGGTAACTCGTGAACAGTTAACGCAGCAGCAATTCTCTCTTCTTGACAGTGCACTTAATTCTATCCATAATCAACTTTCTTCTTTTGTAGAACATAAACATCGTTCACGACGAGGATTAATTAATGCCGTCGGAAAGATTGCCCACGCGTTATTTGGCGTTGTAGATGATGATACTTTCACTTCTAAGTTCTCAGAATATCAGAATAATCTCAGAACAATTACTCACAGATTTGACGCATCGATTCATGCCGTCAACACTATTGCCACTAATGTTCACGAGTTACAGAGAGCATTTCACAGCGTTAACTCAACCTTTGAAAACCTCTCCACAAAGCTCAATAACTCTAACCATTTCACAGAGCTTGCGTTTAACGTGCTATCTTACCAAGTGACAATTAATAAGATTATAAATAATATTAACTCAATAACCAACTCGTTGATTTCAGCAACAGCAGGCGAAGTGCTTCCCAGTCTCATTACTCCACATGACTTACGCCCTATTCTCCACAATATCTCCTCTGCTAATGTTAAGCCTCTCTTTCCTCTAAGGCAACGAATTCAGTTCTACTCTACTCTAAAATCTTACCTCACAATTTCAGGTCTCTCTGTAATTATTCCACTCTCCCCTGAAACTACCTTCAAGGCTTATTTCATTCACCCATTCCCATACAAAACAAATAACACTTTCTTCACTTTAAACACACAACATTCACTCATCCTAAAATCCCTTCACGGCCAGTCTATTTCCTTCCCACCAGCAGATTTCTTAGATAACTGTGCAAAGACCACTCCTCGCACATTTGTTTGCACTTCATCGCCTCTGGCACTTGACACAAACATGCCATCTTGCTCCAGGGCACTTATTACAAACCATAACATTATAGGTCAGTGCACATTCTCTGAAATCCGTGGTTCGGTTAGGCCGTTTCTTCTCTCATTTCCCGACATTACCCTATTATTTTACTTCAAGGCTACTACAACTACCGTTATGTGTAACAAGCATAACCCTGATGTTGTTCTACAAGATACTTTTGTTCTTCCAGCC
This sequence comes from Penaeus japonicus, assembly GCF_977035675.1. Taxonomy (NCBI): domain Eukaryota; kingdom Metazoa; phylum Arthropoda; class Malacostraca; order Decapoda; family Penaeidae; genus Penaeus; species Penaeus japonicus. The sequence continues at coordinate 26,944,151 of NW_028234428.1, forward strand.
TCATGTGAACTGACTTCATTATCCTTATTTATTCCAGCTACCCATACCTATACAAGGAAGATTGCAATGAATACCTCCTATCTGCAGCCCATGTCGGTATCATTGCCATCCTATAACATTTCTCTTCCTAGTATAACCTTTCAACAGATGCCTACTTTGCAACGGCTTGATGCATTTACCCCGCTCAGCCCGTTCCACGCAACCTACGTTTATCCCGTATACGTTACCGTCGCCGGAATGTGTATGTTGCTAGTAACCCTGGGAGCGTGCTATTGCATCACCTACAGGCGAGTTGCATTGAAAAACAAGCAAGTAAAACATACCCATGATTCTGTTGCATATACCAGTTACCCTCATGCCATATAATATTATAAGAAAAAAAATAAAATCCAAAAAAATATATAAATAAGAATAATAATACAAAAAAAAAAAAATAAAATAACACAAAAAAAAACATTTTGATACAATATTCGATATATTACTAACTTATGTTTTTTTCCTTGTTGTGCACGAATTATTTTCCTTTTCATATACCGAACTATGCCTTCTACCCTACGTCCCCACTTACCTCTCTAAAGCCATGTAAGGCGCCAGGTACTTATACTTTTTCAAGTTATGATATTGACGGATGCAGAAAAGCACACCTCCCAGGTGTGTTAAACCTGTAATTCCGGAGCTGATCTCGAGGCCTGCCATTCTGCAAATCCATGTAGTATTGTGCATTAATCAAGAATCTGCCGGATGTTGCTGTCTCTTCGTATACCACTCTTATAGAGTTCCCCTGCTCACTTCAGTATAAAGCTATAGTATAAAGCTTTTCTACTTTATTTTCCTTACCAAAAGCGGACGGATGGGTGTAGCATGTAGACGATATGAAAGTATTTATGTTTAACGGTCGACAGAGCATATGTCTGACCTGAGATACATGATCAAATTACAATACACAGATGTGACCTTCACAATTATCGGATTTCGTATATCCCCCAGGATCGGGCAAAGATTCGTTAAAGGCAGCACCTGCAACTTTAGCCCTTCTGGAAATTCTGGTCATCTCCCCATCATAGGAATATCACCCTCAAAGGCTGACCCGAGGGCGGACCTATGAATTATGATGACCAGAAGTCAGCCAATCAGGAAATCGCGACCCAAGCTGACACTTGGAATAGCTACGCCTACTTTCCTGCAGATGGCTCATCGCCCCGCCTAGCGAGCCGTCCTGAGATATACTGACGATAGCGAAGTCACTCGAGGTCCTTGACCTTAATCACCAACATCTACCACTCGCACTCCTACATCTACTATTGTGAACTAGTGCTAATCCCGATCTTTATTTCCAGAGTCATTCCTTGTTATATTTATATATATATATTATATCGTGTCATATTATTGAAGTTATAATATATTGTTATTGTATCAGCTGCTGTGTTTGACACCAACCTTATATTTCTCTATGTGTGGATATTAGAGTAATCTATACACGTTTCTTTTTTTTTCGCAATAATTGGTACAATAATTAGCTACGTACCACGATAGCGAACATTTTTTCCAGTGTCTCACAGCAAACAGCGCATCAAGTTGACTGACAGGACGAAGACATCGGTAATGAAGGTTAGTTGCGACTAAGGTCGATATCCCTCGTGTCATTTTTCTTACTCTTAATTGTTTTTCACACCCTAGTGTTGTGCCTTGTGTTACCCACTTTCTTTTCTTTTTTTTCTTTCTATTGTGAAGTGATTGGATTTCTTTCTCACGCCTATTCATGAGTGAATTACGAAGTGGTAAAGTGTTCAGAAATCTCAGGGAAACTACCGAAATTTTCTTTAGGTTGGATACTGTACCTTCCCATTCTCCCTCCCGTCCCGTTTCCCGATCATCTCTGACCCCCCATTCCACCACTGACCCACCCTCTGACCTGACCCCCACCCACCCCCCCTTCTCCAACATGACGTTCCAACCTCATCAAACATTCAATATCGTACAGAAATTTGATGGCTCGTCCATTCCGGTTGAAGATTTCTTGGAAAATGTTGAATCTATGATTATTCAAGGTGGAATGTCTAGAGATGACCCCTCTTTCGGCAATAAATGCGTAAACGCGGCTGAAACACGTTTAGAGCTAACCTCAGCGAAAGTGCGAAACGCGATTAACGCCTTTAAAACATTGCCATCCGAATTGCGCGGTCGGAGTTATTTCCAGGATATATTTAGATCTTCGTTCAAATCCTTGGATGTAAGTCACCATATTCAGTTCGCGAGACTTATTCAATTAAAGCCTGCTTCCTTGTCCGAAGAAGAAATTCGATTCTTTATCAATCAGCTTCGGGTTCAAGTTTCAAAATGGGTTAAGAGTATTCCCCACAACCATGAGTCCCACATCAAGTCCTTGTTTAACGACCATCACGTCTCCTCTATGACGTATATGGTCAAATCTATCCTTGTTGCTTCTTTACCTACTTCTGTACAAGAGCAAGTTTGGGAACCCTGTGAAGATACTGATTTACTGAAGTTACCCGGCGAATTTGCCAAGTCTATCAGAGAGAAGGCTCCCACAGTATCTGTCAACGCAGGCATTCCCGCGACTAAGGCAAACACGACAACACAAGACAACACACCCTTGCGTAACACGAACAAACACAAACAACCAAACGACAAACCACAACGCAACCCTAACCCGCGGTTCCACAACCATGACACGAAAACACAACACTCAAGACAAACCTCCCCTCACAGATATAATACGGGACATAAAACTCGTTTTCCCCCGTCATCTAACTCACCTCATGTACCCAGACGTAAACAACCTTGTGTCACGAATTGGGCACCAGACAGAGATCAGTGTTTTAATTGTTGTGCGAAAGGTCACGGTGCCGACTCATGTTATTCGACACCATACTGTCCTTATCACGGCACGCGCTCACACCCTTGGCCTCACTGCTCGGCGTTCCCTGACCAGGTGGATCAAACTTACAAATTGCTCCAGCAACGCCAAGCAAATCGCCATTTTTTAGGGAAAAGCCCAAAACACCCAGACACGGCGACACTACAAGCGCAATACCGGTAACACACCACATTGTCTCGACTAGTTGCATCCCTAATGATATCACTCAACCGCCTTTGCTTCCATCTATATTGAATGACAAGCCTGCGTATTTCTTCTTAGACACCGGATCTTCTTGTTCTGTGGTCTCGTTGAACACCTTGCGGAATTTTGAATTATCATTAGATTTGCAACCGAGTCAAACCACCATTTGCGGGATAACAGGAGATAAGGTATCAGCTTTAGGCAGCAAAGTCCTTAACATTTCTCTTGGTAGTGAAATTTTTGCTCACAAGTTTGTCGTTGTAGAATCTAATTTTACTCCGGGACACCTCTTGTTGGGTCATGATTTCTTATACCGTACGGGTATTTCCCTCCACCCTCAGAGTAATAGCATTACTTTTAATGGTCAGAATTACCTATTAAGGACTCCCTCTTGCCTATGGACGCATGCCGACCCATTCACACCCGCAATGGCAATCTATGAAGTCACACATGACCGTAGTCACACCATGTCTACACCTCACTTCCCGTCCTCTCCTACCCACCACCCCCCTACCCCTCCCACCCGCCCTCGCTTCACCTCTCCTCTCGCTGCGCGCGCACCCGCATCACGCAAACCTTCGCGCGCAAAACACGTTGACGACTGTGCGAAATCTTGGACCGCTAATGATAATGCTCCTAAGTTTATAGCTAGTGCTACCACTACTATCCCGGCATTTCATGATCTACTGATAGACGTTTCTTGTCCTTCGGCAAATGGTACTGCTTTGATATTACCTGATAATATACGAGTAAAAGGTTGTGCAACATTACCTTCCTTGTATAATATCACTGATAATAGATGTCAGGTGCATGTATTTAATCTTACCCCGGCCCCATTGACTATTAACGCTGGTGTACCTGTAATATCTTATGAATTCACAGACTTGCCTATCTGCGAATTTGATTTACCTGTTCCCTCCCCTGTTTTTTCTGCAACATCATCTTCCCCTGATGAGCAAAGCTCTGATCATGTCCTAAAGCAAAATTTAGATTTTCATGAAGGATATATTTTGAATAACTTATTTAAAGAGTTTCCAAGCGTACTGCCAACCAAGGACCGTCCTATCGGAAAAACAACATTGCTTCAACACTCCATTACCCTCGAGCCTGATGCTAAGCCTTCGTACATACCGAGTTATAAGATCCCTCATTCGAAGCGACAGGCCTTGGAAAAGGAAGTTAAAACAATGTTGGACATGAATCTTATTCAACCAAGCAATTCACCCTGGGCCTCTCCCCTCCTCCTTGTTCCAAAGAAGGATAATACTTTCCGCCCAGTGGTCGACTATCGCAAGTTGAATAAAGTAACAGTGCCAGAACCATTCCCAATTCCTAATCTTAGATTGTTGTTGCAAGACATTGGCTCTAATAATAAGATTTTTTCAACTATTGACCTTGCTAAAGGCTTCCTGCAAGTTCCTATGGCTCCTGAAAGCGTGCCATATACGGCTTTCTCGACTCATATGGGACACTTTGAATTTTTAGTATGTCCTTTTGGACTTCGCAATTCCCCTCTCACATTTAGCAGATTAATGTCACTTGTACTATCAGGATTAATTAATGATCAGGTCCTCGTGTATTTAGATGATATTTTAATTTGTTCACCCTCCCTCTCTGAACACGAGCAGAAATTGCGCCAGGTTTTCAATAGGCTATCAACTGCAGGATTATGTATTCAACCTAGCAAATGTCAGTTCTTCAAGTCTAAGTTAGAATTCCTAGGCCATACCTTGTCATCTAAAGGTATTGCACCTAATGATTCAAAAGTTAAAGCCATTGCCGACTTTCCAACACCTAAGAACCAGAAGGAATTGAAGTCATTTTTAGGCCTTTCAGGTTTTTACAGGCCGTTCATTCAAGGTTACGGGTCCATCGCGACGCCGCTTAACCATCTCCTTAAAAAGGATACTATTTGGCAGTGGACAGACGAGGAAAAAGCCGCATTTACAACTCTTAAATCGCGACTAATTAAGGCTCCACTCTTAGCCTTCCCCGATTTCAGTTTGCCTTTTGTCCTCACCACTGATGCCTCAAACCTCGGGCTCGGAGCAGTACTCCACCAGAAACATGGCCATTCTGGAAAAACGCAGCCCATTGCTTTTGCAAGTCGCGCCCTTAATTCAGCGGAGAAAGAAGAAACGCTATCACACGACGGACCGTGAACTTCTCAGTATCACATGGGCCCTCCGTCATTTTCGAGAGCTAATCTTGGGATATCAGATAGAAGTGCACACTGATCATTCCCCCCTCACGTCCATATTTAAGGGTAGGGACCCTCATGGACGACGCGCCCGCGCAATTGAAATTCTTGCAGAGTTTGACGTCACCATTGTTTATTTACCCGGGAAACAAAATGTCGTTGCCGACGCGCTATCACGCGCTCCCCTCTCTGACGCTCACAACCTGCCTGAATCTAGCTCCTCGCCCACCTTTGCCTCCCGCAAGGTGAAATTCTCTGACATTGCACCGATCTTGGTAAATACTGCCGCGCCTACCGTTGCATCTCCTTCGGAGGACGAGATCCGGTCTGCACATGTTCATGGTTGCCGTTCCGACCCCATTCATTCTGTTACCGCCCCGGTCTTGGCTGCCCCAGCCGTACCTCCCATGGACCCACCCACGGAGGACGAGATCCGGATAGCGCAACGTAATGATAATCTGTACGGCCCCTTAATTCAAGCTTTAGAAAGGAATGAAAGACCTCCCCCTAGCAGACATGTTCGAGTAAGTCAACTTTACCTCGATGCTAACGGTCTACTTTGCTACAAATCTAGATATAGGACAAGAAAGCTTAAGGCATCTCGTAAGCTTGTAGTTATTCCTGAATCCCTTGAAGGTCGAATCCTTCCTCTTTTCCATGAGTCGAAAGAAGCTGCACACTGTGGTAAGTATAAGGCAATTCACTTAGCTCAGCAACGCTTCTTCTTCCCGCATCTTATTAGCAAAGTTGCTAAGCATGTTCAGTCTTGTAAGCAATGCCCGTATCACAAGGGAAATGCCAATGACCCAGCCCCTGCATTGAAATATGACATTCCAGACTTTCCCTTCCAGAAAGTCTCTTGCGACACATTGTCAGGTTTTCTACCTTCTCGCAATGGTAATTGTTATATTTTAGTCTTCATTGATAACTTCACTCGTTTTTGTGAACTCGTCCCCGTGCCCAACAAAACAGCAAATGTTGTTGCCCATGCTTTTCACGACTTCTGTCATAGACATTCAGCCCCCATGTATTTTTCAACTGATAACGGGACTGAATTTCATAACAAAGTCATGGATAAGTTATGTGATATCATGAATGTAACTCGTGTTAACATTCTCCCTTACCGCCCACAAAGTAATGGTATTACAGAAAGGCTCAACTCCTCCATCCTCTCATTAATGAGATCGCTTGTTGATGCGACATCGGACACATGGGATGAATCACTATTGACAATCCAGTCTTGTATTAATAGTACATTCCATTCTTCCTTAGGTGATACCCCACATTTTCTTTTATATGGAATGGATAAAAGGCTACCCTATGACCTCTTTGATGAAAGTCAAGTTCCTTCATATAATGATAATTATGCTGAATATCTCCTAAATAGAAACAAGTCCATCTTTCAGATCACAAAGAAGCATTTGACTAATTCCAGAGATAAAATACTGTCATTTCAACACAAAGTGGCCCGCCACAAGGACATTGAAGTTGGAGCATTAGTATTTAGAAAAGTAAACCAACCACTCAATATTAAGTCAAAGCTTGCTCCTAGATTTGAAGGTCCATTTAGAGTAATTAGTGTAAAGAACAACAAGGCCTACATTAAATGCATACAGTTAGGTGAACAATCTTGGTCTCATTTCGACGTCCTAAAGCTTGCTCACAAGTACTATTCTCCCCCGGCCGACGAACACTAATTGATTTTTATCTTCCAGACCTTACTCCTCTTGGGCTTATCATTCTTCGCATTGGCGTCTGCCGACCGCCATGCCCTACCCCCTAGGCTTCGCGCAGTGCCGGGAGCCTTCGTTGAGGACCATGGGCTAGTCTTACCTATAACAAACAATGTGTAAATCAAAATTTCGCTTCAGCCGATTGCTGATTTCTCCAGCCTGGCTACCTTCCACCTACGTAAGATAGCATCACTTCAAACGCAGGTAACTCGTGAACAGTTAACGCTGCAGCAATTCTCTCTTCTTGACAGTGCACTTA
>NW_028234428.1:26963924-26966424 GCF_977035675.1 Penaeus japonicus
ACATGACTTCTTGGTAAAATTAGCAGTCGGTGGCTAGAATGGATACTGAAGAAGGGTCGAGGTTGGACACGACCTCGCCGAGTAGCTGCCATGGAAAGTCAAGCGTGACTGAAATCAAGGGCTTGTAATAGTTGCCCTGCGTGGAGGATGGACGAAAAGCTTCCTCGACCTCGGCTACAAGCGAGGAACCCCCCCCCCCCACCTCCTCTCCCCCCACACGGCTCGATAGATAAGACACGGTATATTTGGTTCCACTTCTTAGACATCACTGCTTACAATACACCTTTGTTATTCTATATGTTTAAGAGGGAGGTTATGCCTAAGGCCAAGTCGAGGTTGAACTTCTTCATTCAATCCCAGGTATCGTCCACGGTCCATAATTTTTCTCGATTCAGTTCTTACTCTAATTATACAATTAGTGATAGAAAGGCGGTCATAATTCTCTCGATTCGGTTCTTACTCTAATTAATATATTTAGTGATAGAAAGGCGGTCAGTAATTCGGAGCGGTGAATGAAGGGCTTAAAACCATCTCATTACAGGGCACTTAGCCATTTACTAAATGTTATACATCCGCAGGTCATAGAATTATTAAAATTGGAACAGACAGAAGAGTCAGAGCGCCAGTTGAGCGAGTCTTCATTCATATTTGTGACTGTTTTTCTTGAATATATATTTTTTTTCTTGAGAACCTCTGTACTCACATTGCCCTCCAGGGATCCTTACATTTTGATATTGATATAAATGTGGCAGGGGTGGTTGGGGGGCTTCTGTATATGGTCCAGTTTTATTTGTTTACATCCAACATACATTCCATATCCTAAACCAACTATCAGGACCAGTTTTATAGCAACTGTTGATCGAGAATTTCCTCCGAACTCGTCCTTATGAAGAATCACACGCCCCTTCACATTACTACAAAATTCAAGATGGTATTATGCAGACTATATTTATTACACTCAGTACACTAATAGAGTAATACGACTGCATGCAATAGATTCCCATCAACAACTATTAAAGACCAACGTGATGAAATAGCCAGTTAGAAAGGGAAGGGGTCCTTGTGGTGGAAGAGAGGCGCGAACCCTTAACCCTTACTGCATACAAAAAAGGGTCTATGATGCCTCTCTCTTCCGGCTCGGGTAGATTGGTATTATAGAAACGGTTCGTATATGATATATGTGAATTGTTCAACGTCATTTATAAAGATAACAAATCATAAATCTTAAGGTGATATCACTGATATTAAATACAAGCACCTCTGTCTTGAATGCATTACGGGTCATAGTCGTTTCGTTGCTGAATGAAGGGTATTACTAGGCAGCATAATGATTGCTGAGACCCCCCTCTCAACAAGCGAAGCCATGCACACCGGAGCGAAGACCTGTCAGATAGGGTTTCAGTAACTCCTATTCCACGCTGCCGTAGTACCCTATCACTTTAATATCAATATGAACTACATACCAAGTCCCTGGGATTTATCTGGAGATCCCAAAGGCCCCACCCCGACCCCCACCCCCACCCCGACCCCTACCCCTACCCCGTTCAGACTCAAGGTTGACCTCCCCCCCCCCACCCTTTACATAGAGTCGTACGTGTGGAGGATTCTTTATATGCTGCGAAATACATTGCATTTCAGTCTTCATTCTCCCTTTATCTTTTGAAATACAAATTTACGCAATGGTGAAAGGAGCTTGGTGAGTTTTTTTTTTCTTTCTTTCTTTTTAATATGAAGTAATCCAATACATTTAGTGTACAGCGACTTGAATCTCCCATGAGAATGAAACATAAACTCACGAAAATCAATGAAAAAAATAAGCTCCAAATGATGATAACAAGAAGAGTTACAATACTAAAAAATGAAAGCTCATTCCAGCTGACAGGCACTCCGTCTCGGTGCACAACCGACCAAATTCACCCAAAGGAAAACAAACCCAGAGAAGTGAGGCGTAGTAGTGCTCGTCCTTTTCACTTCTATTTCCTTATTTACTCGATATCGGGAAGGCAGGAGGACAGAAAAGAAGGTGAGATATACATGGAAGCGTAAGTGTCCTTTCAAGGTGGGGTAGGTGTGACAAGAGAGGACAGAGGGCGAGCAATAGGAGCAATAAGAAGGTGGTGCAAGTGGAGATAAACAAAAGATTAGTCACAAAGACGAACAGCTGATAGGGCATTTAATTGCAGACGTGTTTGTTTTGGTGGCGCAAGGAAAGGTTTTTCAAGGTTTTGGGATGGTAGGACGGGAAGAATAGTGGAGTGGAGTGTGTGTGATTGTGAGGCATTGTTGTTAACGGAAATACATCGGTGGTTTGAAGGCAGATTAGTGATTGTTAAGGCTCGTCAAATAAGCAATTGCAAATCGTTAAGCAATGAATAGAAAGAGAGCTTGTAATTGCTTTTTGATTAGACTTGCATTGGATAAGGTGCTTTTAAAAATTGTTATAGTTAATTTACTGTATTGCCTAAGTGCATCATCAAGAAACAGTCTAATGTTGACTTAA
>NW_028234428.1:26986424-26996424 GCF_977035675.1 Penaeus japonicus
CTCTCTCTCTCTCTCTCTCTCTCTCTCTCTCTCTCTCTCTTTTCTCTCTTTCTTTCTCTTTCTTTCTCTTTTTTTCTCTTTCTCTCTCTTTCTCTCTCTTTCTCTCTCTTTCTCTCTCTCTCTCTCTCTCTCTCTCTCTCTCTCTCTCTCTCTCTCTCTCTCTCTCTCTCTCTCTCTCTCTCTCTCTCTCTCTCTCTCTCTCTCTCTCTCTCTCTTTCTCTCTCTTTCTCTCTTTCTCTCAAGTTTATATCTTAATTTTCCTTAAAAAATGCTGTACGGTTGTTACATGGGATGTTTGTGTCTTGGGAGCTGGTGATCACGTAAAATTCACATCAACAGAGTGACCTGAATGAGGCAAAGGACGAAGTGGATAGATTGCAACAACGACTCAATGCCTTGGCTTCCCTGGACTGTAAAGATGCAGTTGTCAGTCTCAAAAGGGAGTTGGCTTCTCTCAGGGGAAAGGTAAGTGCGTCCATCATGCCAGTTTCTGTGAGAAGAGTGGGTGACGTCCTACCTCTCTCTCTCTCTCTCTCTCTCTCTTTCCGTCTCTATTCTTATTAAATTTAAATCCATTTTGGTAATTGCTCATGCAGTGGTTTTCTTTCACTCTTACATGCACACTGATTGTTATGTAGTTCTTTTATTATTTCTCTGGCTTCTTTATAACTCTTCTCTTTGGGTTTATTTCTATCACTGCAATATGTGTATTTTTGGTTATAATATCCTCTTCCCCTATCATCCCCAGTGTAATAATTTGACTTAGATTGCCATCACGATCCTGTACACTGTACTGGATGGACAAGCAATTATGTATTATGGAACCCATTGGGGTTACACAGGGCTGCCATTTTGTAGGTTTGTGGGTAAGAGGAAGACTCATGCTTTGCCCAACAATTAGCTTTTCCACCCAACTCCTGCTTATTTATATATTAGAGGACTGCAAATCTTCACTTTTTTGTGTTTCTTCATGTTTTGACAAAGTTGTATGGCTATGACATTTTTTTTTACAAATATTTCCTGTAACTAAGTCTTTTAGTCTCCACAAAGGAGGAATGTACATTGTACACTCAGTATAGCATCACTAGCATGACTTTATGGAAGGAGGAGTTTGAAGTTTGGGGAAACATTTATTTACTGTATCAGAGAAAAAATAAAATATTTAAAAGTATGTCCACTCCTCCTCCTGAGCTTTTAGGTCTCTGAAACTGGGGAACTTATTTTCTTTCATTTAAATTCCTTTCCTGTTCATTTTATAGGTTCCCTCAGGCTTATATTAGCAGGTTGTATCTAGGTTGAAGTGAAATTTGAATATTTCTTTGCTTTTCTGTGGTCATTATTGAAATAAGTTATGATATTTTGATATTTAAAAGATGACTTCTTATATTGCAGTTTCTAACATTCCTATAAATCATTATTATAATTATACTGCTTCTGTGTCTTAGAGGCCTATTGTGGAAAGATTGCTATTTTGCATGTCTAGAAATTATAGTTATTATGTTACAGTTTGAATTTTCATCATTTATGCTCGTCTCATCTCAGTTGGGTTACTCAGACCTTGACATCATTTGTCTTTAGGTTCGTGATGAAGGGGCAACTTACGTCAATTACATCTCAGAGTTGTCCTCCCGTCTCCTGGATGTATTGTTACAGGTAAGGCAGTTTTTGTATTTCTTATTTTTTTCCCACTAATAACTGGCTTTATTAGTATTTGTTGCAATAGATTGTAAGGAAATGTACTGTGACTATATAATTATATAACTGCTGTTATACTCTCCCAAAGTGAGTCTGAAGAACATTTGCAGGTGACTTTAAGGATTCTTGATATACCAGTTTGACCATATTTGACCAGTTTAAAAGGATTTTGATAGATATAATTACATTATAAAGAATATTATAGTATATGTAGTGGAAGAAAATATAAGAGTAACTTCCATAAAGATAAAAGATGGAAAAATAGTTCTGGTAAGTCGAGCAGAATCAAAATGCTCAGTTAGTGAATACCTGAAAGACAAAATCCACAGGGATCAAATGCACAGATTTTGTAGTTAATTAATATACCAGTTTTGAATTTTGCAAGAATTTCATGAATTTGTAATTTGTTTTTAGTTCACTGTGATTCTTCCCTCATGTTATCTTGTTACCTTTATCTGAAAAGGGTTAATGACATGAGGTCTGATTTTTGGGGAGACATCCTGTGAGTGTGTGTGTGTTTAGAGCCGAGAAGCTGAAAAAGCTGAATTAGATAATAAATGAAAAATATAAGGCATCTTCCCCATCCTATGTGTGAATCGGGCTTTCAGTGCTGTTTTTAGGGTTTAAGAAGCATTATCATTTGTGTAGTATTATGCTTATATTCGTACAGGCATTGGAATCACAGCGTCTCCAAGATTTCGTTGAACACCGTTGATGATACTAGCATTGTGAAGTAGCATGGAGTTGATTTTCGACTGTTCAATAGCCTCTTCTCAATTGAATATGTTGGCTTGGAAGAAATGTTTCATGATTGTAGTGTAAAATATCCGGGAGAAAGAAAAATTGCAATTATTATCCTCATCATCATAATCATCATTATTATCTTCATAGTCATCATTTTTATCACTACTGAAGTTATGCTTTCTAAACATGGATCTTATTTGTTCTAAGCGCTCTTGTCACAGTTGCTCATTGCTCTGTCACGGTACTTTGTGATTATCCAGTGTGTGTGTGTGTGTGTGTGTGTGTGTGTGTGTGTGTGTGTGTGTGTGTGTGTGTGTGTGTGTGTGTGTGTGTGTGTGTGTGTGTGTGTGTGTGTGTGTGTGTGTGTGTGTGTGTGTGTGTGTGTGTGTGTGTGTGTGTGTGTGTGTGTGTGTGTGTGTGTGTGTGTGTGTGTGTGTGTGTGTGTGTGTGTGTGTGTGTGTGTGTGTGTGTATGTGTATATGTATATATGTATATATGTATATATGTATATATGTATATATATTATATATTATATATTATATATTATATATTATATGTATATATATATATATATATATATATATATATATATATATATATACATATATATATATATATATATATATATATATATATATATATATATATGTATATATATCATCTATATTATATATATATTATACATATATGTATTATATGTATATATATACATATATTATACATATATATATATATATATGTATATATATACATATATCAATACAAATTTTACCTCCTTGACCTTGACTCAAACTCGGGTCCTCAGAGTGAGAATTCCGGCTCCTAACCTTTACATTACATGACCCACTTAAAGGTTTGTCTAACCAGGGAATGAAGTAGAAATTCAAGTCACAAATCAGGTTACTTAGGTTATATCTATGTGAAAATGATGGTAGAATATAGTAATGCATTTTGATATAGAAATATAATGGTAGTTGTATGGCACCTGGTTAGACAAACCTTTTAGTGGGTTGTGTAGTGTAATGTTTAGGAGCCAGGGGCCGGATTCACTAACGCACTTACCATGATAAATACGCTGGTAACTACAATTATGAAGGTAAAAAGACCGCATCGGTATTCATGAAGAACTTACCATGATAGAATACAATGCTAAATTTACCAGTGGTTGGAGCACTGGTATGTCCACTGGCAACTACAGCGATGACTCTCTCATCTCGCTTTATCTCAGCAAAAAATCAACATTTAAGGCGACACTTTAGTTTGCATGTACACTTATTATGATCAGAGTGATGGCAACTGTTCATTTTCATATGAATATGACAAAAATCAATAAAATTCACAGGAAATAAGCGAGAATAATGTTCATGCAGCTTCGTCATAGGCCTACAATAACTGAAAATAATACATGGAATTAATAATTTGAGAAATTCAAACATTTTGTTTTAATAACATTCAGCTGAAAAACAGTAAACATATAAATGTATAAATTATTTTTGTGCTTGCATTAATTTAGATACAATTATTCATAATCTTAGGGTTTGATTGGCATTTCTTTTTGGAAAACGTTGATACAAATAACACCACCATTGCGTGGAGCCATTGTTTCTTTCCTTTCGACTGCAATCTAAAAAAAAAAAAATGTATGTTTTTGAAAACCATTACGTTATATATGATCCATAAGATCATGCAATAGAATATGCTTTCTAGGAAATTAATTTATATAGAAATAATTTAACACAGAAGAAATCTTTATCATTTCTTGAAACAAAAAAGTCTCGCTGTTGGATCAGGTTTTGTTTACATGTTACGGGATTGGTCAAAGGAGCCTAAAAAATTATGTAAGGCGCTCGCTGATTGGCGGAATCGATTTACCAGAGTTATTATCAAATTACGGTGATAAAGTCTATTTACCCTTACCAGGCGACTTATCATCGCTTGATGAATCCCACTTTGCCATGACTGGTAAACGCTCTGGTAGTTGACATCTGGTAAATGCCTTACCATCGTATGTTAGTGAATCCAGCCCCAGGATTCTCACTCTGAGGGCCCGAGTTCGAGTCAAGGTCAAGGAGGTAATATTTGTATTTCTATATTAAATGCATTACTGCATTCTACCATCTTTCTCAAATATATATATATATATATATATATATATATATATATATATATATATATATATATATATATATATATATGTATATTTGTATGACTGTGTGTATATTTTTCTTTGTTCATGCTTGTATGATTTATTTTTTCTCCTTGGATGAGCATTATGAGCACTGTTGCCAGCCACATGATTACTTTGGCATGGAAAATAAACTTGTTTGATAGAACTTGGTAATAAGGTTAATAGATGGACTTATTTTTTAATAGAACCATTTGAAGGTAATGGTTAGTATAGAGGAAAAACAACTTTGGTAGATGTAAACTCTGTGTACTTCCATAAGCTGTTAACACAAGAGTTTTCCCTTGCTGTCTTTTTGTATCTCAAGATTGTCTCTCCAGTTATATTCTTCCTCATGCTGTACTGTGCACTGAGTCCTTTCCATTCACTGCTCTCTTCTCCTCTCTGCTCAGTGTGATAGGCTGAATACTCACTTTCCTACTATCAATATGTCTTTTTATTTCCATAGTGCAAGCTCAGTCCTCACTGCCCTCTGGAAATGAAAACGGTAAGATAGAAAAAATGCTTACCAAGATTAGGGTCACAGTGTGAAATGCAAATTGCGTGACTGTGGTCAAGAATAGAGCTGAAGTGCTAAAGAAATGCAGTGAGAAGAAGTATGGATGTAGTTCCACTGCCATAGTTTGTCTAAGCAAATTCTGGACTGAAAGGTTGCTGCCATACGTCTATTGAAGTAATAACAAGTTCTGAGGAACTATACATTATGAGATACAAATTCTACTGTCCCCCTGAAAAATTGCATAGTTTCCATTCCACACTGTGTACATGGCAGTGACACACCTGTACCCATATGGTGTGGTGCATGCAAGCAATGCCCTCCACCTAGTACAGAGTTACTCAACCCCTACATGGTGGGTAGGAGGAAATGAGATGCATTATGCTACTGGGCTTAGAGCATTTTCATATGTCTCCTGTAAGGCATATACTGGAGTAATATATCAGTGCAAGGAATTAAGGTTGAGAATAAATGTTCAAGAGGTTTGTTTGCTATATGACATAACATACAGGCATTTATTTAACATGGAGTCAATCCAAGTTATTGGAAACAAAACATCTATACCTGTGTCTTCTATTCTTACATTCTGAATACAATGATAAATTGATTTAGTGATAAAAAAATATTGCACTATGTAATTCATAAGCTCAGGTTTAAATGAAACTACTACTATAAAAGGGAGAAAGACGTATGAGAATTCTTATTGCTCAGTACATGACAGAAGTTTCTCAAACATGGTAAAGAAAGTGATTAATTATATGGTGATTCCTGAAGCTCCTTGTGAAATTGGGCATTGCTTTCTTTACCGGGAAAATCCTTTGATAAATTGGAACAAAAAGAATCCCATGTATAGTAGTTCCACTCTGACTTAGCATTGATTATTTGTACAAGGAAGTCTTTATTAGAATGAGATATTTCCCCATACTCACCAAGGTGGGTTTTACTGAACTGCCGATGCTCACAGTAGCTTTACCTTTGACCAGTTCTGATTTTGTTTTTTTGAAGTTTCATTTTCCTTCTCATACAACTGCAGCTGTACCTTGTTTAATGCGTATTTCTAGAGGTTCTTAATAAGATAACATAGGCTTCAATTAATCGGGCAAATAGGAGAACATTGTTTAGATGTAATGCAGTAAGGTTCGCATAGACATAGATATGGCTTTTAAACTTTCTTTTAGGAAATATGATACAATGTGTCCTGAGTGAAGCCTTATTATGTCACTTTCACTAAATCACTATAAATATTTAGTAAAGTTAGTGATAGCAGACATTCTTTTTCAGAGCAAGGATTTTTATCATGCTGTTTCAATACAATTATTTCTATCATGCTACATTTCAGAAAGGAGCTTGAAAGGCTTTAGAAGAAACCTTGCATGTTCTTAATTCATAACTCTGCCTGACTCTGCACTCACACTGAATGTTTTGCCCAGTCAGAGGTACTTTTGATTGAATCTCTATTTTGATGTGAAATATACTGGTCACTTAGAAGAAGAACTGAAAAAGGATTGCTGATGAGCATACTGATTTAAAGGAGAGTTATTATTATTGAGAAAAATGCAATATCAAAAAATGGCTGGAAAATCCTGATTATGACTGGCTTGTACTATAAGATATCAGAAGCTAATCTTCAAGCTTATTATGTAATTATGATATGGTGTGTAGCTTCATATAAGCTATTTGAATACTACAGGGGGAAAAAAATTTTCACATCAGAACTTTGTTATAAAAAGGAGAGCCCATGACAGGAAAGTTGGAAGAACAAATGGATGTGAAGAAGGAGTATCATCAAAATATATACACGATTTTATGATGGACTAAATTCCCAAAGTCCCTGTTTGAAAAAAAGCTTAGGAATCTTGCAATGAAAAGGAAAAAGATTAATTGGTTTAGATTGACTCAAATAGGTAAACTTCTTTTGTGTGCATAAGATGCCCTTGTCCTGCGACTCCATTAATTGGATTTTGGGTAAAATAGTGTGACATAGATTTTACCAAACTCTAGATTAAGTACCTAATAATAGCATAGCTTTAACCCCTTCACTACGGGCAGTAGAAAACGCTCCTCGCGCCGTATCCGAGCTGCCGGCGCGCGCCAAATTTTAAACGTCGCTATTGAATATGATAAGTTTTAAGCCAAAACCTCTACAAGTTTTAAGCCAAAACCTCAACATAATCATCATGTGTTATATATCAAAATATGCATAGTTAACCTCTTCCCCCATGGGCATGTGACAAGTTATTTACATGGGTTGGGAGGAAGATGGAAAGAGTGACCTTGGTGGGAGGCCTCACTCAGATGACCAAAGAAAACGATTGAAATAGTATGGTAAACTAATCATAATAAGTTTTATATTTTTACATAATGTTCCATAAATAAATAATAAAATGATTGCTAGCAGGGCCCATCAGTGCCTCCCCTGGTATAAGCGAATCCCACTCTTATGTAATAAATTAATAATAATGAAAGTCAATTAATATATCGTATCATATCCGACCTCTATTCTGAAAGATCTCGTACAGTATCCGGAAGAAAGAAAACTCAATTCCACCAGAACTCAGTATGCGCGTCCTCGGATTTGACGCGAGCGCTGTGATGACGCAGTATACGCGTCATAGTGTCGAAGGGGTTAAGTTTTGTTTTACAAATTTACATGAAATGAGCTCCCATTACCAATACCTCCTTTCCCGTAAACAATATTTACAACAGGAATTTATAGTTTGAGTGTGTTGTTGATCTTTGGCTTGTGGACTAACATTGCAGTGTTCCAGAGTTTTGAGCAAATTTGAAAAACAAGAAATTGAAATGCCTTCTCTTTTTCTTTTTTGAAATGTTCATTTTCTCGACTTCTTTGTACTTACTAGATAGTTACCACAGCT
The DNA here is from genome assembly GCF_977035675.1 of Penaeus japonicus. Taxonomy (NCBI): domain Eukaryota; kingdom Metazoa; phylum Arthropoda; class Malacostraca; order Decapoda; family Penaeidae; genus Penaeus; species Penaeus japonicus. The sequence continues at coordinate 26,994,421 of NW_028234428.1, forward strand.
AGAGTATTTATGATCTTGACTCCCTTTTTTCTGTTGAGATTATCTTGCTGTTACAAATATCAAGAGGCTGTCTTGTAAGACAGATGTTACATTTTGATTTTTGTGATATGGGAAGGCCTTTTAGGATGTTATGTATTTTGTGTTAGCTGAGCTTGGCATGGCTACTTATAAGAGTCATTTGTGTATTTTATTTTTGTACTCTCTCTCCCGTTTCTCTAATGGTAACTAACCCAGGGAATGATGAATAAAATTTTGCTTAGCAGAAATTGAAGTGTTGCAAATATTAACAGATACAAGTGCAGACGTCAGCGGAGCAAAATGCAGCAGTTAACGAGGCTGTCACGTTAGCCAGGGCAGATAAGGACAAATTGCAAGAGCAGTTGCAAGGTACACTGGACTTGCAGGCCCACAAACTCTCAGATGCCCAGCGTGAAATTGAAATGTATCAAGAACAGTTACACCGGCACCAGGAAAACCTACAGGTAACTTAGGATCAAAACCCTTTTGCCTTCCCCCACTTCCACATATTTTCTGATATCTACATTTACCACAAGTTGAATTTTTGAATAGGCCATGTTTCAGTGTAAAAGAAAATGTAAATTAATTACCACACCTGACACAGCAAACAACTGCCGAGTTTGAGGAAGTGAAAAGAGCTCTGATAGAGGAGAAGAACGAGGCAGTGAAGCAGCTGAGCTTGGAGCATGAGTTGGAGATGGTGGCCATGAAGGAGCGATGGCAAGAAGAGGACTCGTCGCGGCAGGAGGAACTCACGTCCTTGACTCAGGTTTGTATTCTAGTAGAATCCCACCTTGGGATGTCAGGCTATATTTGGGAGACAACTTTACTGAAACAAGAACTTCAAAGAAACAAAGAAAAGCTCATTAACAAGGAGTCCATTCATTCCCCAGAAACTGAAGAGCCTCGAGGACGTCCTCCAGCGAGCAGAGAGTGACCGGAACGAGCTGGAGAAGAACTTTCAGGAGCGGTTTGAGGCTCACTTCCAGGAGGAGAAAGACAAGATTGTGCAGATTCTGGAGGTCAGCTTCAGTGAACGGGAGAAGAAAGCACTTGAGAGCCTGAAGGAACAGCTAACCCGTGAACACCAGGAGGAAGTGAGCAGGTGAGATTATTGCAATTATGATGCAACACAGGATTTAGCTCTTGAAAATTTTTATTTATTGATTGATTAAACTATTGCCAGCTGGGTGACTTGTCCTTGACCAGAACATTACTTGATATGCATTTATTAGTATATTCATTTTTAGGTTTATATGGATTCATTTGTTCGACATGCTTGTTTGACTTGCATATTTGAAAATATGTGTTCAATGTGTATTAGTCTTTATTATATTTATAGAGTGAATAAGAGTGAGTGAGAGTGAAAGTGAGATTGAGATTGAGAGAGTGAGTGTATGAAAGAGAGAGGGAGAGAGACAGAGAGAGGGAGAGAGACAGAGAGAGGGAGAGAGACAGAGAGAGGGAGAGGGAGAGAGGAGTGGAGAGGGGAGTGAGAGCGGGAGAGGGAGAGAGAGGGAGAGCGAGGGAGAGACAGAGAATGAGAGGGAGAGAGAAGGAAGAGACAGAGGAGAGCAGAGAGGCAGAGACAGAGGCAGAGGCAGAGGCAGAGGCAGAGGCAGAGGCAGAGGCAGAGGGGGGGAGAGAGAGAAGGAGAGAGGAGGGAGAGAGAGAAGGAGAGAGGGGTGGGAAAGAGAGAAGGAGAGAGGGGTGGGAAAGAGAAAAGGAGACAGGGGTGGGAAAGAGAAAAGGAGAGAGGGGGGGAAAGAGAGAAGGAGAGTGAGTGAGTGAGTGAGAGAGTGAGAGAGAGAGAGAGTGAGTGAGTGAGTAAGTAAGTGAGTGAGTGAGTGAGTGAGTGAGTGAGTGAGTGAGTGAGTGAGTGAGAGAGAGAGAGAGTGAGTGAGTGAGAGAGTGAGAGAGTGAGAGAGAAATATCCTTAGATACATACATATATTTATAAATATATATATACACAATGCCACCCTT
>NW_028234428.1:27006424-27009880 GCF_977035675.1 Penaeus japonicus
TACAAAATAAGAGCACACACACACACACACGCGTGACAGTGCGTGCATACACTTACAGACTTTGCGAGTGTAGTACATACACATACATACCCACATACACCCCCCACACACACACACTCACACTCACGCGCGCGCTCACATAGAGAGAGGGAGAGAAAGAAAGAAGAAAGAAAGATAGATAGATAGATAGAAACACACACACACGCACGCACACGCAAGGCGCCCCGTCGTTTTGTGCCTTATTATCCTACCCGTAGCTACCCGGAGCGACCTCGGGTCATGATAGACGTAGGACACCTTACTCCACAAGGTCGAGGATCCTGTGTTGAGGGAATAAGCCGATAACCCTTCCCGTCTATCGCTCAATCTCGATCTCGGCGCGTCTCTGCAATCTATAGCACGCGACATGGCCCGCCGCAGGTGGAGGGGAGATCCTGTAGGATACTGTAGGATACTGAAGGATACTGAAGGATACTGATCATGCTGTAGGATACTGTGGGAGACCCATCATACTAATCATACCGTAGGTTGGTCATGCTAGAGGATACTGTAGAATAATGGGCATACTGTCGGATGCTGATCATGAAGTAGGTCTTATTGTAAGGCTATTGTTCATACTGTAGGATACAGATCATACAGAAGGATAGTGTGGGATGATCATCATACTGAAGGATGCCGTAAGATAATGATCCTGATGAAGGATACTGTTGGGTGTTGATTGCACTGCAGGGCACTAATTATGAGTCACGGCACTGTGGGGTACAGTCATCCTACAGTCATGTTGTAGGATGCTGTGAGATACCCAGCGCACTGTAGGGTATAGTGGGAGACTAATCACACTGATCATGCTGTAGGATACTGGTCATGCAGTGGGATATTGTGGGATCATGATCATGGGGTGATGAAGGGCGCGCAGGCTGGGTATATAGGAACCAGGAGAGGAAGAAAGAAGGGGAACAAGATGGGGCATTAAGAGGGGAGAAAGAGGGAAAGTTGGGAAGAGAGAGAGGGGGGGAAGAGAGAGAGAGAGGGGGGAGGGAGAGAAGAGAGAAAGTGGGGGAGAGGAGAGAGAGAGGGGGACGAGGGAAGAGAGAGAAAGGGGGGGGGGGCGAGGGAAGAGAGAAAGGGTGGGCGAGGGAAGAGAGAGAGAGAGAGGGGGGGGGAGAGAAAGTGGGGGAGGGGAGAGAGAGGGGGAGAGAAAAAAGTGGGGGACGAGGGAAGAGAGAGAGAGGGGGGGCGAGGGAAGAGAGGGAGAGAGGGGGGGGGCGAGGGAAGAGAGAGAGAGGGGGGGGGGCGAGGGAAGAGAGAGAGGGGGGAGGGAGAGAAGAGAGAAAGTGGGGGAGGGGAGAGAGAGGGGGGACGAGGGAAGAGAGAGAGAGGGGGGGTGAGGGAAGAGAGGGAGAGGGAGGGCGGAAGAAAGGGAGAGGGGGGGTTGAGGGAAGAGAGAGAGGGGGAGGCGAGGGAAGAGAGAGAGGGGGAAGCGAGGGAAGAGAAAGTGGGGGAGGCGAGGGAAGAGAGAGAGGGGGAGGCGAGGGAAGAGAAAGTGGGGGAGGGGAGAAAAAGAAAGGGGGAACGAGGGGAGAGAGAGAGAGAGAGCGGGGGTGGGGGGAAGAGAGAGAGGGGGAGGAGGGAAGAGAGAGAGGGGGATGGGGGAAGGGAAAGTGGGGGAGGGGAGAGAGAGAGGGGGGGGGAGGAGGGAAGAGAGCGAGAGGGGGGGGAGGAGGAGGGAAGCGAGAGAGAGAGGAGGGAAAGAGGGAAGTGAGAGATAGTGGGAGGAGGGAAGAGAGAGAGAAGAAAGAAAGAAGAGAAGAGAAGAAAGAGAGGAGAGAGAAATAAGAGAAAGAGAGAGAGAAAGAAAGAGAGAGAGGAAGAAAGAGAGAGAGAAAGAAAGAAAGAAAGAAAGAAAGAAAGAAAGAAAGAAAGAAGGAAAGGAAGAGAGAGAGAAAGAGAGAAAGAGAGAAAGAGAGAAAGAGAGAGAGAGAGAGAGAGAGAGAGAGAGAGAGAGAGAGAGAGAGAGAGAGAGAGAGAGAGAGAGAGAGAGAGAGAGGGAGAGAGAGAGGAAAGAGAGGAGAGAAGCGAGAAAAGAAGACAAGAAGAGAAGAGAAGAGAAGAGAGAGGGAGTGAAGGTAAGAGAGAGAGAAGAGAAATAAAAAGAAAGAAAGAAAAGAAGAAAGAAAGATTTAGCGAACTATTAGAGACGGTTTATCCTAGGAGATAAATTTCAGGGTTCCAGGCAGTAAAGAAATATATATATATGTAGGAGTGAAAGGGATGGTGGTAGACTTAATGATAAATTAGTTGTCAGAAATGATAATGATAATAATAATAATAATGATAATAATAATCTAGGGCGTGGTGACAGGCTCTTCTGACTGCCGGTCAAATTGTGTCTGTCTGTTTATTGTGCTTCTAACCCCCCTCCCCCTCCTCTCCCCTCCCCGTGTGCAAGGAATGGTCGGGGTTGCCATCCGCTGACAATGTGGGACTGAACTCGGGTCAGCAAGATTGCCAGCCCAGAACGCTACCACAGCACCGTAGGCTTTTCTACGTGTATGTATAAAAAATATATGCTACAATTGGGTTAATTTAGGGCGTTTTGAGTTAGCCAAAGATGTAAATTGGGACACGGGAACGAGCTGAAAGGATAAAATGGGGGAACGAATTGGCTGAACGAATAGATTGAGAGACATGAACTGGTTGAAATGGGAAATTAGGACACGGTAACTGGCTGAAGGGGTTGATTGGGACACGAACTGGCTGAATGGGGTAGACTTGGACACGTAAATTATCTGAAAGGCTGAATTGGGACACGTAGACTAGCTGAAAGGTTAAGTTGAGGCCCGTGAACTGGACACGGAAGCTGAATGAATAGGTAAATTGGGACACGTGAAGTGGCTGAAGAGATGAAATGGGACAAGGGACCTGACTGTAGAGGTAAATTGGGACACGTTAACCGACTAAAGTGGCAAATTGGGACGCGTAAACTGGCTGACGGTTTAAATCATTGAAAGAAGGTCAGGAACCCCTGTTCTAGAGAGAGTAAGATGGAGAAATAGGTATAACGGCAGAGTGGATAGAGTGGGAGAGGGAGAGAGAGAGAGAGAGAGAGAGAGAGAGAGAGAGAGAGAGAGAGAGAGAGAGAGAGAGAGAGAGAGAGAGAGAGAGAGGAGGGGGTGGGAGAGAGAGAGAGACAGAGAAAGAGAGAGATAGAGATAGAGAGAGAGAAAGGAAGAGATAGAGAGAGAGAGAGGGGGGTGAGGGGGTGGGAGAGAGAGAGAGACAGAGAAAGAGAGAGAGAGAGAGAGAGAGAGAGAGAGAGAGAGAGAGAGAGAGGGGGGAGAGGGGGTGGGAGAGAGAGAGAGAAAGAGAAAGAGAGAGAGAGAGAGAGAGAGAGAGAGAGAGAGAGAGAAAAGGAGAGAAAAGAGAGAGAGAGAGAGAGAGAGAGTGAAGGAGAGA
>NW_028234428.1:27009980-27014980 GCF_977035675.1 Penaeus japonicus
GGAAGAAGGAGTCTCAACAGGCATCTCCGACCCAGTAGCGACAGCATCCTGCTCCAGCACCCCATCTCCCTTCGGCGCCCGAGAATGCCTTGGACGCAGAAGGACCTTCGCCACGCTGTCCCTGGCTTTGAAGAATAGGACGCGACCGACCAAGACCCATGACGGAGCTTCGACGGCGTCCCTCGCCGTCTTTCTTCTCTGATTCTTTCCTTCCTTCCTTATATCCTTCCTTTCTCCCTTCATTCCCTCTTTCCCTCCTTCCTTCCCTCCTCCCTATTTCCCTCCTTCCTTCCCTCCTTCCTTCCTTCCCTCCTCCCTTCCCTCCCTATTTCCCTCCTTCCCTCCTTTGTAGTGGCACCTGTGACCTTCTTTATGACTCACTGACCTTATTTGTATCGTGACTCGTTTCATGCCATTGTACCATTCTGTAAACATCACCTTCCATTACACTGTGACATCTTTCGAGCATCACTGTGTCATCTTGTGTCATCTTGTGTCATCTTCATCCTCGCATTGGGACAGTCCTTTGTGACACTTGACAGACAGCCTTCGGAGCAGAGACAGTTTTCCTAACTTTACCGTAATATTATTGATGATTTGATTAAGAACCCTTGAGGTGTCAATTTCCTATTCCTATGGTAGCTTTCCTAACATTATCTTCAGGACTTCTTCATTCTCATAACACTTCAACATCAACCATGATAGAAACTGGTAGTCCTATTAATAATAATATTATTGTTCATTCACACTTTAGGAGACACACGTACTAATATTTCCCATTAACTTTTAATTTATGGTTCTTCATTCATCTATTTACTCTTCCGTTTTTTGTTTTTTTTTATGTTCACTCATCTTGTCTTCAGACTACTTCCTCCTCTCCCCCTCTCATATATATATTATGCAATAATATGTAGAACAAGAAGCAAAGATGGCAATTTTTAAAGAAAGGGAGTGATACATGATAATTTTTGGATTTTGAAGAGCGTCAAATTAACAATTAATTAAAACATGAGGACCTGTGTATGATGAATTCAATGCTTGTGTGTTTGTTTTGCATTAAATGACCTGCCATTGTGACCCTCGCTCACAACGGCTCCTTGTCTTTGCTATCTGGATACAGCTTCTCAGACAATTTCTTTGCGGCCGATTGTTTTTGTTATTTTTATTTATTTTTGTCTAGGTCAGCTTTAGCTCATTTTCAGGCCTAATAGATGATCAGAGATGTGAAAAGTATTTCAAGGATGTAATTCATGTATTTTTACAAGAAATCCAGTTAGAAGCATGTAACATTTGTAATGCAGCGAGAAGACTTTTTAATAAAGGGTGTTTTTAAAAAGGATATGACTGTAGTTGCTCCTTGCAATTTGACAAAGATGAGTATACCGAGTGTTGACAGAATGTTCTTGACAGCAACACATGTTTGTTTTATGAGGATCAACCCTTGTATGTGTTTTATCACGCAGTAAATCGTTTTGTACTGTTCATTTGAGTAACTAAAATACGACAGGTTGCTGTTTTGTTTGAAATTTTTAATCTTGTGAGTCTCAAAGAAATTGGGATAGATAGAGTTGATAGCAAAATTAAGTCAAAAGGAAAAGACGACAGGCAAAAGTCATTTATAATAAGTAATCTTCTTATGTCATCTGTAACTTCAATTTACATAGTAGTTTTATATACAGATATAAAAAACAAAATTTCCCATAACACTTGTACTGCCTGCCTAAATATAACCTCTGTTATAGTTGGTCTTTTGGTGATAGTCTATAGGGGGTCGAGTGTGGCAGTAATGTACCTGTGTGTGTTTTTTATCATTTAGATTAAATCACCTGGAACTCAGACCCAGATTCCATCTTGCTTGTATGATAATGAGCAAATAATCCTTATATAGATATAACTTCAGGTAGAGCCTAGCCTTTGACTCCTTTTCTGATAATTATAAAATGATAAATTCAAGTTAAAAGATATTTCAAGGAACATACCTGAAAAAAAGTTCAAGATATATTTATTTCTCTTATCAAGTTGGAATGTGTGTGTGTGATTTGTTTTGGGTATGGCAAAGGCTATTCCTTGATCAACAAAATGTCTAGTCTCATCTAATGGCTATGGTACTTGGTTGCAAATCAAATCAATTTGTGTGAGAAAAAAAAAATTATTTGAGAAAACATACATATATATAAATATATTTTACTGGGTATCAAGAATAGGGTTTTGGATTCTATACTGTGATTTATATTATGTAAAGTTTAGTTTCCAATATGTTGTACAATATTTTTGCACAAATATGCTTTTGGCATAATGGAGTTGAATGGCGGTTTGGCAAATATATATATCCACATTTGAATTTTGTAAAAAAAAGAATTGAACTAAAAAAAATAATTATAACAATATAAACAGAAAGCATTTATTTTCTACTGTGCCACATTCAACATCTAAAATTCTACTTTCCTCTCCTCAGCCTAGGTCGTTGATTTCCTATTATGCAATCAAACATTACCGTGTTAGGGTACCTTCGACTCTCTTACCCTTTATGAATGCAATGGGACCTGTCTTGGCCATGAACCATAAGCATAGTTGGCAACCTATGCACCGAACCAGCCGTAACCCGAGCTATCTGTGTCAGTGTGTATTCACTTCCTGAGATTTAATGACACGATGAAATACTTTGATTCAGACTCTATCGAGCTGTCACTTCGAGCAGCATCCTGTTTGTCATTTAAGGGAAAGAAGACCTTTTTTTTTTTTAGTATTGTTAGGATGTTATTGTATTTGCTGTTTGATGGTTGCTGGACTTGTAAGGAGCTTTTTACATACTGAACTGGATCGTATATAAGCTTATGCGAATGATCTGTAAATAGAATATTGGATATATATAGTATACATACATATATATACATATATATATATATTTGTAACACATTTCCACAGTATGTGCTGAGAGCATGTGTATAGATCTGTTTGAACAATGTAGAGTGGATGAGATCTTTCGTTTAGTCACATTTGTTTTGAATAAAAAAAAAAGTTATTCCTGTGAGGCACTCCATACATTTTGTTAGGCTAATCTCACCCTTAATAACACCTCATCTGCTGAGGAAGTACAAGACGTAACTAGATCATCGTCAGCTGATATTCTAGAGAGTTTAGCTCGACACTCTTCCTAGTGAAAATGTCCGGTATATTATAGTAGGGAAGCGAACTTCAAAGTCTCTGCAGGGTTATAATGCAGATCATCATATTCCCGAGATCGAAAACTAATTGGCTTTGTTCCCTCTGCATGAGACTGGCTTTTTAGAAAGGTAATAACACTTACCAACTTGTCTGTCAGCTGTGCTCTGTAGGTGGTCGGACTCCCTGCGCAGCTGACAAGTGACAGTCGCATTTATCATTGAGCTGAGTTAGCATTTTTTTTTCTTTTTTTTTCATCTTTTAACTAAGCGTGCAGAACAGACAGCCTGAAATAGTGTGAAATAGATTCCCGGTGGTACAAATTGTAAAAAAAAAACAAAAAAAAAACAATGTCTCTTCTTTTCTCCCAACCTATTTCAACCTAGATATTGGTACAAGCACTTGAGTGTGGTTTACGTTTGCGAAGAGAGACGGAAGAAGCATCTATTTTGATTCAAGTCGTGTCCGTTATTTTCTATAATGTGTGGATAAGAAATAAATCTTAGAGAGCTATCGCATACCGACACATAGAAAGAGAGAAAGCGAGAGAGAGAGAGAGAGAGAGAGAGAGAGAGAGAGAGAGAGAGAGAGAGAGAGAGAGAGAGAGAGAGAGAGAGAGAGAGAGAGAGAGAGAGAGAGAGAGAGAGAGAGAGAGAGAGAGAGAGAGAGATATCAGGCTACATTTATCATTCTAAAGAGATATTTAGAGTTTATAAAAAGTTAGTCGGCGATTTCTTCCATATTATCATCATTATTTTTTTTCTTTATCATTCTTGGTCTTTCAACTTTAGCATCGTATGTTTCTTTCTTCTCTTTCTTAAGCAACACATTTGGTGCAGGAGAATGATCTAGATCGTTTGTTAATTGTCTGTACTTTCGCATGCACGGATTATCACGTTTTGTAATTACAGGATATTGTTTGCCTTTTAATGATTGTAATGAGTGAGGTGTGCATTGTATACAGTGTATTAAACAATCTTTTCATTACGCTTTTCCATGAGTACTGAGGTAAAATAAATGATTATGAATAAATACGGCCTTTTTTATTCTTCCCTTCGAAACGATTGAGTAAATCTGAACGTCGGTGGGTTTTTCGTCCGTTTATGAATGGTCTTTAGAAATGAAGTTATAGTGTAGCCCGCTTTGTTAAACCAAAAGCAAAGAGATGTTCTTTGAGATGAATGAGGCAAGTAAATTTCAGATCATTAAAATTGATGTTGACGTTTGCAGTGATCAGCAATGGAAGTAGAGAGTTGCAACGCTTAATATTTGTTTTTAAAAAATGACTAAGAAGAACGTTGATAATAATGAAAATCAGCGTCAAATAAGGTGGATGAATAACAGAAGTTTTCCCACATGAAAACTGATATCAAATCAGAATAAACGATTAATTGCTTTGAGTGAATTAAAAGTTTATCAAAGCAAATAACAAGAGTCCAAAGCACCGCGTGTGGGACGAGTTGCCAAGTCGCCGATTAGTACAAACATTTACGGAATGCCTCATCATCTTGTTCCATTAAAAGCTAATTCTTGACGTCGGGGTTCGGGAACTCGCCGTGTAGATGACAGGAATAATAATAATGACAATCCATTATTTGATCTGCTTGGCTGCGGGGTAAGAATATTCGAGACGCGTGCCCGGCTAAAAAAACAAAAGCGACGCGGGACACTTGAAATTATAGCCATGTGGGAGGGAAAGTTGGTAGATTTTGAACGGGTATTGAAGCATTTGAACGGATTTTGATCTTTGTTTTATTGTCCAAACATGTTTTAAAGATTTTCTGAAGAGAGGTTGAACATTTTGTGTATTTCGAAAAAAAATCAAACAGATTTTGAGG
>NW_028234428.1:27019980-27034980 GCF_977035675.1 Penaeus japonicus
GGCCCGGGAACGTCTGTGATTGGCTGGGAGACACACAGAACGATGACGTGTACACGGTGACGTCATAGCTGGGCAGCGCCCCATTGGTGGAGTCGTCGTGAGCGGCGTAAGCGCGCGACTCATTGGCGTAATTGGCGTAATCATTGGCCGGAGGGAACACGAACCGCGGACACGTCGCTTCCCGCCCGCCGCCGCCGCCGCCACCGCCACCGCCGCAGAAGCCCGTCACGCTGGGAGAGCCGCCCTCATCGTGCTGCTGCTGCTGTTGATGCTGTTGATGCTGCTGATGCTGCTGGGGTTGCAGCCGACCCGAGGACGGCGCGTGCTGCTGCAGGGAGGGAGACAGGAGCTTTTCGGAGAGTCTGGGGTCGTCCAAAATGGCGGCCGTGCTCGTGACGGGGAGGGAGTTGGGCGTGGCAGGCGTGGGCGGATTGGGCGTCGAGAAGGAGGGCGTGCTGGGGATGGCCATGGTGGGCGTGTGCGGGAGGGAGAGCGACGGCGTGGGCGGCGCGTAGGGCTGGTGCGTGAGGGCGCCGCTGCCCAGGTCCAGCAGCGTGGGCGGCGACCGCTGTTCGGCCGCCCCGTCCTCCAGGAAGCAGTCGCCGATGATGTCGTCGATGCACTGCAGGAACTTCTGCGCCGTGGCCTCGGGGAGGGCGTGAGGCGCGGCGACGTCCTCCCGCTTGCGGAACGGGTGCTCCAGCGCGAAGATGTCCTGCGGCTGGAAGGCCTCCTCGAACGGGAACATGGTCTCGGGGTCCGTCTGCACGTCCAGCTTGACGTCGCAGCCGAAGCTCTGGCCGCCGCCGTTGTAGTAGTGCTGCCCCGCCAGAGGCAGCGGGCGCGCGGGCTCGCCGCCGCCCACGCCCGCGTCGCACCACACGCCGCCGTCGGGCGCGGGCACGGGCGTGCTCTGCCACCCGTCGCCGCAGAAGGGTTCTATCCGGAAGGCCGTGGGCGGGTGCAGGCCCCACTCGCCGGGCAGGCTGGTGGGCGGCGTCCAGTTGAGGGGCGGCGGGTGGAAGGCCCCCGAGGGCGGCGCGGGACTGCGGTACACCTGCGGGCGCATGGCGTCCATGCGGTGCTGCGGCATGTCGTGCATGTCGGGTTGGTGCGGGTGCGGGAAGTAGGGGTCGAGGGGCGTCTGCGGGTGAGGGAAGGCCGCCTTGGGTACGAGCACGCCGCCCATGGGTGCAGCGGGGGAGCCAGTCATGCCCACGGCGCCCACACACACCTTGCCGCAGGTACACTCGAAGGGTGAGCACGAACATACGTCCGTGGCGAGGTTGCCGCCTGCGGGAAAGAGGGACTCGGCGTCAGAACATCCTTAGAAACATAGCCAGCGGGAAAAGGGGGAAAGAACAAGAAATTCACGAGACGCGCACAAATCTCAGGTGTACGAGATTTTAACAGATTGAGGTGTGTCCTAATACGGATATCATTCAAACCCACTTCTATCTAAACGACATAGCATGAAGAGACGATTTTGAACCATGAAAACAGAAGATAAAGGAAGAAAGTAAGACACACAAACATATGCAGAGACATTCATCTGTCCATCCGTCTGTCTGAGTGCCTGACTGCCTTTCCGTCTATGTGCATCATCGCGCACACATGTATCTACCTACACACATAGACATGTACTCTCACACACACACACACACACACACACACACACACACACACACACACACACACACACACACACACACACACACACACACACACACACACACACACAAACACACAATGAACATGAAGAAGGAGAAAAGTGGACTATATTAACCGCTCTACAGCCATTCAGGGAAACCAGGTTAGCATCACCGTAACAAATCAATTTCCACCGAAAACCACACCATAAAAAATAATAGGATAGTCCTTACGAGACCTCCTAGCTAATGATTACAAGAAGATGACAATAAATATTGGCTACGGTGATGATGACATGTGATGACGAGTATACAAACGGTAGCATCACGATAACAAAATGGTGATGATGTGAGTCTACAGTGATCATAACTGGGTGATGATGAGACACTACATGATATGAGACTACGGTGATCATAACTGGGTGATGATAACAGGCTACAGTGATGATAACATGGCAACATGGAGTGATTTTAAACGGCATAAACCCTGGTCGTACCGTGGGCGTTGTCGGGCAAAAGGGGTGGCGGGAGAGTACGGGGTAGTTTGGCGGGCGGAGGAGCGCCCACTTGACTGACGGACGAGTTGGCGGCGCCCAGATCCAGCACGGTCGAAGTCGCGGGCGGGAGGGATCGCTTCACGCCCGTTACTACCTGTGGGCGTGGGAGGAAAAAAATGGAATTTAGTTGGAGTCACATCAACCTTCTCAGGATAGTATGGGAAATGTTACATTATCAGAGGCAAACACACACACACACACAAACGTACGTGTGACTACATAGTTATAGAGACTTCAATAATAAACAGAGACATTCAAGAATGCATAAAGATAAGGAAACCAAGAGAGAGAGAGAGAGAGAGAAGAGAGAGAGAGAGAGACAGAGAGAGAGAGAAAGAAAGAGAGAGAGAGAGAAAGGGGAGGGATACAAAAAACACGAAAAAAAAAATCGGCGCAGAAAAAGGAGAGCAGCCCCCTACACCCCTACACCCCCTACAGCCCGAGGGCACAGCGCCACCCCGAGGCCGGGCCGAGCGTGGCACAGAAGGTCGGGCGTAGGGGCGGTCAGAGGCAACAGTTGATCATGGTTCCTATTCTCTAGTCCCCCTCCTAATTGAAGCCCCTCGGATACCAATTACTCTTATTTTTCGCAATATTTCCCGCATTTCTTGCCTCTTTCCGATCTCTCGTTGCAAACTCAGTGCGCCCGGTGAGTGTGTTGCAAGCTTGCAAGCGGGGACGAGCAAATGTCGGCGAAGTGTGTCCGTTAAAAAATGAGAGGATATTCCCGTCGTGGTCACCGCGCAGGCGTCGTTATGTGTGACCAACAAAGGTGGCTGGAGCGTCGCCGTATTATCCCCTTGTTGGTGTTGTGTTTACTGTTTGTGCCGCTCGCCGTCACCCACTGGACGCCCACCCTCACGCCCACTAATGTTCGGGGGGCGCCCAGCATCACGTAGCTCCCGTAACCATCAACATCTTCGCCCTAAATGCCCATCGCAGACACCCACGCTGGCCGCCCATAGCCTTCCTTTCAACTCATACATACGATTTAGTGTCGTCTGACCACCCACACTCGCCCCCTCTCTCGGCCGCCGCCCGCCCGCCCGCGCTACGCACTCTATCTTTCAGATCCTCGCACCTATCCACCAGGCCGCCCTTTCGCCCGCCCACGCCGCTCGTCCTACCTCACCCCCACCCGCACTCGACCGAGGTGTCGAAAGGATCGCCAGCACAATTAGCGGCGATGGATATCGCTGTGGAGTCATTAGTAAGAGTCAAGAGATACGTTGTCACAGCGACCGATCCGGCGGGCGAGTGTCTCTGCGCAGCGACCCAGATCACTGTCTTTCGGCCGGGAAGGAATCCGGCGCTTAACCGCTAACAGGCAACACCCCCTGAATGTAGCGCTATTTGCTCGGCTCGTTTCATCTTGACGCGAGCGCTACAGCTGATTCGCGAGCGTCCATGTCTTTCTCTCTAAGTCACAGTCCAATTCCTTCTGTTCCTGAACGCTCCTCCACTCTCTGAGCGACGTGGCATTAGTGGAGTCTATGGGAATTGCAAAATAGAGCCGACTTTCTGTATGGACATTGAGCGTAACTTTCCGTACTAAATGGCGATACAATTTGTTAATGAGCGAAACACGCTGCATCCGCTAATTACCACCCGATTGGCACACAATCAAACTACCAAATTCCGATACATGTTGTAATATCAAACGACACGTCCTTTCAAAACAACATAGGATAGATAGACAAAATAGACAGATAGATTGAATTAATTGATTAGTAGATATATAGATAGATAAACAATAGATAGATAAACAAACGTGAATGAATACATAAATAAGTCAAGAAAAGACACGAAGCGAACGCGTTGTGTCACATATGCTGAGTAACATTACCCCCCTCCTCCCCCTCCTCCCCTACCCCCACCCCATCTGTTATGAGTGATAATACGAGCATGAAAACATTACGACCTCCCTCCCCCATCCCCCCACCCCCCAGCACCCCAACGCCCATCTAACCACGTGTTACTCTTCACGCTACAGCTGACACGCCCCTTACCCCTCAGTCCCCCTCCCCCTCCCCTTCCTATTCCTACTCATCTACGTTCATTCTTCTCCCTCCCCCCTTTCGCTTTTTCTCTTCTCCTGTCCTTATACCCTTCTCTTCTCCCCTCCCCTTCTTCTTCCCTCCCCCCCCCTCTCTTCCCCTCCCCTCTGTGTAACTGTTTAAACGCCTGTGACAGCGCCTATATATATATATATATATATATATATATATATATATATATATATATATATATATATATATTCATTTATATATATATTTATAAATGTATATGTGTGTGTGCGTGTGCGTGTGCGTGTGCGTGTGCGTGTGTGCGTGTGCGTGTGCGTGTGCGTGTGCGTGTGTGTGTCTGTGTCTGTGTATTTGTATATGTATGTGTATGCGTGTGTGTGCATACGTGCATCTAAACATTTCAAACTAACTTATCTTCCCTTTAAGCAAGCATTTTAACAAACCATTACACCACATTAACTGAAAACATAACACCTCATGAAAAAAAGGTCCCCTCATACACACAACATGGACGTTCAGCGATGACAGAGTAACGCACAATAACACAAAGCGTAACGTGTATAAATTACTCTTTGTGACGTCATAATTCCTCATATCCTTATGTGAGACCCACGACCTCTCGCGGCATGTGGAGAGGTGAGAGGTATGCGACGGTTGTGGTATGTGGTATGTTGTTTGTGGTTTTGGGGTATGTGGTATGTTGTTTGTGGTTTTGGGGTATGTGGTATGTTGTTTGTGGTTTTGGGGTATGTTGTTTGTGGTTTTGGGGTATGTTGTTTGTGGTGGAGGGGTATGTGGTTTGTGGTTTTGGGGTATGTGGTTTGTGGCACAGGGGTATGTGGCATGTTGTTTGTGGCATGTGGTCTATGCCGTGTTGTATGTGGCTTGTGGTTTATGTTGTGTGGTTTGAATGGGTCTATGTGCTTTGCAATTGTGGATGTTGGGTTTTGTTATGGTGTGTTATGTTGGCTTATGTTGCTGCGTGTATGTGCTGTGTTTTTTTACGCTGTGTCGCACTATGTTGTTAAGTTATGCAATGTTAAGTTCTGTTTTATGTTGCCATGTAGTCATGTTATTCTGCTATGTTGTCACAATATTACTATTTCGATATTATATCACTCCCATGTCGTTATATTATGAGGGAAAGAATGAGAAAGAAAAGAAAGAGGAAAAAAAAGGATAAAGTTAATATAAAAAACAGAATCGGAAAAATACGGGGAAAATCAGTAAAAATATAAAACACAAAATATAATATAAGAAAATACGAAATATGTGGGAATCGACAATATAGAAGAAGAAGAAGGAAAGGGGAAGAAAAATGCGAAAATAGAGAAAAAAAAAATGAACAGAATAAGTAAATGAGTAAATAATAATAATAATAAGTAAACGGAGTTAAAAAGAATAATAAAAACAAAAAAGAAAAGCGAATAAAGTAGATATGACAAGTTAATAAAGTAAACAAGAGAAGCAAAAAAAGGCAATAAAATAAGGTAAACAAGAGAAGCAAAAAAGCCAATAAAATAAAGTAAACAAGAAAAGCAAAAAAAAAAAAAGTAAATAAAAAAAGAAGCGAAGCAAAAAATGCAAATAAAGTAAACAAGAGAAGCAAAAAAGGTAAACAAAATAAACGAGAAGCAAAAAAGATAAAAAAAGCAAACACAGAAAATAAAAAAGGTATATAAAGCAAACAAGAGAAGCAAAAAAGGTAAATATAGTAAAGAAGAAAAACAAATGAGGCAAATAAAGTAAAAAAAAGAAAAAAAGAAAAGCAAACAAGAAAATATAAAATAAACAAGAAAAAAACATAAAGATAAAAAAAACAAGAAAAAAAGTATAAAAAAGAAAAGAAATCAAATCAAAGAAATAAAAAGATAATAAATAAGACACAACACAGAGAAATAAAATAAACGAGACAAAGCAAAGACGAAAATTGCAATATTGTGAAATACAATCGAGAAAAAAAAAACAGAAATGAAAAACAGAAAGATATATAGTTAGAATGATTCGATAGATTAATTAATAAAAATACACATAGATAAATAAATAGATTGACTGACCAACAGAAGAAAGATAGATTGATATAGATAAATAAATAGATGCGTACATATAAACGAGCACAGATACATAAACACGTCCATATATAAAGGCGCAGTTTCACAGACAGATGAATAGATAGATAAATAGATAGATAGAAGGACGGATTATGAATATAAATTGGTATATGGTGGAACAGACAAATAGATAGTCAGAGAAAGAGGGACGGAGAGAGAGAGAGAGAGAGAGAGAGAGAGAGAGAGAGAGAGAGAGAGAGAGAGAGAGAGAGAGAGAGAGAGAGAGAGAGAGAGAGAGAGAGAGAGAGAGAGAGAGAGAGAGAGAGAGAGAGAGAGAGAGAGAGAGAGAGAGAGAGAGAGAGAGAGAGAGAGTTAGAGTTTGAGTGAATGAGAGAAAAAGAGAGATAGTGAGAAAGAGATAGATAGATAGAGAGAAATAGATATAGAAATAGAAAGAGAGAGGGAGAGAGAGAGGAAGAGAGCGAGAGGCGAGGGTCAGAGAGAGAGAGAGAGAGATAGAGAGAGAAAGAGATAGATAGATAGAGAGAGATAGATATAGAAATAGAAAGAGAGAAAGAGAGAGGGAGAGAGAGAGAAAGAGAGCGAGAGGCGAGGGTCAGAGAGAGAGAGAGAGAAAGAGAGAAAGAGATAGATAGAGAGAGATAGATATAGAAATAGAAAGAAAGAAAGAGAGAGAGAGAGAGAGAGAGAGAGGAAGAGAGCGAGAGGCGAGGGTCAGAGAGAGAGAGAGAGAGAGAGAGAAAGAGAGATATATAGAGAAAGAGATAGATAGAGAGAGATAGATATAGAAATAGAAAGAGAGAAAGAGAGAGAGAGAGAGAGAGAGAGAGAGAGAGAGAGAGAGAGGAAGAGAGCGAGAGGCGAGGGTCAGCCTTAGAGTACACACTAGGAGACCGCCATTTACGTCTGTCAAAGTCAATATTCTTCATGATGATAAAACTTGTGAGAGCGAAACCTTCTCTCTAAGTGCTATGTTGGGGCGCTATGTTGACGGCCATGTTGTGGGACCAAGTTGACGCTCAGGTTAAGACTATGATGGCAAACATGTTGGGAGAAGATGTGAATTGCTTGAATCGGAGAGCCATGTTGGGTTATGTTGCTTCCATGTTGGAATTATGTCGCAAGAAGTAGGTTAATGAGCTAATGTACCAATTGCTAGATAGGACGAGGAAGGTTGAATAGGAATAGGAATAGGAATAGGAAAAGGAGGGGGACAGAGAGAGAAAGAATTTGAGAGAAGAGAAAAAAAAAACGATAGAGGGAAATTCAGAGAAAGAGACAGATATATAAAATGAGAAATAAAGAGATAAAGAAATAAAAGAGAGAAAAAAAACGAAAGAAAGAAATGGAGAGAGAGAGATATGAAGAAAACAAGAGAAATAAAGTGAGAGAGAGAGAGAGATATGAAGAAAACAAGAGAAATAAAGTGAGAGAGATATGAAGAAAACAAGAGAAATAAAGTAAGAGAAAAAGAGAGAAAAGAAATAAACAAAAACAAGAGACAGAGAGAAAGAGAGAGAGGAATCCAACGGCGATCCACAATGAACGTACCAAAAAACAATATAAAAAAATGATACCAGAATTAGCGTGGCTTAAGAAAAAAAAAGAAAAAAAAGAAAAAAAAAAGAAAAAAAAATTGGTACCGGGAAATTCAAAAATGGGTACGCTACGAATCCGTGGTGCCCGTGGGAACGCGCCCGTGCCCATTGCCTCCCTCACCCCCCTTACCCCCCTCACCCCCTCCTCTTCATCCCCCTATCCCCGCCCCCTCTCGAAATGCCCTCCCCTCCCCTCCTCCTCCTCCTCCTCCCTCCTTTCCATCTCCCGCTTTTCTCCTGCCGTCTCCCCCTTAGACCCCCTCTCCCCCTCCCCCCCTACCCCCCCGCATCTTTCCCCTCAGTTTCTCCCGGATTTTATGTACACAACCCCCCCATCCCCCCCATTCCCCACCCCTCCTCCTCCCCTCTCCCTTCCTCCCCTCTACATCCTCCTTTTCTCCCCCCCTCTTCCTCTCTTATTTGTTTCTCCCTTTTTCCTGGTTGTTCTCGGGAGGGAGGGGGAGGGGAGGGGAGGGGTACATGCCCCTCAAGAATTAGTCTTTAATTAACTAATCTGAGAGTTAGGGGAGGGGGAGGGGGAGGGGGAGGGGTAGGGGGAGGGGTAGGTGGAAGAGGAAGATGGAGGAAGGGAGGAGGAGGAAGAGGAGAAAGAGGAGGGGGAGGAAGAAGAGTAGAGGAGGAGGAAGAGGAGACAGAGGAAGAGGAGGAGGAGGAGGAGGAGGAGGCAGAGGATGGAGAGGAGGTGGAGGGAAAGAAGGATGAGGAGGATAAGGATCAGGAAGTAGGAATAAGAGGAGAAGGAAGAGGAAAAGAGAGAAAAATAGAAAGAGGAAGGGTATATAATAGAGGATGAAAGAGAAGAGAGAGGACGGAAAAAATAGGAAGGGCAAGAAAAGATTAGGAGGAGGAAGATGAAGGGGGGATAGGGATAAGAAAAGGCAGAGGAAGAGAGAAAATACAGACAGAGAAAAAGAAAATGAGAGAAAGAGAGAGAAAAAAAAACAAGAGAAAGAAATTGAGAGGAAGATACAGATAGAAAAAAAATGAAAGAAACTGAGACAAAGAGACAGATGGAGAAAAAAAAATGAAACAAATTGAGAGAAAGAAAAGAAAACAAAACACGAGAGAAAAAAAATTGATAGAAAAAGACAAAAACAAAAGATTAAAAAACAGTCAAGAGAAAGAAACGGAGAGAGAGAGAGAGAAAGAGAGAGGGAGCGAGAGAGAGAGAGAGAGAGAGAGAGAGAGAGAGAGAGAGAGAGAGAGAGAGAGAGAGAGAGAGAGAGAGAGAGAGAGAGAGAGAGAGAGAGAGAGAGAGAGAAAGAGAGAGAGAGAAAGAGAGAGAGAAATAGAGAGAAAGAGAGAGAGAGAGAGATAGAGAGATAGATAGATAGATAAATAGAGAGAGAGAGAAAGAGAAAGAGAGAGGAATCCAACGGTGATCCACAAGAGGACAAAGTTGAGCTCTGGCCTTGCGTAATTGGGTGGGCTCGAGGGAGC
Source organism: Penaeus japonicus (assembly GCF_977035675.1). NCBI lineage: Eukaryota > Metazoa > Arthropoda > Malacostraca > Decapoda > Penaeidae > Penaeus > Penaeus japonicus. The sequence continues at coordinate 27,029,345 of NW_028234428.1, forward strand.
GCCTGCCAGCGTGTTCCCACAACACTTTGCTTATTGGTTCTCGCGTCCCCGCTTAGCACAGGTCGCGGCTGCTATCGGGACCTCGAATGGGCTGGGGGGTGGGGGTAGGGAGGGGGGTGAGGAGGGGGGAGGTTGGGTCAGGGTGAGGGGGTGAGGAGGGGGGAAGGGGGTGAGGAGGTAGGGAGGAGGGGAAAGATGATGGGGTGATAACGGGGATGGGAGGGGGGATGGGGGGAAGGGGGTGAGGAGGGAAGGAGGGGGGGAAGGGGGTGAGGGGGAGGGAAGGAGGGGAAAGATGATGGGGTGATAACGGGGATGGGAGGGGAGGTGAAAGAGGGGATGGAATGGGGAATGGAGGGGAGAGAAGAGAAGGGGGAGAAGAGGGGGAGGGGGGAATAAGGACGGATAAGGGAATGAAAGGGGTGGGGAAGGTGATGAGGAGTGGGTAAGAAGGGGGGAGGGAAGGGGACTAAGGAATATATGAGGGGAGAGAAAGGAGGGGAAAGGGAGAAAGTAGGATGGAGAAGGAGGGAAAGGGGAGAGATGAGAAGAATGAAGAGGGAGGTGAGGGAGAAGGGAGAAGGGAGGGAGGGGGAAGGGGGGGAGGGCGGGAAGAAAGCAAGGGGGAGGGAGGGGGAAAAGGGACAGCTAGAAAGAGGGGAGACTTAGGGGAGGGAGGGAGGGAGTGAGGGAGGGAGGGGGGGAGAAGGAGATCCTGGTGACATTCTTATCCATCAAATTCCCCCCCTCCCCCCTCCCTCCCTCCTCCCCCTCCCCCTACGCCCTCCCCCTCATTGGACCAACGCACCCCAACCCCCTCTGTTGGCTACGGCCTCGAACTCTCCACCAACAAACAAACAAACAAATAAACGAATTACATTAAAAAAAAAAAATGAACCGCATTCTCGCTCGGCTGTTACCACTGCTACCCTTACCCCCCGCTTTCTTCCCATCAAGTCATCATTTGAATTATTTAGATCTGCATCTCATAAAATACGTTGGTGCGGATCTCTCGGCCAGTGGGCAGTGGGCAGTGGGAAGGTGACAGTGGGCAGTGGGCAGTGGGCATAAGGAAGGTGACAGTGGGCAGTGGGCACAGGAAAGGTGACAGTGGGCAGTGGGCATAGGGAAGGTGACAGTGGGCAGTGGGCACAGGAAAGGTGACAGTGGGCAGTGGGCATAGGGAAGGTGACAGTGGGCAGTGGGCATAGGGAAGGTGACAGTGGGCAGTGGGTACAAGGAAGGTGGCAGTGGGCAGTGGGTAGAAGGGAGTGGGAGTGGGCAGAGAACAGAGCAGTAGGCAGTGGGCACAAGGAAGGTGGCAGTGGGCAGTGGGTAGTGGCGAGTGGGTAACCAGTAACGGTAGGTGGGCAAAGGGGATTCCTTAATGATGTCTCCCCTCTGACCTCCCCCCCCCCCTCCAGAGCCTGAGTCAAGGGTGCTTAAACTCTTACTAAAGGACTTTGGAGGCCTCTCTTTCGCTCGCTCTCTTGCCCCGTCTCTTTCGCTCTCTATTTATTCTCTCTCTTTGCCTCTCTGTGTTCGCTTCTTTCTGTCGGCTCTGTACATCTTTATCTCTCTCTTTACCCATCTCTCTCTCTCTCTCTCTCTCTCTCTCTCTCTCTTTCTATCTATCTCTATCTATCTATCTCTCTCTCGCTCTCGCTCTCACACGCACACGCTCTCTTTCATCTACACACATCTCTCTATCTCTCTCTTTGTATGTCACACACACACACACACACACACACACACACACACACGCGTCCGCCTCACCTTAGTGTCCGAGAGCCTGGGCGGCGGTCGTCGAGGGTGGTGATGGTGCAACGAGAGACCACGACCTGTAAGACTCCTTCTGGCTTCGGCTGTGCTCTTGGCTTCGGGTCGTGGGTGGTCGTGCACGCCCTTGGCCTGAGGGGGAAAAGGGGAGAAAAGGGGAAAGGAGAATTAGCAGGATGTATCGGTAATGTTTGTCTTTGGGTGTTTCAGTTACTTGTTTATAAAGAGACGGGACATATCTTGCGTCGCCTCTACCATCACTATCAAACAAATAAAAAAGCCTGTAGCCTGGACTGAGCCTGTAGCTTCCATTTTTTTTTTTTTTTCTTTTTTTTTTTGTAGTAAAGTTTTAATTATAGGTCATCAGTTGAGGGAATAGCGAATGTTGATCATGGTATTGCAAGACGATCGGCATCAAATTTCCACCAAGTATTTCCAACCGAGATACAACACCACCAATCGCGTTTCTCTCAACCAAACCCACAACCGCGTTTCTCTCAACCAAACCCAGCCGTGCTTTACCTGGAAGAAGATGGCGTGGTCAGTGTGCCTCCAGAAGTGCGTGACGGGGTATCCGCAGTGACCTCGACACGGCAGCACCTCCAGCTTTCCCGAACACGACTTATTGGGACACGGTTTCCCTTGCTGCTTCTTCCTCGCCTTGTCACAGATGGCGGGCCTGAGGTGGACCTGTCAAGAGAGATTCATATCGTGGCGTCACGTTACACGATATTGTCCACTTGTTGACGTGGTGTTAAGATCGCTTGATTCAACTTGGAGGAGGATTAAACTTGGGAGATTTGATTCGTCTGTTCGTCGGATGGATATTCACGGGGATAAAAACAATCATTCAAGGGAACAAGAGAGAGAGAAAAAAAACGTCCTAAATTTCACAAAAAAATACAAAAACTATAGAGCCTCGCATCTCCTTACCTTCATCCCCCCTTCCAACGTGCACCGGAGACTGCAGACGACCACTCCCAAGCACGACTTTTTAAGAATATTGACATTGTGGTTGTTGGTGTTCCTCATGGCCCAGCCGGAGGAGTGTCGTTTCGCCTCCTCGAGCTCCGGCGGGTACACGAAACGACAGTGTCCGTCCGCCCAGTCGCAGAACAAGTCGAATTCGCTAACCTGTCGTGGTAAGAGGGGCAGTGTTAAAATGGCGATCGATCGGAAATGGGATAAGAGATACGAAAGACAGACATACAGTAGTGAGAAAAGGATTGATGAAGCGTGGCGTTTCGAAAGGGTTGAGTCGATTGAGGTTTCGGAGAGTCGAATGATTCGAAACGTTGCGGTTCGCTGTTCTCTTTTTCTTTTTAATTAACTGCGTTCCTTTTCATCTCTCTACTCACGTTACTGTCTTTAAAAAAGAAAAAAAAAAAGAACGTGCACTATACTAAATAAACTATAACTGAGCCTGTAGCTTGTGTTTTTCGAAAGCAAGTTTGAAATGTAGGTTGTCTATGATGAATTACCAAATGTTGAACACGGTATTGCAAAACATTTGTAAAATACGATATGTAGCTACAGGTACATAATTAAAAAATCAAATTTCTATCTATCTTGAAAATGATATCAATTCAGTTAAAGTATTATGTGTGATAAAGATATACGTATGTAAGCAAGTATGCAATCTATACATAGCACATGCAAAGCTAACCCAAGAACCATATCTCAGAATGTAGAAACTAATTCAATTAAAATGGAATAAACTCGTTCACCCGCACAAATATTTAGTTTAATTAAAAATCACAAGAAATCGAAAGAAACAGAAAGACAACGAAAAGAAAAGAGAATGACAAAAAATAATAAGTATTTAATATACTGTAGGAGCAATAGCCACACAAAACCCATTAAAAAAAACTTATATTCGGTACAAAACTAAAAAAAACACTTACTTTAGGTACACAAAAACAAAACCCACTAACAAAAACACTAACATTAAGTACAAAGCTAAAAAATACACATACGTTAAGTGCACAAGAACAAAACCCATTACCAAAAACACATACAATAGGTACAAGGCTTAAAAAAAAAACCACTTACTTTAGGTATATTGGAGTCATTTATATCCCAGTCGAAGTGATGTGGCGGCGCCATTTTCACACAGCCGCTCAGCGCCGGCACAAGTTCTCTCACACTCCTGCGGGACATACTAAATCCTTCATTATGAGCACCTCAGTAAATACACCTCGTTCTATAATTGTAGCTTGTGTATTTTAGGATGTGTGCTGTGTCTCTGTATGTTGAAGACTTGTTTTTTTTTTTGCTGTGTGTCTATATTTTGTGTCGTTCAGTATATGTTGTATCTATGTATACTGTATTTCTGTTCTGTTGTATCTCTGTTTGTTGTATTTATGTATGTTTGTTGTGTCTATTTGCTATATCCCTGAATGTGGTATTTATATATATTGCATCTTATTATACAATATTAACGAAAAAGGTGATGAATAACATTGGTGATAATGATGATACGCAATATCATAATAGTGATTGAAGGTGGTATCATATGGAAATGGATAAGAATAACAAGAATGATAATGATGATAAATACCATTAAAAAATATATATTTTCAAGTCATGTTACTGAAGCAACAACAACAACAACAAATTCTGCTATCCAGTCGAGTCTTCGAAACCAAGCCAAGCTCATTAAAACAAAAGCTAAGCTAAGAAAAACAGAGCCAAATGAAGCTAACTGAAGTAAAACCAAACAAAGCAAAGCTAAGCAAAGCCCAGTAAGCGAAGCACAGTAAAGCCTTACCAAGCTAAACAAAGCCAAGTCAAGCAAAACTAAGCCAAGCAAAGCAAGCCACAGCAAGCCAAAGTGAGCCACAGCGAGCCAAAGCAAGCCAAAGCAAGCCACAGCAAGCCACAGCAAGCCACAGCAAGCCACAACAAGCCACAGCAAGCCACAGCAAGCCACAGCAAGCCAAAGCAAGCAGACTTCGAAATGCCTCCGAATTCTCACGTCCATCAAGCAAAAAAAGGGCCGATTACAGGACAGTACTCCAAGCTCTCTGGTCCGTGAAGCTGCCTCTCCGAAGAAAAGGCCTCCTGGCGAGTCTCAACGGAACAATTTAAAGGCTTAATCTAAGACATTTGCCATGAAGGAGCTTCTAGGCTATTCTATGCATATGAGGGGAGAAATGTGGATTACGCTTGTACCCTTTGAGAAAGTTGATTACACCCGCACCCTCTAAAAAAAAAAAGAAGTGGATTAGCTCGTACCGTCTGAAAAAAGTGAATTACGCTTGTACCGTCTGAGAAAGTGGATAACGCCCATTTTGAAAAAAAAAAAAATGGATTACGCTCGTACCTTTTGGAGAAAAAGTGTTAGGCAGATCTACTCACATTCATCTTCGGGGAATTAATTTGATTTATGTTTTTATTCGTTACTCCTCCCAATGATTAGGATAACATGAAGACCAATATAAACCCTATGAACACCCCCCTCCTAAAGATAATAAAGAATATATAATAATAATCCTTAATGAATAAAAAACAACAACTGAATAAGTTGAAAATAGGAGCTTACACTAGGTCATAAACCATCAATCCGTATTCCTTGTAGCGTCGGATTCTACACCGTTTTCTAAACACCTCTTCAGTGGCTTTGGATTCCTTTGGATTTCACTTTGTTTATCGTCACATGGCATTGATGCACAATTATCACGTGCATTAATGTTTGCGGGTTGCAGGCCGAAAGCAAAGGATATTTGACACTTTAGGCGACGTGGAATAATTCATTTGATGTCAGTGTTATTTGTGACATTTTTTCTCTCTCTATTTTCTATGTTAAATATCACCACATTTGTCATAAATAAATTATCAGAAGAATCACGTTTTTT
>NW_028234428.1:27044980-27047480 GCF_977035675.1 Penaeus japonicus
GTGAAGAGACAAGTGCTACTGTTGTACACAGGATATTGTACGTGGGATTATTGTGTTCGGTGTGAACTGCCCTGATAAGTATCTTTTCTCTCGACATACCAGCGAGTTTTTTTCTTTTCTTTTATTTTCTTTTGCTTTCTTTCTTTTTTTCTTATCCCGTAATATCTAAAAGCGATTTTCGATGGTTGTTTCGAAAAGAAAGGAAGGAAAAAAATAACATGAATTCCTGGAACCCTTATCACTGTCAAAAAAAAAAATAATAATAAAAAATAATAATAATAATCATAAGCTGGGTTATAGTCAAGATTTGCAAGTCAGCGAGAGTGTAGAGTGAGAGTAACTTGAGTGTGAGTGAGTGCGAGTGAAGGAGAGAGAGAGAGAGAAAGATATATATATATATATATATATATATATATATATATATATATATAGAGAGAGAGAGAGAGAGAGAGAGAGAGAGAGAGAGAGAGAGAGAGAGAGGGAGAGAGAGAGAGAGAGAATGAGAGAGAGAGAATGAACACGAAGTCAGAAGCAGTAGAAGTAGGGACTCAAAGCCCCCTCCTCCTTCCCCCCCTTCCCCCCTGCCCCCCCATTTCTACCGCCCGTATGGCGGTGCTAATGGGTCAATCATGGAACAATTATGTACCACAAGAGGAGGGAGGATAAAAGAGGAAGAGGGAGGAGGAGGGAGGAGGAGGAGGAGGAAGAGGGTGGCTACAGGAATAAAGAGTCAAAGTGTTTAAAAAAAAAAAACGATAAAAAGGGGAGATACAGTAAAAGAGTCGAGGGGAGTAAAAAGCCGGGAACCGAAAACGAGTGTTTGTAAGAAAGAGCGAAAGAGATAACTCCCCTTTCGCTCTTCAAGAACAAGTGTAAGAGTCATGGGAAAGGTCGAAGGGAAATAAGTCTCTCTTGGAGCGGCCGCCATTTTGAGCGATGGAGTGCTAACGGCGGTGACATCGAGGCTAAATGGCGTGATTTAAGAGGTCTTAACAACTACAAAGGATAAGGATAACTGTGATTTTGAGGGACGTGACTTCACCAAACGCAAAATTAACGAGGTTGGGATTGGTTTGAACAGCAGTACGTGAGGCGTAGATGTATGACGTAATGTTTAATTATAGGATGAGCGAAATGTACAAAAAGAGTAATTTCATATGAGGGTGTAAAGGGATTTTTAGAAGGATATTGATGAGAGAAGATTATGCGTACGGGATACTTTCTTATTGGTGCCTTAAAATCTCCTCCGCTGTTTTCTTTGTTTTTTGTTTTTTATTCGTTTCGGTAATATGGGTTAGTTTAAATCTGCTTTGTCGCACCCACGTTTACACGCACAAACACACACACATACACACAAACATACACACAAACACACACACATACACACACGCATACACACAAACACACACACAAACATACACACAAACACACACACATACACATATACACACACACATACACACAAACACACACACATACACACAAACACACAAACAGACACATGTACATGCACAAACACACACACAGTCACAATCACACATGCAAAAACACAAACAAACACCAGGAAGAAGAAGAAAAAGAAGAGAAAGACTAATAAGAAGAGAAGGCAGATGAAGAAGAAGAAGAAGAAGTAAAAGAAGAGAAAGGCTAATAATAAGAAGAGAAGCAAAAAGAAGAAGGAGAAGAAGAAAAAAGAGAAAAAAAAAGAGAAAGACTAATAATAACAAGAGAAAGAAGACGAAGAAGGAAAAAGAAGAAGTAGAAAAAGAAGAAAACAATAATAATACGAACTACAACAACAAGAAAAGTAAAAAAAAAAAGAAGAAGAAAAAAAAAAGAAGAAGAAGAAGAAGAAGGAGCAAGGCCAGCCAAGAGAGGCGAAGGAAATGAGATTGTGGCACATGTAGTTATCGGTCCCATATCTAATGCCTGATACCTGATATCCAGTGAAATTCCATGAGAGTTAATTATGGGGAGGTTATGCATGGGTTTCCTGGCGAGACTCTGACATATACGTCATCTGACCGCACGCCATCCACCCCTTTAGCCTTCCACCTTTGCTGCCACCCTTCCAGTCTTACCCTCACGCCCTTCCAACGGGGCTGCCAACATGTCTTACGATGGTAGGCTGTGGTATTGTTGGTAGTCTTGTTGTTTTATGGTCATTGGTGATATTATTATTATTATTATTATCATTATTATTATTATTATTATCATTATTATCATCATCATCATTATCATTATTTTTATTATTATTATTATCATTGTTATTATTGTCTCTACCATTATTATCATTATCATTATCATTATCATCATCATTATCACCATAATTATCATCATTGTTGTTTTTGATCATTCATATAATCTATCTATCTTTCCTTTCACCATCACAATCTCTTCCCAACTACCACTACCGCAAAGCAACAACCAGGCACCGCATTCGCCACACTGGTTCCTCTCTCCCGCCCGCCCGCCCTACCACACAACCGCCCGCGGGTTC
>NW_028234428.1:27057480-27059980 GCF_977035675.1 Penaeus japonicus
TCACTTTATATTCCCGAGAAAGAATTTAAAGTTCATTTCCTGATCATTATTTTTTTTCCTTTCGTCTGGCTGATAGAATAAACTGCATTATATGTATTATCCCTGATCATGATGGCTTGTGTTTTGAATGAAGATCTACATATTACGTTCAAATTGGTATTCGCTTTACAACTCCTCGTGTTCCCAGAACCATCACGGGAGATTATCTGACAAGAAGCGAGTTCATCCTGCCCTAATGCAACATTATGGCGGAGCCTCGTTTAGTATATGAGAAAATTATATACATTATCTCTCTATCACGATGCCGACCCAGAGGCCCAGGCAAAAGCTGTGAAGATGTCTGTTGTATCAGATCATTTTCATTTTTCTCCACTGTCAGATTTTTTAACAAAACTACCTATCTGTTTATCATTCGGCCTGTATGTTTATATATATTTGAATGTGTGTGTGGGTGTGTACGCAACTCACACGTACATTAGTATCTTTGTCGATTCGTATGTCTGTATAATATGTGCAAGCGAAAGAAAATGCAGCTACATTATGCATGTTTTCTAGCCGCTGTCATGTTACTGTTACAGTTACATGGTAATAACAATCAGTAACTGCTAAAGTCGCATGGTATTTATCTCATCCATAAAATAAACGAAATTCACAGAAGAGCATCTTCGAGTGTAAAAAAATAATCTTCAAACCTGAGCCATTATGCTGTGTCATCTAACTGATTTGTTCAACATTTTTTTTTACTTGTTTTACAACATTAAGACGTGATAATGTTTCCTCTTGCTTCTCGGTGAGTGAGAGGTAATAGATGGAGAAAGAAAGAGAGAGAAGGGGAGTGTGAGGAAGGAAGAATGGAAGTAGAAAGAAAAAAATGAGGAAGATGAAAAAGAGAAAGAAAGAGGAAAGGGAAGGGAAACAGAAAGTTAAAAATAAGAGGCATAAAAGAGAAACGAAAGAATAAAAAAAGAGAGATTCAAACAACCTAAAGAAAGAGAGAGAAAGAGAGAAAAAAAAGAAAACCCTTTTTCGCGCGCTCAAAAACTGATGGAAGACACCCCATCACACTGCAGGTTCGCGCGCCAAGTTTTTACTCGTGTTTAGATCATTAAAGTTGTTAATCCCGACACTTAAGTGGTTCCTGATGAGCCGCACTCTGTAGGGACGTATTGTGTGTGAGGTTAAGGTGTAGTTTATGGTGATGGATAGGTAGTCGACGGTGGTTTGTTGTCGAAGGCGATTAGGGAGAACGATTACCTAAGTGATTATGACCGTGTCTTAGAACAGATGGCGCGTGGTTTGTTCCGGTTTCAAAAGGTGGGATGCGCTGCGGTTTGTTGACGTTGTGGTTTGTTTACACTAAGTGGTCGTTTGCTTGGCGTTGGCTCATTAAGAGGGATTTTCTTTTTTCTCTTTTACATTGGCGGTTATGGTGGATTTTTTTTTATGGTTGAGAAGGGAGAGTACTATGTTTTGTTTTGTATATTTGAATATATATATATATATTTATATATATATACTTAAAATATACAGAAGATGAAACATTCTTCCATTTAGTTTTCACCAATTAATAACCAAATCAAAATTCATCTCATATCTAAGCATTCAACAACCCAGAAACACCCAACCTAAATGATCATATCACACACGAATACGTGAAAAACAGCTGAGTTTTCAGCCCGCATCGAGTGCCTGGCCTTCACCCATCATAGGTGAGTAACGCACCTCTTCCCAGCCTCCTCCTCTCCCACTCTCCCTACCTGCGTAACTTTGCGCTGGTAACAGTGGCAGGGAGGGAGGAGGGGAGGGCAGGGGACGAGGGGGTGGGTGCAGAGTGGAAGGGCAGAGTGAGGCAAGTTAGTCAAGCTCATAGCTAACCACTTTAGCGAAACCAGTCCGAGCTGTGAACCATATAATAGCTATGTTGGGCTATGTAGCGTGAGGTAACGGGGAATACCTTAGAGGAAGATGTCTGAAGCATATGCATTCCCCAAAATAATAAAACGACAATCTATGCAGAGTTTGGATGATATTACATCCAGTAGCCTCTTTGCTCTACTAATTGCAAGGATAAACAAGCAATGTGTCTGGCTGCTGTCTCACGAACAGGTCTCTATCTTGAGATAATCTGAAGACAGCTCAACCATGACCAAGGAGAAGACGTACGGGGGGGGGGGGGGGGGGGGGGGGGGGGGGGTGCGAAGGGGGCGTGTAGTGATGCCAAGGGGTGTATGCCTCCCTAATGGGGTACACTCCTTTTCGCTCCTCCCCTTATCTCTTGCAATTATCGACCGAAATTATTCTCATGGTCTCGTTCCCATTTCTGTTATCACTGCTTGGCTCTCGGACTTACTATTGCAAAAATGGTTCTTGCATTGTTATGCAACACTCAACGTAGACGCCTAGCAACGTTGTCTCGATCCTAGTCTACTCTAACATCCAGTCCAAGCATCATGGAACACACGCTCAAACACTTAAAAATCCTCCTTCCTCACCTCTACCA
>NW_028234428.1:27119980-27122480 GCF_977035675.1 Penaeus japonicus
TGATGATTTTAATGATAATGATAGTGAGATTGGTGATGATCACAATAATGATGATTATAATGATAGCTACAATCATTATAATAATAAAAATCATTATAATAATATAAACCAAACTGACCTGGAAAAATGTCCTCACGTTGACCTCAGGTGACGTACTAGTTGGGTCATAGTGCATCGTTTCCTCTTCAGCTTGTCTGGAAGTATGATAATTTCATCTTTATTCATATTAAGATTATTATCATTTATTGTTCAATATATATTAAATTAGATTAAATTTAAATTATTATCATTTATTGTTAGATATATATCAAATTAAATGAAATGAAATGAAAATTATTATCATTTATTGTTACAATTCTTATTTTTTTCATGTTGTTTTGTTTTTTTGTTTTGTTTTAGATATATATGATATATGTTTAGCTTGTTATTTGCATCGTCAGTACTAATATTATATATATGATTATGAATACTATTGCTGTCAATTTTCACGACTTATTACCATTATCATTGTAATTAATCTAATAGAGGAATCACAATTTTAACATAATTTTTCTTATTGATGTCAGTAATAATTGACATCGTTAGTGACATCATCATCACTATCATTATATTAAGCGCATTATCGTTATTCTTCGTATTATTGGTGTAATCATTACCTCACATTGATTAATATTAATACAATAATGGTAATGATAACAACATCAATAAAATGATGATGATGATGATTATTATTACCATTTTCATCATCATTATCATCATCTTTAGTAGTAATAACAAGCTGACATCGGGATAACCACAAGCTGACATCGGGATAACCACAAGCTGACATCGGGATAACCACAAGCTGACATCGGGATAACCCAAACCTGACATCAGGATAACCACAAGCTGACATCGGGATAGCCACAAGTTGACATCGGGATAGCCACAAGCTGACATCGGGATAACCACAAGCTGACATCGGGATAACCACAAGCTGACATCGGGATAGCCACAAGCTGACATCGGGATAACCACAAGCTGACATCGGGATAACCACAAGCTGACATCGGGATAACCACAAGCTGACATCGGGATAGCCACAAGCTGACATCGGGATAACCACAAGCTGACATCGGGATAACCACAAGCTGACATCGGGATAACCACAAGCTGACATCGGGATAACCACAAGCTGACATCGGGATAACCACAAGCTGACATCGGGATAACCACAAGCTGACATCGGGATAGCCACAAGCTGACATCGGGATAGCCACAAGCTGACATCGGGATAAGCACAAGCTGACATCGGGATAACCACAAGCTGACATCGGGATAACCACAAGCTGACATCGGGATAACCACAAGCTGACATCGGGATAGCCACAAGCTGACATCGGGATAGCCACAAGCTGACATCGGGATAAGCACAAGCTGACATCGGGATAACCACAAGCTGACATCGGGATAACCACAAGCTGACATCGGGATAAGCACAAGCTGACATCGGGATAAGCACAAGCTGACATCGGGATAAGCACAAGCTGACATCGGGATAGCCACAAGCTGACATCGGGATAGCCACAAGCTGACATCGGGATAAGCACAAGCTGACATCGGGATAACCACAAGCTGACATCGGGATAACCACAAGCTGACATCGGGATAGCCACAAGCTGACATCGGGATAGCCACAAGCTGACATCGGGATAACCACAAGCTGACATCGGGATAGCCACAAGCTGACATCGGGATAAGCACAAGCTGACATCGTGATAACCACAAGCTGACATCGGAATAACCACAAGCTGACATCGGGATAGCCACAAGCTGACATCGGGATAACCACAAGCTGACATCGGGATAGCCACAAGCTGACATCGGGATAAGCACAAGCTGACATCGGGATAACCACAAGCTGACATCAGGATAACCACAAGCTGACATCGGGATAACCACAAGCTGACATCAGGATAAGCACAAGCTGACATCGGGATAACCACAAGCTGACATCAGGATAACCCAAACCTGACATCAGGATAACCACAAGCTGACATCGGGATAACAACAAGCTGACATCGGGATAAGCACAAGCTGACATCGGGATAACCACAAGCTGACATCGGGATAACCACAAGCTGACATCGGGATAACAACAAGCTGACATCGGGATAACCACAAGCTGCCCTCGGGATGACCACACGCTGACATAGGAATAAGCACAAGCTGACATCGGGATAACCATAACCCTGTGACCCTTCCTTTCGGCTGACACTAACCCCATGACAACAAGCCTGACGTCCCTGACAAGCCCAAGAGTCAGAGTCCTTTTCTTGGTCGGGGATCCTGACGCTCCTGACGAAATGTAGACCTTCACCTCTCGCTCCTGACTGCCCAGTTGCCCCGCCTCTTCCTGCGCCACCAGTGTCAGGACCTCCTGTAGGTAGAGGGTGCTGGGTTAGGGTATGTTTTTTTGGTGTTTCGTCTTGTGCGTATCTTCATTTCTCGCTTTCTCTTT
>NW_028234428.1:27137480-27142480 GCF_977035675.1 Penaeus japonicus
TTGTCGTTAGGTGTTAGGTTAGGCTGTTAGTCGTTTAGGGTTGTTCGATTAGGCTGTTAGTCGGTTAGGGTGTTCGTTCGATTAGGCTGTTAGTCGGTTAGGTGTTCGTTGATTAGGCTGTTAGTCGGTTAGGTGTTAGTCGTTAGGTGTTAGTCGTTAGGTGTTCGTTAGGGTGTTAGTCGTAGGCTGTTAGTCGGTTAGGTGTTCGTGGTTAGGGTGTTCGTTGATTAGCTGTTAGTCGGTTAGGGTGTTAGTCGTCGATTAGTGTTAGTGTTAGTGAGGGTTAGTCGGTTAGGGTGTTAGTCGTTAGGTTCGGTTAGGCTGTTAGTTTAGGTTAGGGTGTTCGTTGATTAGGCTGTTAGTCGGTTAGGGTGTTAGTCGTTAGGTGTTAGTCGGTTAGGGTGTTCGTTGATAGGTTTTAGTCGTGTTTAGTGTTAGTCGTTAGTTAGGCTGTTCGTTGGGTTAGTTTAGGTAGGTTGATTAGGCTGTTAGTCGGTTAGGGTGTTAGTCGGTTAGGGTGTTCGTTGATTAGGCTGTTAGTCGGTTAGGGTGTTAGTCGGTTAGGGTGTTAGTCGGTTAGGGTGTTCGTTGATTAGGCTGTTAGTCGGTTAGGGTGTTCGTTGATTAGGCTGTTAGTCGGTTAGGGTGTTCGTTGATTAGGCTGTTAGTCGGTTAGGGTGTTCGTTGATTAGGCTGTTAGTCGGTTAGGGTGTTAGTCGGTTAGGGTGTTAGTCGGTTAGGGTGTTCGTTGATTAGGCTGTTAGTCGGTTAGGGTGTTCGTTGATTAGGCTGTTAGTCGGTTAGGGTGTTCGTTGATTAGGCTGTTAGTCGGTTAGGCTGTTAGTCGGTTAGGGTGTTCGTTGATTAGGCTGTTAGTCGGTTAGGGTGTTCGTCGGTTAGGCTGTTAGTCGGTTAGGGTGTTCGTTGATTAGGCTGTTAGTCGGTTAGGGTGTTCGTCGATTAGGCTGTTAGTCGGTTAGGGTGTTCGTTGATTAGGCTGTTAGTCGGTTAGGGTGTTAGTCGGTTAGGGTGTTCGTCGATTAGGCTGTTAGTCGGTTAGGGTGTTCGTTGATTAGGCTGTTAGTCGGTTAGGGTGTTCGTTGATTAGGCTGTTAGTCGGTTAGGGTGTTAGTCGCTTAGGCTGTTAGTCGGTTAGGGTGTTAGTCGGTTAGGGTGTTCGTTGATTAGGCTGTTAGTCGGTTAGGGTGTTAGTCGGTTAGGGTGTTAGTCGTTAGTCGCTTAGGCTGTTAGTCGGTTAGGGTGTTCGTCGATTAGGCTGTTAGTCGGTTAGGGTGTTAGTCGGTTAGGGTGTTCGTCGATTAGGCTGTTAGTCGGTTAGGGTGTTAGTCGGTTAGGGTGTTCGTCGATTAGGCTGTTAGTCGGTTAGGGTGTTAGTCGGTTAGGGTGTTCGTTGATTAGGCTGTTAGTCGGTTAGGGTGTTAGTCGGTTAGGGTGTTCGTTGATTAGGCTGTTAGTCGGTTAGGGTGTTAGTCGATTAGGCTGTTAGTCGGTTAGGGTGTTAGTCGGTTAGGGTGTTAGTCGGTTAGGGTGTTCGTCGGTTAGGGTGTTAGTCGGTTAGGGTGTTCGTTGATTAGGCTGTTAGTCGGTTAGGGTGTTAGTCGGTTAGGGTGTTAGTCGGTTAGGGTGTTCGTTGATTAGGCTGTTAGTCGGTTAGGGTGTTCGTTGATTAGGCTGTTAGTCGGTTAGGGTGTTAGTCGGTTAGGGTGTTCGTTGATTAGGCTGTTAGTCGGTTAGGGTGTTCGTTGATTAGGCTGTTAGTCGGTTAGGGTGTTCGTTGATTAGGCTGTTAGTCGGTTAGGGTGTTAGTCGCTTAGGCTGTTAGTCGCTTAGGCTGTTAGTCGGTTAGGTTGTTAGGATGTTAATTTAGGATGTTCGTCGGTTAGGCTGTTAGTCAGTTAGGCTGTTAGTCTGTTAGGGTGTTAGCTGATTTGGCTGTTCGTCGGTTAGGCTGTTAGTCGATTAGGCTGTTAGTCAGTTAAGCTGTTCGTCGGTTAGGGTGTTAGTTGATTAGGCTGTTAGGGTGTTGAACGGTTAGGCTGTTGGTTGGATAGTTGAGTGGTAGGTTAGTCGATTGAATGGTCTGTCGGTGGTCGGTTGCTATGAATTAATTGCTATATTATTTTTCCTGATGCAAGCAAGTGTGTGTGTGTGTGTACGCCCGCGTGTGTATGTGTGTGTGCGTGCATGTGTGTGTGTACGCGCCTGTGCGTGCATGTATGTGTGTATGTGTGTGTGTGTGTATGTGTGTGTGTGTGTGTGTGTGTGTGTTCATGTGCATGTACTTACCGTGATGATATATGAGCTCCCACTGAGACGGAGGTCGAGAGACACCCCAAGCCAGCCGTTGTCCTTCCTGTCTTGGTATTGTTGGCTGATCATAGATACCACAGTGTTACCTGAAGGAGAAAGAGAAATTCGGATCGTCAAATGAGGAGATAGCAATACTGAGAGAGAGGGGGGAGGGGGGAAACAAGACTGAAAGAGAGAGATGGAGTGAGACAGAGGGAATTTGGAGAGAAAGAGATAAAGAATGCGAGAAAGTGAGAGAGAGAAAAAGAGTATGAAGGAGAGAGAGAGAAAGTAAGAAAGAGGGTGAAAGAGAATAAGGAGGAGGGAGAGAGGAAGTAAGAGAGAGAGTGATGGAAAGTATGACGGAGAGAGAGAGAAAAATATTATATATACACACACACACATACATACATATATATATATATATATATATATATATATATATATATATATATATATATATAAAGTGAGAGAAAGAGAGAGAGTAAGAGAGAGAGGGAGACTAAGAGAGAGAAAGACATAGATAGACTCAGATAAAAAAAAAATGTTTATATTTGTATGATCAACGAGAGAGAGAAGGAAAAATAGAGAAAAAAATATCTCTGAACTTCCAAATGAATTTATCACTCACTCACTCACTCTCTCCCTCCCTCCCTTCCCCTTTCCTCCCTCCCTTGCCCCCTTCCTCCCTCCCTTCCCCCCTTCCCCCTTCCACCCTCCCTTCCCCCTTCCACCCTTCCTCCCTCCCTTCCCCCTTCCCCCCTCCCTCCCTCCCTTCCCCCCTTCCTCCCTCCCTTCCCCCTTCCCCCCTTCCTCCCTACCTTCCTCCCTCCCTTACCCCCTTACCCCCTTCCTCCCCCCTTTCCTCCCTCCCGCCCTTCCCCCCTTCCTCCCTCCCTTCCCCCCTTCCTCCCTACCTTCCACCCTTCCTTCCCCCCCTCCCTCCCTCCCTTCCCCCCTTCCCCCCTCCCTTTCCCCTTCCCACTTCCTCCCTACCTTCCACCCTTCCTCTCCCCCTCCCTTCCCCCTTCCCCCCTTCCTCCCTACCTTCCTCCCTCCCTTACCCCCTTACCCCCTTCCTCCCCCCTTTCCTCCCTCCCTCCCCCCCCTCCCTCCCTCCCTTCCTCCCTCCCTTACCCCCCCTCCCTTCCTCCCTCCCCCCCTCCCTCACTCACTTACTCACCCGATGGATCGACAAGGATCTGTGAGCAGGTGGGCGATGAGCTGTCGAGGGGACACACGTAGAGCGCTCCAGGTTCAGGAATCTCCGAAGGTGTCCAAGAGGCCTGGGTACTGTTGGCACGCGGGGCACCCACCACGATCCTGTGAGGGGGGGGAAGGGGGGAGAAGGGGGAGGGGGTAGGGGTGATTCTTATGATCCTTAAAGACAATATATTTTTTTGTTTAGTTATCTATTCGAGGAGGAGGGGTAGAGGGGGGAGGGGGTAGGGGTGATTCTTATGATCCTTAAAGACAAGATAATATTCTTTATTGGTTTATTTGTGTGTAATTTGTTAGTAAGCTATTCGGGGAGGAGGGTAAGGGTGATTTTTGTGATCATTGAAGACAAGATAATATTCTTTACTGGTTTATTTGTGTGTGTGTATCTATCGAGGGGGCAGAGAGGAAGGGGGGGGGGAGGGGGTGTTTTCTCCGATGATCTATCTCCGTGTTATTTATCTATTTGGGGGAGGGGGATAGGGAGTCCATAATGATAATAGCCTGCAATCCTCTATCTATTTATCTAATCATATCTCAACCCCCCCCCCCCCCCTCTCTCTCTCTCTCCTACCTATATATCTTCACAATTTCTTTCTGTCCCGGTAATGAAATAGAATTGACGGCGATGATAGTGTCAATCACAATGATAGAGTCAAAGATAAACTCTAGTTAAGCCAATAATTAAGAGAGGTAAGAGTTTGATAATGGACAGGAGAAAATGGAGATAAGAATAGAGAAGAAATGGTTTTGTGTGTGTTTGCGGGTTTTCCGTTTGTTCGCGTTATCGCTATTATTATCATTATCAACTTATTTTCCGTCTGTATTATCTTTATTACTGTTACTTCTAGTCTACCTCTACTACTACAACTGCTACAATGGTTATCACTGTTATTGCTATTGTTATTATTATCATCATTATTATCGTTAATATATCAATGATATTATTACTTTCATTACTTTTCATATCATTATCGTTGTTGTCATCTTCATCGTTATTATCATTATCACTATTATTACTTTTACTATTGGTATACTATCATGATTTTCTATTATTATCAAACATAGTATCGCCATTATCAATAACTTTATCATTATAATCATTCTCATAATCACAACCACTAACATTTTCCTCATCTCTTCTTCTTCCTCTTCCTCTTCTTCTTCCTCCTCCTCCTCCTCCTCCCCCCCCTCCTCCTCCTCCTCCTCTTCTTCTTCCTCCTCCTCCTCCTCCTCCTCCTCCTCCTCCATTTCCCCCTCCTCCTCCTCCATTTCCTCCTCCTCCTCCTCCTCCTCCTCTTCCCCCTCGAACGTCTATTTTAGCAAAGAACTCACAAAGAATGAAATTCCTATAGGACACTGAGCACTTACCCCGCCTGTGTCCCGACTGAATACAGACCAACACTGTATCCGAAGTAGGACTCCCTGGATCGCGAGGAGGAAGAGGGTTCCTGCAGCACGGAGGCGCCCCT
>NW_028234428.1:27149980-27159980 GCF_977035675.1 Penaeus japonicus
GTGATCACGTCTTTGCTGGCCAGCCCTCGGCATATGGCCATCACCAGGCCGATCATTTTGCGAATCTGGTGCAGCATGAAGCTTTGGCCTGTAAATGAATGTAGGAACGAAACTCAGTACATGCTAGGTAACATAAAAGTTTGAGAGAGTGAGAGTGAGAGAGAGTGCACCTGTGCTGTGAGTGTAGATGTGAGTGCCAGTCAAAATCCGTACATATGTGCTGAAGCACTTGCGATCGTGCATGGATGCACGTACGTATTCATGTCAGAACAAAAAGATATACCATATCAAAGTTGTTATCAAAACTCCCAGGGCTTATGAAGGAGTAACCCTTCAAAATTATTTTACCTTTAATTTTGATAACGAGCCACTCTAAGCCTTCACGTTCAAAGGGGTCACTGCACTCGACTTCCATGATGTAGCGGTTAGCACTTGCATCACTTGCCTTTCTGAAATATAAATACTAATGTGAACTTTAAGCCTTGGTGATCTTATACTAAACTTGGAGGCTGGATATCAGTGGTTATAATAGTAACAGCTGTGATAATTAATAACCATGATAATAATAGTAATAATGGTAAAAAAAAAATTAATAATCATGGTCAGAACAATATTTTTAACAACAATAATTATAATCATACTATTAATAAAAAATGTAAAAAAGATAACAGCAATAATAATGATTATAAAATACAACAAAAGCAACAGCAATGATAATAATGATAATGGTAGTAATAATAATAATAATAATAATAATAATAATAATAATAATAATTTGGTGTAATAATAGTAATAGTAATGATAATGACGACAGCAATAAATAACATGTAACATATGTTAATAACAACAATATTAAAAAAAAAAATAATAGCAATGATAATAATAATAGCAATGATAATAATAATAATGATAATAATAATAATAATACCTATAATTTAGCACATTTTCCCACAATTCTACACTTAATCTAACCTGTGATCTTAATTCACCCCAAGAAATTCACTCTCAACTACAAATCTACTATCAATCTACTCTAAACCTACTCCAACATTCTAATAATAATAAATAACTCAGCCTACTTTCGTGCTGTGAAGTTGTGGAAGTTGTGCGTCCCTTTGTATATTTTCAAGTTGCTTCTAAGTTCTTCCAAAACTTCTGGGGAGATGCGATAGTCTGCATTTGTCAACTGAAATACCAGTAAATATCATGAAATTTCAGTCAGGCCATATTACAAGGGGAAAATGCATATTTTATGGTAAAATGCAATTTATTTGAAATAACAATTACTCAGGTGCATGGCATCTTAACTGTACATCTGGCAACTTAAAACACTGCTTCTGTCAGACACTGACTGTACTAAGAAAAGAAAGAGAAAAAAAGAAAAAGAAAAAAGAAAAAAACTAATAACAACTAATATCAAATAAGAAATTAAACAAAAAATCTGCAAACGAATGAAATGCAATAAAATTTATCCCTTGGACCCACATTTTCGACCGGAGAGAAAGCAAAGGTGGGGCACATGTAGGAGTACGTGCGCGAGTCACACCACGCCTTGCAGTTAAAGCTCTTGGTGGTGCGCTTGATGGCCATGACCCGGATTTGGCTGTTGAGGTGCTTGTTGATTTCCGTCACCATGTCTGGCACGTCCTCGGCTGGAAAGAATCAGGTGGTATTTACAGACCTGGTCACTCATGAGGTTCTACTGGAAATTTGGTGCATGTGCCAAGGGATGTAGGCCTTAGGTTTTGAACATAAATCCATGACCGTGATTAGTAATAGATATTGAGAGGAAACTATCTGACACAATATCAAACTTTCTTGTTAATCTGCATGTTAAATAGCAGTTATCTTATTTGACTTTACAATACAGATAATACACAATCAAAATAATAAAAAACAGTAACACCAACAATCCATTTAATTTTGCCTCAATAAACATTAACTATGAAAGTGCCAACTGGCAAAATAAGCTCTGTAAAAAGAGGAGGAAAGAAGTCCAACTAAAATGATATAACCGCATATTAGGTGAAGCTAAGTAAAAAATATGTTTAAGTTCCAGTAACATGGTAAAAATAAATAGGTTAGGCAGGGATACAACACCATTTGACCTCAAGTTATCATATTTGTAAGGACTTTGCTTCAAATCTGGTTAAAAAAAATCAAAGTTTTACTGTTAGCAGCTCAAATTACAGTCAATATGGTTAATGGACTTTAAACACTTTTCACTTGGTTTCATCTCTTTAGCAATCCAACATAACTTTAATAGGGAATATATATTCACTTCTTTGGACCCTATAATCAGAATAGCTTTAGAGCAAGAGGTTGGCAACTTGCTTTGTGCTATTACTCAATATAGAAAGTGCTTGCTATAGATTGTGGATGGGTATCAATTAAGGCTCTCTCTCTCCTGCCAGTGCTAGAAGAAAGTGGTGCCATCTCGGTTTTGGATGTCAGGTGAAACCAATTTTGCTTAATATTATAGCAATTATAGTAATTATGACTGTAATTGTCATCATCACTCACTCATTACTCTTAGCACATAAAAATAATACAGCAATCCAAAATTCCTGAACCTCATGATGCCCATTGTCAGGCCAGAACTCCTGCATCATGTATGTCATGACACCCATATGCAATGGGTTAATGAATGATCTACCAACTAATTTCAATCAGCAAAAATCTTACGTAGTTTAATTGACACTACTTGTCGTGCTGCTGAAACTCCCTTGTCCGTCCGAGCTGCACGTTGGAAGTTGAACAGCTGTGGGCAAGTGCACCCTTCCTCTGTTACCAGGTCTGCATGCAGCATAGCATTTAACAAGTCATCCTCTATTGTCCTGTAGCCTGGATTCCTGTTAACAAAACAAAACAAATGAGTTTATAGCAAGATACAGAAAAAAATAATGAATAAATACATAAACAATCAACAAACACATAGTTATACACAAGGGTTTATCTAAAAAGACACTTGAATTTAGTTATAAATTCTAAAAAACAGGAAGGGAGACTGAGTTAGAGAGAGAGAGAGATGGGGGGAAAAGGAAGGAAGGGATAGACGGAGATAGTCAGGCAGATAAACAGAGAAAACTATTAAACAGAAAGAAAGTAGATGGAGAGAGAGACAGCCAGAGACAGCCATAAAGAGAATAAACTTACCTCTGCATTCCCAGATAGCCTTTCCCTGAATATGATAAGAGTATGGCATACTTTCTGCGTTTTCTTCTGACTGTATCTCCTCCAGTTTCCAATTCTGCTTGTGGCACTGGGTTCAGGTGGATCTTCTTGACCTCACTCTCCGTCATTTCTGAATCAGCTGGCCGCTTCAGACCCATATCTATGAGAACGTCAAAGACTTAATAAGCTAGGAGACGGCAAAGTGCAAGAGGAGAGAAAATATATAACCCATCTTTATTGCAACTAATCGATAAACTGAGTTCAGGGATACTTTAGAGAGAGGGCATATATAACCCTACTCCAAAAAATTAGAAGCAACTGAAATAATAAATCTTATCATTGTGTTCACTTACTCTGGGTATTTGTTGTTGCCTCTAGCGCCATCCTGGTGATGTGAAAGCAGCTCACAAGATTTGTAGAAAACGGTCGAAACTTGCAGAATGGCGTGCTGACAAAATGATGTACTATTCTACTGAAGTGATACACACCTGAAATTTGTATATATCTATACATATGTACTCGCCCTTACAAAATTGAAATCAGAATAAAAACTTATATTTTACACATGACACACCAACTTTAATTCCCTGATGGAGACATTTCAAGCTACAGAATAACAATAAGTTCAGGACCTCTTGTATGCAAGCTGTGGAGAAAAAATAAATAAATAAATATATAAATAAATAAAATAAAATAATGCTGACAAATAATGCCTTTTCTAATGAGTGATTCTGCATTTTTGACATCTCTGCATATATCCTGTATTACTTAATTTCCTTTGCAGTTCTTCCCTTCTACTTTACTATCGAAGTTCAGACTATTTACTACATGTGTATAACGAATAGCAATAAACAATCTAATATCTTGATGAATTCCTTTTCCATGACGCGAGAGACCTATCCTTCAAAGGCAAAATAAAAAAAAATCCTCATCAACAGCTGTTTCAATTCATCAGTGAGGAAAGACATGCTATAGAAAAGAAAATTTATTACCACTCATATCCGAAACTGCATACAGTGCAGATACGTGTTTGTACTTAAATGTTCGTTATTTTACCAATACATAAGACTCCCGGGATGAAAATCATATCATATTAAGTTTACTAGGTCATGGCAATACAAAGGAAGTTATAAAACCTCCTAAGTTTCGTATACACGTCAAAGACGAGTGACACAAACTCGGTCTCTTACCTATGTTTACTGCCATGTGTGGAGGGATTACGGACTCAAAAGTTTATTTTGATTTTAGTTTACCTCCGTAGTATTCACGTACTATTATTATCATCGTTATGATTATTTTGTTATTATTTATGATTATTTCCATTGTTATAATAATAATAATAATAATAATAATAATAATAATGATAAAAAAAAATAATTATTATTATTATTATCAATGTTAGCATTATTTTTATTATCAAAAGTATTATCATCCTATTTTTTCATTATCAGTATAATTTTTATCACTATCGTTACTATTTTTTCATATCACTACTACTACTACTGCTTCTGCTCCAAATAATACAATGGCAACCTCTCTTTTTTCTCTTTTTCCCTCCCCTCTCCCGCTCTCGTTCTCTCCTTTTTTATCTCTCTCTCATTCTCTTTTCTCTCTCTCATTCTCTTTTCTATCTCTCTCTTTCTCTCTTTCTCATTCTCTTTTCTATCTCTCTCTCTCATTCTCTTTTCTATCTCTCTCTTTCTCTCTCTCTCTCTCATTCTCTTTTTTCTCTCATTCTCTTCTCTTCTCTCTCTCTCTCTCTCTCTCTCTCTCTCTCTCTCTCTCTCTCTCTTTCTCTCTCTCTCTCTCTCTCTCTCTCTCTCTCTCTCTCTCTCTCTTGTTCTCTCTCTTTCATTCTCTCTCATTCTCTTTCTCTCTCTCTCTCTCTCTCTCTCTCTCTCTCTCTCTCTCTCTCTCTCTCTCTCTCTCTCTCTCTCTCTCTCTCTCTCTCTCTCTCTCTCTCTCTCTCTCTCTCTCTCTCTCTCTCTCTCTCTCACTACATACACACACACACACACACACACATATGCATACATGCACACAAGTGTGCATGTATGTGTATATATGTGTGTGTGTGTGTGTGTGTGTGTGTGTGTGTGTGTGTGTGTGTGTGTGTGTGTGTGTGTGTGTGTGTGTGTGTGTGTGTGTGTGTGTGTGTGTGTGTGTGTGTGTGTGTGTGTGTGTGTGTGTGTGTGTGTGTGTGTGTGTGTGTATGTGTGTGCGCGCGCTCGTGTGTATGTGTAACAGCAAAAAAAGGTTTGAAAATTGATTCATTGGCCAAAGTACCCATGCATTATCGACAAATAATCATACTATAAAAGAACAGACACCTACTAAGTTTACTTAGATTACTGGTTATGGTCAAAGTACATATTTCTCAGTTATTTCTCCTCCTCTTGTTATATATATCACCTAGGAAAGGAGACCATTTACGTAACATATATATTTTTTTTAAACCCCAGCGTTGACATCCTAGGCCGGATTCCCCCGGATTCCCGGATCAGCGGATTCGCCCGGATCGATCCCAGGCGAACGGCGCCTCCACCACGCGGAGCAGCCTCGACGTAAACACGTTCAAGGAGCAAGGTCTTCCGCACGATGGGTCGCGCAGGCAATTTCCACTTAAAGCCAAAGAAAGGGCCGGGAAGAAAGGCTAAAAAGCAACAGGCGCCGGAATTTAAATATAAAGGTATGAGTTGTGACGGGAATTACGGTGTTGGATCGTGTTAGGGAAACGGTGAAATAAGGTGGGATTTTTACAGGGCATGTGTGTGGTGTTGCGTTGTTGTGTATTGTTATTTGTTTGTGTCTGTGATTTATTCTCTTATTTATTCTAGTGTTTAGTATGGGAGATGGATTTGGTATTTAGGTAGTGATGAATTACGGTGTGATATTTGACATTGTTATGGGGAAAGATAGCAACTGTGTGTCTAATGGATCACATGTTATAGTCCCAAAGTGTGTACATAGGTCGTGTGCCTAGGTAAGTGTTTGAACAGAACTTTCAACAAATCTTTACATTTATGTCACTCCAGGATGTTAATTATTCTTTGGTTTATCATACTGATACTCTTGTGTGTTGTTGAATGTTGTTGAATTGCACTCCCATACAATGCAATGATTACATTTTGGGCTAGTAAATCATTGAGAGTGGTATCTTAAAGGCTCATTCACTGATGACAGATAATTTTGTTATGATATTAACCCATTCATGCCGGGGGCATTCCAGCCTTGCAAGTTGCAATGCCAAGGCTCTTGAATGCATAGGCCTAAATCAATTTAATGATCGACGCCATATGATGGCACCCTGCAAACAGGCCTTGAATGCACGGTACCCGTGGTGTACCACCCGTCCAGAGAGGGTTAATAGGGAAACAGCACTGATATAATAAATTGTCTTTAAAATATGTATGTGTCCTCATATGAATGAAGTATGGACACTTCTGGACTGCAAAGTTTGATATACTTAGAAAAGATCTTGCTTGTGCAATGCTTAGAACCTTTCTATCTATCTGCCCAAATTTGCTTCTCACCTTAATCTATCCGCTCAGCACAGATAAAAGTTATTTCCTATATGTGCTTACTTGTTTATTTTCATAAATATTGATTCCTATTTAATCTATTATGATTACATTTGTTACATTTGGAAAACATTTCTGAATAATCTGTGACATCCATTATAGATATTTGAAAGCTGCCATTGGGGTGTCAAAAATCAGTATCATAAAAGATTAAAATCACCCAGCTAAGGGATATGCAGTAAGGATTTTGGTGTAGTCTTATTTAATGACAATTTCATGGAAAAAGTGCATGGAATCGATAAGTTGATCAAGTCCAAGTCACTTTCCATCCATAACATTATTTTGCATAATTTGAAAATAAAGAACTTGTCTTATATGGAAATATGACTCTTGCAGCAGCTCTTTCCACCTAAATCATGCATGGATAAACCAGTGGCAGATGTTTTTTGTTTAGCCAAATATTCGCTTGTTTAGAAAAGAGCCATCTATTGGAAAAACAATTCTAAGATGTCCCTCCATAGAGAACCATGAATGAGGCCAACCCTTAGATCAACAGGCTAATTGCAGCTAACCTTGAAACTAGGTAAACTTAGGTTAGATCTTGGGTTAGGATTTTATAGGCAAAAAATGCAGCAAATATAGTGCATTTAAAATTCCTGCCAAAAATTGCTGCTTGTCATGGTCTCAGAGGCAACTGTGTTAGCTGTGCCATGCATGCTACTACATTATAGAATCATTGCAACTTTTGCACTTTTATTTCACAGTAGATAGATGTTGCATTTTCTGTGATTTGTAGCTCCCCCACCTTAAAACCTCAATTTCTCATGGGTTCCCCAAGTCTTGGAGGGGGGAGGGTTCTAACACGCAAGCCAAAGATTTGCTGTGAAAATAAACTTGATTTGTTCTAATCACAGTTAGATAAAGCAGTATATGTATTGTCTTTGAAAGAATCATTGTTATAATAAAAAAAAATTACTGTGTGTTTACTGTACTTGCATAACATAAAACATAACTCATAGAATTATGATTTTGTGCATGACATGCATCTTGCATAGTGAATGCAGCTAACCAAAGTGGCTCTCCAGCCATTATGATTATCATTGAATTGGAAGATTGCCAGTTGTGGATATTATTCTTGAAGTTCACCAATTGTCTTAAGTAGATGCAGCATTAGCATCATGCTTTTAGGTCAAGACTAAGAGGGCTACTAGGAGGAAAGGTATATTGATTTCCATTAGTAGTGGGCATCCCCTTACCTATTATCATTCACTGATCAGTATTGTAGTGCCACCTTGTGTTACAGGACCGCAGATAAAAGATGAGGATTTATTAATGTAAAGACAGTACAGTATTTGAAGATGATATAAAAAAAATACGTATTTTACTTAATATGACTATTGATTTAGTTTTGCATTACAAACTCCCTTATCTGAAGGATTAAGATTATTCCTTCTTTTGAAGGACTTTGGACTTGGCAGTGATAAACTGTTATCCTGAGGGGATACCCTACCTAACCTTTGGGCAGGATTTAAATTCACTCCCTTGGGGACCCACTTGGTCCCTGGCTGTGTACCTTGGTGAATCCATGCATTCAATATGGTCTTTGGTCAAGCTGTTTTGAAGGCTGTTAGCAAAGGGACAACAACCATATTGGATTATCCTGTTGTAAGAAAGAGTTTGTACATCCACTATGATAAACTAATGTTTTATTTAGGACACATACTTTTTTATAGTACGATAGATGTTGTCTACTTGATGGGTGGCTGCCACAGGTGGTGAATGGATATGTTTCTCTTGTATCGAATACAAGGTGCTTGATGAAAACACAAATCATTATTACAGTACATTGATGAAAGTAAGTGTGATAGATACAGATCTATTGTGTAAATTTCAGGCCTCTTACAGGTTTCCAAAATTTAAGAAAGTCAAGGTAATTACTTTTGTAGAATTGAATTGCATGTGGTGACATCTTCATTTTATAGTATTAACATATGTATTTTCCCCAGCTATCAACTGTATGAGCATCACATGTAGATCAAAATTACCTTGAGGGAAGCTCGTTTTTTTGTTCACAAGTATAGGGCACTTGTTGAATTATTTTGCCATATGTTAATAACTAGATTGCCTTTGTAATAGTAAAATATACATCTTCCCCTACAGATGAAGAAGGAGATAAGAAGCTGAGCAGAAGACAGAAAGTTCGAGCCAGGAAACGCAACTTGAAAAATGAGTCTGCTCCGAGGCCTGCAAAGAAAGCCAGGAATTGGGCACCTGATTCAGAAGGTACAGCATTGCTTTTGTTGAGGCTTTGAAATGTAATGAATATTTAGAATGCATTCATTGGTAAAGTAAAAGGAGAATGATAAGAGTTCAGAAAATGAAAATGGTATCTCTTGTCACAGATAAGAAAAGAACAAATAAATCATATCTACTTGACTCATTTATGGATTACCTGATACTGAATTAAATAGAAATGAAATTTTTTGGACTTCATGCCAATTTATGAATAAAGATACAAATGATGATATGTAATAGATTATAGTTGAATATTTATCCTTCTTTAATTATGGCAGAAGAAGATGGCGGCAGTGATGGACAACAGATCAACTCTCCCGAAGTGTCGGAAGGAGAAATGGAGGAACAGCCAAGAGAAAAACCCAAAGCCACTTTGTTTGATGACGATGATGATGATGGGGATTTAAATGGCTTTGAAGAATTGGAAGAGGAAGAGGAGGAGGAAGATGATGATGATGAATATGATCAGTTTGATGATGATGATGACGATGACGATGATGAAGATGACATGGAGAAACTATCCAGAAAATTGGAAAAGAAGAAGAAAGCTGAGGAGTAAGTACATGTAATGTTTTAGAATATTAAGATCTATGATTTTTATATAGGTAGATAGATAGATATGCTAAGTATAAACACTGCATGCAAAACTTAATACCTTGTTTATCTGCAGCGCTGAGGGTGATGCATACATGGAAGAAACAGCCAAGAAAATAGAACTTCAGATTCCGACAATTGAGGAAGTGGAGAAAGAAATAGCAGAACATCCAGACTTGGCAAACATCCAGGCTCGCATTAAGGACGTAGCTTTTATACTGTCTGATTTCAAGTAAGTGTTGTTGTTGTTATTTTGTTTGTTTGTTTGTTTTTGTTTATTTTAGCAAGTTTTTTTGCAAGTTTCCTACTTTTCTATTTCTTGTCCTTTAGTTTTATGACTGAAGAATATCATTACTTTCAATTTGAATGATGAGTAATTCTGCTTCCCGCTCAAACAACCCTTTCAACTCTGCAGC
>NW_028234428.1:27164980-27169980 GCF_977035675.1 Penaeus japonicus
CAGCCAGAATAACAATTTTGAAGTTTGTTCTAACCTGAAGTAAGCACAGTACTTCATTATTACAATGACATAAAACCTCATATTAGGTAAATTTGCCCAGGAGTGAGGCAGACCATTTTGCTTTGTTATTTACCAGGGGACTCAGGTCTGTGATTAACTCACGTCATGTCCTGTTTTGTTCGGCATTTTACGTCTTCTGAGACCTTATCGATGAGTTCTGTCAAGTACAAAAAGATAAAAGAATAAAACAAATTCTTTTGGTTTTAATTCATAAGCAAGATTGAAGCATGTATGAGAGGGATGATTTGGAAGTATAGATTATAGTTAGCCCAGAGAATTTTGGTCCATAACTTGTGGATAGATTGAATCTTTGTTTTTAATCTACTTATCAGCAAAGAATTGGACAGTTGCATTCTTGCAGATGGACAGGTGGATAGATATTCGTTTAGGTGAATGCATGTATTGGGTATATAGAGGTAGACTAGAGCCCTCAGTGTACTACATGGATAAATACATTTCAGATTCGACACCAACATGCACCTGTGTAAACGTGTATACCCCCATTCCTACAACATGGATGGCTTCTTCGTGGCGAAATTGAAGAAACTGGACGACGGACCAAGAGTTACGGTACAGGAGGAGACAACCGAAGAGAACGAAGAGACGGAAGTGGCAGAACAAAAGGAGGAAGAGGTAGAGGAGGAGGAAAAGAAGGGAAAGAAAGGGAAAAAAGTAGTGAAAGCGTCAGATGGAAAGAAAATGGTGAATGGAAAGAAAATGATGAATGGAAAGAAAGTATTGAATGGGAAGAAAGTAATGAAAGGAAAGAAAGTAATGAAAGAAAAGAAAGAAGCAGTTGAAAAGAAAGAAGCAAATGGAAAGAAAGAAGTAAAAGAAAAGAAAGAAGTAAAAGAAAAGAAAGAAGTAAAGGAAAAGAAAGAAGTAAAGGAAAAGAAAGAAGTCAAAGAAAAGAAAGAAGTCAAAGAAAAGAAGGAAATCAATGGGAAGAAAGAATCTAAAGAAAAGAAAGGGGTGATGGGAAAGAAAGGAATGAAAGGGAACAAAGAAAAGAAAGAAAAATTCAAAAAAGGGAAAAAGGTGAAGAAATGATTGTTTGTATATTTTAGTGTATCTAAATAAATAAAAGAGAAAAAAAGAAGAGTAAAGGAAGTGACTTTACCTTTAATTACCATCTTAGACCTGGTAAGCTAGATAATGTGGGGGGAAGTGTGAAGTGTAGCACTGGTTTATATATTTAAGTATGTATACAGTATATTTGCGATTTTTTCATGAGTACGTGAATTTGAAGCAGCGTGAAAGCTGATGGAAAGCAGGGACTAGAGATGAAAGGGGTGAAGATACTGTCTTTTTAAAAACATTGGTTCCATGTTGCAAGAAATTGTTGTTTGCAAGCATTTTGCACTAGAAATATTTTTCTAAGTATGAAGGAATAGGCTTCTGATACCGTCTTCATTATGTACACTTGTAATATACTCTTGTTATCTTGTGTTTTACAGGTAGTTATAAACAGATGTTTCCCTACTTTCCAGTAAAGTGATTGACACAAATTCTCAACTTTTATCTTTTCCATGGAAAGTAAATATATATATATATGTTGATGTTGAATGGCCTGTCTTTATCTTGCCCTCAGATGAAGTATACATGTTCAAATATTTGTTGATAAAACATATGTTATGTGATATATACAGAAAAACTTTTTTGCTTTTCTCTCCCTTTTTACTGCTAGAATTCTGATGATTACATAAAGATATTTATATAATTTTTTATTTATAGTATTACTTTTATTTTTTCTAAATGAGAGGAGAAAAATGTTAATATTACAGTAGAGTTTACCACAATGCACATCTTTCTCTGAAAATCCACACACCACTGCATCGTATGATTCAATGCATCAAATATGACTTCTTGTTCAAGTTACATGCATTGGTGTGACCTTTCCTTCCTGAACTAAGAGATTGACTGATTTGTTGCCTAGAATTGACTTTGATGGCTATGAAATCCAAAATTGTATTAGGAAGAGCATGAAAAGTTTTGACTGTCAATTATTGATGTCAAAATACTTATATAAAGGTTACCCATTGTCAAGGGGATGAAAAGTATATAAAAAAAACCTGTATAATCATTCATAAACTCTTAGATTATTTTTGGGAAAACATGTCATATCTCTTTTCTTTTCTTTTTACATTTGAAATAATTTCTCTAATTAAATACAGTCATGATTAATCATGTCCCCTATGTTTAACCAGTCAGTTTGTAAAGGGAAATCATCTTTAAATTGTGACATGCTTATTTGAAAGTCTGAACCTGCTGAACTTTGAAAATTATTTAAGATGATCCACATCAGTACCAAACCACGTAGGTCGTAGCACCTTCAGTAGAAAATGCACCCCTAGGATACCAGTATGCGCCAAATTTTAAACATCACTATTGAATATAACAATTTTTAATCCAAAACCTCAACATAATTATCATGTACTATATATATCAAATATATGCATAATCAACCTCTTCCCCCTGTGCATGTGACAAGTTATTTCCATGGGTTGGGAGGAGGATGAGAAGATTGACCTTGGTTAGAGACCTCAGTGACTCAGAGGACAAAAGAAAATGGTTGAAGTAGTATGGTAAACTAATCATAGTAAGTTTTATATTATAAAATTATTGCTAGTAGGGCACATCCATATCTCCCCTGGTATAAGCAGATCACACTCCTATGTAATAATAATGAAAGTCAAGTAAGCCATCATATCATATACGACCTATATTCTGAAAGATCTCGTACAGTATCTGGAAGAAAAAAAAAACACTAATGCTAACACAACTCGGCCATGAATTATGCGCGTCCTCAGATATGTCACGAGTGCTGCGAGGATGCATGTTCAAGAGGTTAAATTGGTCTTGTTAACCCATTGCGGACGGGTGTTATGATGTACATGATGTTCGTGGATTTTGGATGACAATTGCAGTTATAATTACTATACTTACCATAATACTAAGCTAACTTAACATCCAAAACCTAGATGGCACCATTTTCTTCTAGCACCAGTAGGGGAGAGAGCCTTGAATGGCACCCATCTACAGTCTCTAGCAAGCACTATCTTTAGAGAGTAGTGGCACACAGCAAGTTACTGACCTCTTGCTCTAAAGTACTGCAGATGAAGGATGTGCAGGCAGAATGAGAAGAGGAAGGTGACTCAAACCATACCCAGTGTCTAAAATGTGCTCCTGTGCCAATAGGGATGCCTTTTACTGTGGCACTCACAGTCATAAGCACAGGTTTCCTTCCTCTTCCCTACCTCTTCATGTTATCTTCATTGTAGATGGTTATATGTTTCATATTCATTCATGACAGCACACAAATGCGAAAAAATGAAGTTGCCTTTTGTCCTCCCATAAAACAGCAATACTTCTATCCCACTGAGAATAAAGAAAATGTGCTAATATGAATCATATACTAAAATTTGTCAACTGCAGCATTGATAGAGCCTATCATATGGCACATATAAGCCTCTAAACTCAATAAAACACACAAAAAATAAACACAAAAATGGCTCTAGTTTTATAATAAGTGACTGAATGAGAGTGGGAAAAATCAAGGTATGTTGTGTGAAGTTGCCTCACTCTGAAATAAAACCCATTTTGGACACTGGGCAAGTGAATGTGTCCCCCGACAGTGATGGGTTAATAGTTAGGAATAGTATTTCATACATATGTCTCTACTCCTGCTATGTGAGAATCAAACTTTCGACAAAAACGAAGAATGAATGCATAATAGAATACTAACCTTAGTTATAATCCCAATTTTCAAAGGAACTAATAATTGAGATCCAGCTAGTCTCATAATCATAGGATAAAGATGATATCTTTTATCTTTCATAAATGTAAATAATCTGAAAAGTGAATTGAGCAATATCCATGTCATTAGTACTTTACTTGGTAAGCTGTAGTCTCATTATCATTAACCCATTCCCGACGGGGGAATTCTAGCCTTGAATGTCCAAATGCCGGGGCGTTCGAATTATTAGGCCTAAATCAATTGAATGGCCGGCACAATACTGTGCCACCCGGCAACTGGGCTTTTGAATGCGCGGTACACATGCTGTACCACCCGTCCTGTGTGGGTTAACCCATTCCCGACGGGGGAATTCTAGCCTAGAATGTCCAAATGCCGGGGCGTTCGAATTATTAGGCCAAAATCAATTGAATATTTGAATGCGCGGTACACATGCTGTACCACCCGTCCTGTGTGGGTTAAGAATAGTATATCCACCTATAATGAGGAATCATACTTCTTAGATGCACACACAATCAGGGACATGATTACTAGGCCTTTCATAAAATTCAAGTTAGGCCTACATTTTACTGAAGCATGCTGCAGATGTTGTAACCTGGAAGAGGCAATGTGATTATATATATATATATATATTATATATATATATATATATATATATATTATATATTATATATATATATATATATATATATATATATATATATAATATATATATGTATATATATATATATATATATATATATATATATATATATATTATATATATATATATATTATATATATGTTATATTTATATTTTATATATGTATATTATATATATGTTATATATATTATATATATATATATAACATATGTATTATATATATATATATATATATATGTATATATATATATATATATATATATATATATATATATATAATCAGATCACCCGAGTTACCATTATATACATTTTTTTTCTTTAGATTATGAAATATATTTGAGCTCCATATAATCTCCAGTGACTTGGGTAGTTTTTAAAATAGATTAACATCAGAAAATGTATTACAGTAGGAAATTTTATTTTTATCATTTTTTAAAATCACTCATGCAATTATAAGCAACATCTAGATGCTACTTAGTATCACCAAAATTAAGCCTAAGTTTTGAGTTAATCATTTTAAAAAATGAATATTCTTTTCTATCC
>NW_028234428.1:27177480-27179980 GCF_977035675.1 Penaeus japonicus
TGAGCTGGAGAGGTACCCTGGGGGAAAGGAGGGAGGATATACAAGCTGGGGGGAACACAGCAGGGGGCGTGGTCGTTTGGTAACTGGTGGGAATGACGGGCGTGATGCTGACGCTGGACGGTGCTGTGGAAGAGGGGGTCACCTGTGGAATGGCAGGGATAGGGGCTGCCGTGGTGCCAACTGTGGAAGGGAGGGTTGTGATGGTGGCAGGGGGTGAGGCTTCCATTGGCCTGGGAGGCAGAGGCTTGATCTGCAGAAAGAAATATTAAATACAATTTATCATAGCTACTGAGTAAACAGTTAATGACAGCCAACAGTTTATGACTGAGACAAGCTAAGTATCACTATAAAAAGCTTCAAAAATTGTACTTCAATCTCTACCTATGTGTACTTATTTCAATATAGATAATATAATCATATTAAACATATTATTGAAGCAAATGCTATTTTGGTAGATTTTAAGATAAATATGTATATTATATATTCTATAGTTCTACAAACCATTTTTTGTTTTGTGCTTGGACACAGCAAGGGGTGGGAGAGTGTGAACGACAGTGTGAGGGAGAGGGAAATAGGGAGATAGAGGGAGAGAGAAAAAAAAAAAAAAAAAAAAAAAAAAAATAAAAAAAGAAAAAAAATAAAAAAAAAAATTTAAAAAAAAAAGTGGGAGTGGTGGGGAGGGGGAGGGGGAGGGGGAGGGGGAGAGAGAGATGCAAAATAATTTAAGGATTTCAAAGTTCTTGCAAGTATCAACAATTACCATATGCAAAGGGTTTTTGTTCTTGTAGCATAAATATAAAAGGAAAGTGACAAAATGAACAACAAATATTTTCAGTGCTATTTTCTGTTTTTTTTTAGTGGCTAAAATTGGCATTCAGTAATGTGGACAGACATAAAAAAAAAAGTTTTTTGGTGTAAGCTTAAATCACTTGTTTTACTATATGTCCTCCTTTGGCAAATCTTATATCAAATGATGTTTGAAAACTGGTTATTTCATAAGAACGCAAAATGCAACCCATAGAACTTGCCCTACTTAATCTTTAATCCCTGGACAGAGTATCAACATTCGCCATGATAATTGGGCTCTGAGAGATTTTGAATGTAAAGATAAAGAAAGAATAAGATTAAAAACAAAACTGATGGTGTAATCTAACCAGAACACAGAACATTCTCCAATTCAAGTGCACCACCAACCTTGATCCTGACAGGAGTGACCATCTCTGAGGCCATCTCTCCTAGGCCATGCTTGTCCCTGTGGTGATGCTTCTTCCTCTTCTTGCCTCCCTCCAGCTCCTTGTCCTTATCCTTCTTCTTTTTCTTGCTGCCATCACGGTGCCTCTTTTCCTTCCTGGGTGACATTGGGTCATCTTCAGCTGAGTGGAAGGACTCGGAGGTTGGGGAATGGAGAGATGCCACTGATGGCAGGGACTCTACACTTGTATCCAGGTGGATGTTGGTGCCTCCACGCCGACGCATCACTGACTCAGCGGTCTCTGCTGCTGTCCCTGCAGAAGTCACAGGGATGCACTCCAGGCCAGCTGGTAAAGAAGGCTGGGACTGGTGCACCTCAACCACTTCTACTGAGGAATCTCCCTGAGGCTTACGACCCTGCGATAGGGAAACCTGAGGGGATTTTGACACATCTGTGTTTTGCTCTTGTATTTGTCTTCTATGACGAGAGGGTGAGGAGGTCTGCTGAGGCATCTCGATCCCCGCACCAGAGGTATCATTCTGTGCCCTTCGTGTCTTACTTGGGGACAATGGTTCTGCTGCTGGTGTTACCATCACAGTTGAAGGAGACCCTTCCTGACCAGCTTTCTTTCCCCTTCCTGTGCGTGGCTCTGCTAGTGTCACCTGTTGCATATCCTTACCAGCGATGTCAGCCTGTGCCTTCTTCCCTTTGGGGGTGGAAGGTGAAGACGTCATTTTACTGGCTGGGCTTGACTCAATCGATTTGCTCCCCTGATCAACCTCAATAAGGATCGCCTCTGTCTCTCCCTGTGACTTTCTTCTCTTCTTTGCTGCTCCCTTCTTTCCTTCTCCACTCTTCCTCCTCTTGTTACTCACAGACTTGGGGGTAGATTCCTCCACAGACACAGGCAGCGATCCAACCCCAGGGTGGTACAGGTGGGTAGGTGGAGTATCTGGCAGAGGCTGGCTCTGGTTTCCTGTCTGGAGCAAACCCACACCGGCCATCTTTTCTCCCTCACTCTGGAGTAGATATAGCTTTGGTGTGGAAAACAGTATCAACAGTGATTGTCAAAACTTGATATGCAAAATACAGCAAGGGTATAAACACTATTCAAGAATAAATACAATTGAACTCAAATTTTGTCTGTGCACTTCCAGTAAAAAACAAACAAACAAACAAAAGCATTCACAAAACAAAAATGCACATTACGTTAGTTGACAACTACATATGGTTATACTGGTTATAACAAAATCATATAACAAAATGTCTGATTTCTATTATAATCAATATTAAATTTATATTGCAATG
>NW_028234428.1:27192480-27199980 GCF_977035675.1 Penaeus japonicus
GCTTTTTTGTTGTTGCTTGTTTGTTTATGCATTTTTCTTTTGGGGCAAGTTAAAAACAAAACGGAAAAAATAAAACAAGTCACGCTTAAGCATACATATTTTTTTTTTTTACAAACTTGTTAGTGTTTGAGCAACCATAGATAGAGTCAGTTTCATATTTGCGTTTGTTAAGAGCATGTTTTCATCTCGCTCAAGTGAAGGACTGACCTGTTTATGTTGACCAACACTCATCTTAAAACCAAGTTTCATTTTTTTTCCTG
Source organism: Penaeus japonicus (assembly GCF_977035675.1). Lineage (NCBI taxonomy): Eukaryota > Metazoa > Arthropoda > Malacostraca > Decapoda > Penaeidae > Penaeus > Penaeus japonicus. The sequence continues at coordinate 27,192,741 of NW_028234428.1, forward strand.
ATATAATTTCTTATCATGATACATCCTATTTATTGATATTATTATCATTGTTGTTATTATTATCAGAATTATCATCAATATTATCATCATTATAACTTATAGTTATTATTATTATTATTTTTTATTATCATTATCATCAGTATCATTGTTAGTATCATTATCATCATCATTATTACTGTCAATACCATCATAATTTTTTTTTTAAGTTGTCAAAAAGAACTTTAAAGAATATAATAATAATATATAATATCGAAGTACTCGGATATGCCGCGAGAGGTATGACGTCATTAAGAGTATAACAGAAAATGTTCGTTAGCATAGGTATCTACAGCTTGGTTGTTCAAGAGAACCTGTAATGCCTAGAGAATAATCACAGAAACTGCATTATGGATTAAACCTTTAAAAAGAAATATGCCTGATGCCTTACTACAAGAACGCATACATTTATGTAACATTTGTATACTGATGTATTTGATAGCATATATAAACACACCATATAATCCTCATAGAAACTGTTCTTGACTTCATATACTTTAAAGAATCAGAAAAAAACTATTGGTGGCTTAACATTAACATTTAAAGAATGAGAGTTTTAGTTCACCGAAAAAAAAATGGCGTCGCGGGAAAGAATAACTGAAGAAACACGTGGTCAGCGAAGATCTTGTTCCTTGGCCACGTGGATGGTTGGATGCCTTCTATAGGGGATTTGATACTTTTTGTAGTATTTATATGATGTTTATTAGCATTGATATGATTTTTATCAGCATTATTGTTATTGACATTATCATTTCCACTGTTATTATTGCTATAGCTATCATCACTATTGTCGTTGTTGTTGATATTGTTGTTATCATAATAGTTATTGTTATTATGTTTTTTTATTGCTATTATTATGGCCATCATTGTCAATATCATTATTATAGGTATGAGAATGATTATTATCATCATAATTATCATTATGATTATAATTATTATTACCATTATCAATGATTACTATCTGCCTACGAGAAAATTAACTCTGCTTGAAGAAAAATATATCCATTTAACCCTTCACGCAGCATGACATCCTATCACGTCATCAATTTCGTCGTATATACACATTGTACATAATTCCGTTTGTATATACGCACCGTGATTTCCTTTATTTTTTCCTTTCCATTATCAACAACAAAGAAATACTGACAAACCCTCTTATTATTTACCCCTCAGAAGAAGGTGAATGAGAGGTTGAATGTGGCTTTGTGGCTTAGAAAATCTCCTGGCTGGAAACTGTGTGAGATTGCCTTATAGACGGGGCCCCGTTGTGAATTGTTTATTTCTGTTGTTTTGCTGTATTAGTATAACGCTATCAATATCAGGTAGCATAGAGACATTAATGAGATATTACTTAAACATTTTCATGTTGATTCATGGCAGGTACATAGCACACCTCATGGTCATATGTGCCGCTGATTACTTATAATATGTAAAAAAAAAAAAAAAAAAAAAAAAAAAAAAAACATGAATAAATAAAAGCATATATATCGTAATGAAAAACACTTGTATAAGGAATACTCGTAATATACACACTCTCGCAACTGAATTTCAATAACCACATACACACAATTGATAAATAGATATATAGATATTTTTTCCTTAAAGGTTATATAGACAAGAAAAGCACGAACATTGTGTAAAGACAACATTTATTGAGCACAGGCTGTACACCAACCTAACCTAAACAATATGGAAATAGGCCTATACAAAACAAATAAAAACTTATTTAATAGGTTAGATATCATAGATTCTTCCCTTTATCATAATTCTTTTTATAGCTGCTTATTCAAATTTAAAACCGTCTATGAACCAGTATTTTCGCGACAAGTTTTTTGTGTATATATTGAGAGATAAGTATGCTGTATAACAAATGCTTGGAACTGTATCAAATTTGACTACCCTGGTGAAATAACCGAAGAAACTATATACATACATATATTACATGTTATGACTAATAATAATAATAACAACGGTATTAATAATGATAATAATAATAATGATAATAATAATAATAATAAAAAATAATAATGATAATAATAATGATAATGATAATAAAATATAAGTAATATCAATAATAATGTTTTTTGTAATAGAAATATTAGTAATAAATATAATAATCAAAATGATAAAATTAACAATAACAGCAACAATGATAATACTGATGATAGTAATAATAAAATAATAATAATGCTCATAATACTAATAATGATCATAATAATAACAATAATGATGATAATAGCAATAATAATAATAATAATAATGATGATGATGACTAAATAATAATAATAACAAAAATAATAAGGATAATAATAATAGTTACCATAATGATTATAATAGTGATAACAATAATAATAAAACAAATAACTACAACACCGTAAACAAGCAGAAAAGGCAACAACAATCGTTACTATTACACTACTAAACAGCAAATACATTTACCTGTACAAAGCGTTTTAGAAACCTCAGCTCCGTCAACTGAGGGACCAGATTACGACGATCTGACTGCGAAGGAAGCCGAGAGGAATCCTCTGGTTAGATCCTGGCGAAGGTTTAGGATTGTAGGATTGGGTTCAGCTCATTTCTCAATCCTTTGTCCTTTGAGGCGCGTCACCCCGTAGCCGAGGGTCTTGGCTGGGCTCGCCTTCTTTGCCCCTTCCTTCTCTTCCGCTTTCTCTTCTTCCTTTTCTTCGACCTTTCCTTCTTTCTTGGTCTTCGGCGCCTCCTCCTCCTCTTCCTTCGGCACCTCCTCCTCTTCCTTCGGTGCCTCCTCCTTCGGCGCCTCCCGCTTCTTGGAGTACGAGGAGCCGCTTCCCCCGTCGTCCTGGAAGATGCTGAAGGGATCATCGAAGACGGCGAAGGAAGGTCCGATGCTGCCCGTAATGAAGGTGCCGAAGGTGTTCTTCTCAAAGCCCGGCCCGGCGGAGACCTGCGGCAGGCTGTAGGAGTCGGAGAGGTCGTTGGCTGGAGGGCTGTAGGACTCTTGGGGTGCGGCGGGTTGTGGCGGGCTGTAGGACTGCTCTGGTGGGCCGTAGGACTCCTGTAGGACGTCTGGAGCGCTGTATTCCTGCGATGGAGTCAGCGGCGCTATGTAGATCGACTGCGAGAGAGGCGGGCCGTACGCGGTGGAGGGTACGTCTTGGCCGCCCGCTCCTCCACCTGCTCCACCATACCCTCCTCCTCCTCCACTTCCACCTCCACTGGCACCATACCCTCCTCCTCCTCCTCCACTTCCACCTCCACTTGCGCCATATCCTCCTCCTCCTCCTCCACTTCCACCTCCACTGGCACCATACCCTCCTCCTCCTCCACTTCCACTTCCACCTCCACTGCCACCATACCCTCCTCCTCCTCCTCCACTTCCACCTCCACTTGCGCCATATCCTCCTCCTCCACTTCCACCTCCACTGCCACCATACCCTCCTCCTCCACTTGTAATGCCACCTCCACTGCCACCATACCCTCCTCCTCCTCCACTTCCACTTCCACCTCCACTTCCGCCATATCCTCCTCCTCCTCCTCCACTTCCACCATACCCTCCTCCTCCTCCACTTCCGCCATACCCTCCTCCTCCTCCTCCACTTCCACCTCCACTGCCACCATACCCTCCTCCTCCTCCACTTCCACTTCCACCTCCACTGCCACCATATCCTCCTCCTCCTCCACTTCCACTTCCACCTCCACTGCCACCATACCCTCCTCCTCCTCCACTTGTACTGCCACCTCCACTGCCACCATATCCTCCTCCTCCTCCACTTCCACTTCCACCTCCACTGCCACCATACCCTCCTCCTCCTCCACTTGTACTGCCACCTCCACTGCCACCATATCCTCCTCCTCCTCCACTTCCACTTCCACCTACACTGCCACCATACCCTCCTCCTTCTCCTCCACTTCCACTGCCACCATACCCTCCTCCTCCTCCACTTGTACTGCCACCTCCACTGCCACCATATCCTCCTCCTCCTCCACTTCCACTTCCACCTCCACTGCCACCATACCCTCCTCCTCCTCCACTTGTACTGCCACCTCCACTGCCACCATATCCTCCTCCTCCTCCACTTCCACCTACACTGCCACCATACCCTCCTCCTCCTCCACTTGTACTGCCACCTCCACTGCCACCATATCCTCCTCCTCCTCCACTTCCACTTCCACCTCCACTGCCACCATACCCTCCTCCTCCTCCACTTCCACCTCCACTGCCACCATATCCTCCTCCTCCTCCACTTCCACCTCCACTGCCACCATACCCTCCTCCTCCTCCACTTGTACTGCCACCTCCACTGCCACCATATCCTCCTCCTCCTCCACTTCCACCTCCACTGCCACCATATCCTCCTCCTCCTCCACTTGTACTGCCACCTCCACTGCCACCATATCCTCCTCCTCCTCCACTTCCACTTCCACCTCCACTGCCACCATATCCTCCTCCTCCTCCACTTGTACTCCCACCTCCACTGCCACTATACCCTCCTCCTCCTCCACTTCCACCTCCACTGCCACCATACCCTCCTCCTCCTCCACTTCCACTTCCACCTCCACCTTCACTGCCACCATACCCTCCTCCTCCTCCACCTCCACTTCCTCCTCCATATCCTCCACCTCCACTTCCTCCTCCTCCTCCACCACCACCACCACCACTTCCTCCTCCATATCCTCCACCTCCACTTCCTCCTCCTCCACCACTTCCTCCACTTCCTCCACCTCCATATCCTCCTCCTCCTCCTCCTCCTCCGCCGCACTCCGCCTTCTGGGCAACCGTGACCGTGACGTAATCCCGCTGCGTCTGCGTGACGGTCTGGTACCAGAAGGAGACCTCGGTCGTGGTGACGTACGACGGCGAATAGGCCGTGCTGGTGATGTAGACGGGCCTCACCTTCGCCTCGAATTCCGTGGTGGTGACGGTCTTTGTGGCCACCTGCGTGCGGTACCTGGTGGTGGTGAAGTAATCCGGCACCAGCTGCGTCGATACCTGGACCTGGTTCACGGTCTCGTACACCGTCTGGTACTGGGTGGTGGGTACGTTGCGCGTCTCCGTCACGGTGTGGTACACGACTTGCTGGGGGTGGGAGGGGGGTTGGGGGGGCTATGAGAGGGGGGTTTTAAGGGGGTGGGAGGTGAGGGACTTGCCCTTCATGCACGCGCACGCACAGGCACACACACACACACACACACACTATTCACATATATGCACTCACGCAAGTACGTATGGATCCTCATACATATGAACATATAAACAAACACAGTATGTATATATATACAGATATGGATAGATATAATTTCTTTGCAACTGCAATTGAAGTGTGTATTGTTTTAATACTAATGATATAATAGATGAACCGATAAAATCAGTACCATCAAGATATAACCAAGACCAAAATATAATCAAAAGAAATAAATGAAAATGAAAATAAAAGAAAAGGAAGAAGAAGACCAGGATGATGAAGAGAAAAGAAAGAAAACCGAAAGCAAATCGAAGCGGAGACGCCCTCGACCGGTCGCTCACCTCTTCCGTTTGCACCACGGTCTCGTAGTGCGTCTGGGGCACGCACTTGGGCCGAGACCTCGTCCTGCTGCCGCGGGGGAAGAAGATGGCCCCACCGCCGTCAGGGAGCAGGGCCAGCACCAAGGCTAGGGCCAGGGCGCGCATCGTCGCCGCCGCCATCTGCAAAGGGGGAGAAGATCGGGGTCAGGGAGGACGCTAGAAGGGGGAGGGGGAGGGGGAGCGTATACCATTTTACTCTACTCTTTTTTTTTTTTTTTTATCTTTCTTTCTGTCTTACTCACTCACTCTCTCTCTCTCTCCCTCTCTCTCTCTAACTTTTTTTGCTTCTTCATGTTTTTGTTTACATCATGGACAGTTTCATGTCCTGCCTCCTAGCCATTTATTACATGCACTGGTTCGCTAACACTTAGAAGTAAATCTGTTTAGAAATAACGGATTTATGGATAGATATTAAGGGTAGGCCTGCCTGTCGTTGTCTTGTCTATCCCAATCTTTTTATTAATATATTTCCCTTTCCTTCTCTATCTCTTTTCTGAGCTTTTTATTGTTATCTAGAATCCCGGAAGCTAAAGCGCTTGGCAGTAACCCGTTCGTTTTAACAGTTTTACTTAACACACTTAGCTGCGGTTAACATTTACTTGTATAGAAAATGGAACGTCGACGGTTAAGAATTCATATTTGAATTTGCTTTCAACGTTAACGGTTTGTGGTTACTCTTTCCGAGGACACTTTTACTTCCGTCTCTGGATGAAAGTTGTTGGTTAAATTAACGAGTATAATTTTAGTGATATGTGAGTCTGTGTATCGCCAATAATGTCGCTGAGTAAACTACAATAACACGTAAAATATAGGCACACACGCATGGATTTAAGTTAAAAACGAATAATCACAAATCAATTATTTTAAAAGAACCTATACACAGATCAGTTCTATTCATCCATGTAAAATTCACATGCACACGCGCAAGCAAGCAATGTTGAATGGGAACGTTCACCCCAGTAGAGCAACCAAAGATAAATAACCCCGCGGTCGCTTGTGCTAAGATGATAAAATCTTTATTTAATGTGAAAGGTGCAGCTGGACTTCACAACCACTTGGTCAGTTCTATTCTTATGAATGTTATGTTACGTCTAGTAAACTGAAATAACTTCTTCGCGAAACTACTGAAGAGAAAATAACTGAATACGCAAACAAAACAATAACACATCGGAATTACGAATAAACATAGGATTTTCATTTTTTTTAATACCTTCACTACGCCTATTACCATTAATTCTCATGCAAAATAAATGGATCGACAAATAAAGAAAGATAAAAGGGGAAAAAAGAGATAAAATAATAATACAAGAAGAAGAAGAGAAAAAGCATTTTAATCCTCATACAAAGTAAATAAATCGACAAATAAAGAAAGAAAAGGGGAAAAAAGAAGATAAAACAATAAAACAACAACAAGACGAAGAGAAAAAACATTTTAATCCTCATGCAAAATAAATAAATCGACAAATAAAGAAAGATAAACGGGGGAAAAAGAGATAAAACAATAACACAACAACAAGCGGCAGAGAGAAAGCATTTTTCCCGCGCTTTGGTTCCGTCTCGTTAGTATTAATCATCACAGCAACGAAGATAAATCATTTACATTACATCTTCGCTATCATAGATTTCACAATTAGTCTCGCTAAGGATGATGGAGGCGAT
>NW_028234428.1:27227480-27232480 GCF_977035675.1 Penaeus japonicus
TTATATTATATAAATATTATATATACACTATATATATATACTCTATATATAAATATATATCTATACATCCATATATATTATATATTATATATATATATATATATTATATCAATATATATATATATATAATACATTACTATAACATATATATTTAAAAAATATATATATATATATATATTATATATATATATATATATATATATATATGTATATATATATGTATTATAGATGTATATGTATATATATATATACACACACAACACACACACACACACACACATGTTATATTATATATATATATTTATATATATATATATATATATTTATATAATATATATATTTATATATATGTATATACTCATTCTCTCTCTCTCTCTCTCTCTCTATCTCTCTCTCTCGCTCTCTCTCTTCTCTCTCTCTCTTCTCTCTCTCTCTCTCTCTCTCTCTCTCTCTCTCTCTCTCTCTCTCTACCTCTTTCTACTCTCTCTCTCTCTATATATATATATATATATATATGTTGTGTATGTGTATATGTATATATTTATAATATTATATATTATATATATATATATATATATATATATATATATATATATATAAATTATATATATATGTGTGTGTGTGTGTGTGTGTGTGTGTGTGTGTGTGTGGTATGTGTATATGTATCTTTGGTATGTATATATATAATATTATATATATATATATCTATATATATTATATATATAATTATACGTTTGTAGTGTGACACTATCTATATATATATATATATATATATATCTATACCCCCCCCCCCCCCCCCCCCAATATTATATATATATATATATATACATATATATGTATATATTTCTTTATATATCATTATATCTATATATATATATATATATATTATATATACATTACGTATATATATATATAAATAAATTATATCTATATATCTATATCTATATTATTATATATATATATACCTATATATATATATATATATATATATATTATAAATATATATACATATACACATACCTAAATATATATATAAGTATATATATATATAGATATATATATATATATAAATATATTATATATATTATATATAGAGAGAGAGAGAGAGAGAGAGAGAGAGAGAGAGAAAGAGAATGGAAATCGAATAATGGAACTGGAATTATTTATTTTTATAGTTACCCCGTAAACCAATGGGTCCGTTTTCTATATCTGGCTCTCGAGAGAAAACTATATTTCTCCTCCGCCCTTTTCTCTATTTCTCTTATGTAAAGTACTTGCGATGATAATGATAATAGTAAAAGGATAATGATGATCATATTAATAGTAGTGATAATGATAATGCTAAAAATGATAGAAATAGTTAATAATGGGAATAATTATAATGCGCTTTATCATAATGATTGTAATGATAATGATTATAATGAAAATGATAATAATAATGGCAACAGCAACAACAAAAATAATGATGATTATAGTGATAATAATAACAGTGATAATGATCATAATATCAACAAAATACTAATGACATATGATAAGATTGACAATAATGATGTGAATAACAAATGATGATAATGATAATGATGATGGTGATGATAGTAACGCTAAGGATTAAAATAAAAGTAATAACAATAATGATGATGATAAAGGCAATAACACTAATGATGATAATAATGACAATGATTATGACGATGCATATGGAGATGGTAATGATGAAAATGATAATGCTAATAAAAATAATGACACAATGATAATAGTTATAACAATATTAGAGATAATAATAATAGTAATGATAATGATAATGGCAATAACGACAATAATGATACAATATGAATAATAATGATACAAAAAAAATAATAATAATGATACAAAAATAATAATAATGTTGATAATGCTGATGATGATAATAATAACAATAATAATAATAATAATAATAATAATAATAATAATAATCTAAGACATGGTGACAGGCTCTTCTGACTGCCGGTCAAATTGTGTCTATCTGTTTATTGCGCCCCCCCCACCCCCCCACCACCTACCCCCCATCAAGTGTGCAAGGAATGGTCGGGGTTGCCATCCGCTGACAGTGTGGGACTGAACTCGGGTCAGCAAGATTGCCAGTCGAGAACGCCACCACATGAAGGTTATAGTAGTAATGATAATAAAGATAGTAGTAATGGTGATAATGATGATAATGATAGGAACAAATGCAATGATTATAATACTACTACTACTAACAATAGTAAGAATATTGATAATAATAATGATGATAACAATGATGATAATAAGAGCGATACAACAATTATAATAATGATGATAATCATAATAAAACAATTAAAATTGGCTCTGGTTAATTTCTATTTTCTTGGCCTGGTTCAACGAGGGGAAACGGGAACATTAACCGCAGAATGCAATTGTGTCGAGGCGGTGACACTATAAATGTACCAGAGACAGAGAGAGAGAAAGAGAGAGAGAGAGAGAGAGAGAGAGAGAGAGAGAGAGAGAGAGAGAGAGAGAGAGAGAGAGAGAGAGAGAGAGAGAGAGAGAGAAGGAGACGAGGAGGAGAGATGAGGAGACGGAGAGAGAGAGAGAGAGAGAGAGCGAGAGAGAGAGAGAGAATAGAGGAGGGGAGGAATATATATATGAGAAGGAGAATATAGTGGAAGCATGAGAGCGAGAATGAGAAAAAGAGATGGAGAGAGAGGAGAGCGAGAGAAAGAGAGCCGAGAGAGAGGGAGAGAGAAAAAGCGAGAGAGAGAGAGGGAGAAGAGAGAGAGAATATGGAGGGAGAGCGATAGGAGAAGTAGAGAAAGAGAGAAGGAATATTGGAGAATAGAGAGACGGAATTGGAGAGAAGAGATGAGATGGAGGATGAGAGAGCGAGAGAGAGCTCGTCTAAAAGAGGAGGAGAGAATGCGAGAGATATATATAGAGGAGAAAGAAGAAGAAGAGAGGAGGAAGAGACGGGATTGATAGAGAGAGAGGAAAGGGAGAGGAGACGGGAGATTGATAGATAGAGATAGATAGATAGCTAGATAAATAAATATAGCTAGCCGAGAGAGATAGAGATGGAGAGGGAAAGAAGAAAGAGAGCGTGAGAGGAGAGTGAGAGAAAGATGAGAGAGAGATTAGATAGCAAGAGCTAGAGAGAGCGAATGAGAAGAGATAGTAGAGAGAGCGACGTGATTAGAGAAGAGCTAGAGAGAGGAAGAGAGAGAAAAGAGAAAAGAGGAAGGGGAAAGAGAAAAGAGGGAGAGAAAGAAAGGGACAGAGAGGAGAAAGGAGAGAGAGAGAGAGAAAGAGGAAAAAAAGAAGAGAGGGAGAAAAAGAGGGAGAGGAGAAAAACGAGAAAGGAAAGAGAGAGTGAAGGAAAAAGCCTGAGAAGAAGGGGAGGAGAACGAATTAGAGAGGAAAGATCGAAAGCTAGAGAAGGAGGGAGGTAAAGAGGAGTTGTGGAGGAAGAGAGAGAGAAAGAGATAGATAGATAGATAGATAGATAGATAGATAAATAGATAGATAGATAGAGAGAGAGAGAGAGAGAGAGAAAAAAAAAAAGAAAGAGAGAGAGAGAGAGAAAGAAAGAGAAAAAGAAAGAGAGAAAGAGAGAGAAAGAGAAAAAGAAAGAGAGAGAGAGAGAGCTTCGCCATGGCCACCTGTGAAGCGGCTTTCTGAATGGACCGATGATGGCCAGGCACCAGCTTGAGTTGCGAGTTCAATATCGCGCGCCGCCCGGACGCCGCCGCCGCCGCCCCCGCCCGAACCGGACCGCCGCCCCCGCGAACGCACCCCCGCGACCGCCGCCCGCCGCCCCGCGCCGCCCGACCGCCCCCCGCCCCGGCCGACCCCCCCGCCGAACCGCCGCCCGACCCTGCCCCCCCCGCGCCGCCCGCCCCCGAACCCCGCCGCGCCCCACCGGAGCCCCCGAAGAACCCCCCGAACCCGCCACCCCCGCCGACCCCCGCCGCCCCCCCCCCCGCCCCCCCCCCGCCCCGAACCGCCCGCCCGAAACCGACCGCCCCGCGCCCGCCCCGGCCGCCCCCCCGCCGCCCCCGAACCGAAAGAACGACGAAACGCGCCGCCCGCCGAACCGCCGAACCGTACCCCCCGAACCGCCCCCCGCCCCGCCGCCCGACGACGCCCCCGCCCCACCCCGCCCGACCCCCCGCCGCGCGCCGCCCGCGAACCCGCCGAAACCCCCCCCCCCGAACCGCCCGCCGAGATACGCCGCCGCCCCCGCGTAGCGAACCGACCCGCCCCCCGGAACCCCGACAGAATCCCGCCCCCCCCCCCCCGCGCCGCCGCCGCCCCCCCCGCGCCCGCCCGCCCGGAAACGAACCTCCCGCCGAACGCGAACGAAGCGCCGCGCCGAAACGCGAAAATGCCGCGAAACGCGACGAACGCTTGTCCTGTGCTGCGCGAACGAAAGAGCGCGCGGCGCGACGAGCGCGCACGCGAACGGAAGCGCCGAACGAACGACGCGAAACGCGCTGAATACGCCGCGCGAAAACGAACGAAAACGAACGACACCGACGAACCGAACACGCGCGCGCGCGACGGCCGAACCGCGCGAAGAAACGCGGAACGACGAACGCCCGCCGACGCGAACCCCGAAAAGACCCGCGAAAAACCGGGGCGACGACACGGAACGCCTTTGTGCTCGCGCCCGCGAACGCGACCCCGAAGAACCGAACGAACGAAACGCGCCGCCGAACCCGACGCGTACGAACGAACGGAACCGAACGAACGAAACCGAACGCTGGACAGGTGGCCCGAACGGGGAACATCTGCGCAGGTCATATGGGATCACGTGTAGAATGAATATTTAAATGGATTATTTCACGAAACTTTATAATGGTGAACGGTACTCTCCGAAAACAGCCGTAGATTGTTGTAGTTATTAGTATCATTGTTATATATATATATATATATATATATATATATATATATATATATATATATATATATATATATATATATATTCTTTTTTGGGATTCATATTTTTT
>NW_028234428.1:27249980-27269980 GCF_977035675.1 Penaeus japonicus
GGGAAAACAGACACTTTTTTTTTGTGTTAGCAAGCTTTCTCCAATAACGAAATGAAAGCCAAGACTGTATTACCCGCTGAGTAAACAGCTGTTTTTGTTGTTTTATGAGTGAAAAGTGTTGCCAAAATCATTTCTGAAAATTTTGTTAGCTACAGTACTGTGAACTCGTGGATGGATATCGTACTTGTAATCAGGGTATTGTGTGTATAATGTGAATTCTGTTTTACATCAAATCGAAGGATAAAGCAACGGATTAATCAAAGGGAATTTCAACCAAATCTGAGAGAGAGAGAGAGAGAAATAAATAGAAAAGAGAGTGAGTGAGAAAGACACACACTCACACATAGATCAAGCACACGCACACGCACACACATACAAACACACACACACAAACACACACATATATATATAGATATATGTGTGTGTGTGTGATAGTAGAATGCAGTAACGCATTATAATATAGGAATACAAATTTTACCTTCCTAACCGTGAATCGAACTTGGGACCTCAGAGTGAGAGTCCAGGCTCCTAACCACTACACCTTTAACGTGGTAGTATATATATATATATATATATATATATATATATATATATATATATATATATATTTACACACATACACACACACATATATGTATATATACACATACATAAATCATATATATATATATATATATATATATATATATATATATATATATATGCATATATGTATACATATATATACATATTAATATATATACATATATATATATATATACACACACATATGTACATACATGCATATATACATACATACACATAACACACAAAACAGAATTTCATCACACCTATACCATAAATCAGAACGACTTACTGAGGATACAATTTAATGTGAATTGAAAACGTTAGTATTGTTAGAAAAAACATGATTTCTTTCCATATTAACGTTGTAACACATAATTGTGAATTATTATTCACACACGCGCACAAGAAATAACGAAGAAACATAAATGCGGGAAAAAAGAAACTCAACTAATCAAACAATTAATTATATATTCATAAAAATAAGAAATACAACAAAATAAGACTTACAATAAAGAAAAAGAAACAAACAAAAAAAACATTTTTTTCACTTCTTAAAAGCTCTTTTGACACAATAGCCGATTTCTCTCTCTCTCCATGTCTCGTCGCGAACTAAATATTCTTTCTAGTGATTCGAAGCAGAGCACCATTTTTTCGAAGCAGAGACTTATTGATTCGAAGTAGACTCATTGATTCGAAGCAGAGACTCATTGATTCGAAGCAGAGAATCATTGATTTGAAGCAGAGACTTATTGATTCAAAGCAGAGAATCATTGATTTGAAGCAGAGACTCATTGATTCAAAGCAGAGACTTATTGATTCGAAGCAGAGAATCATTGACTCGTTAAATTTAGTTTCATATTTTTTCCCTGAATATCGAGGAAGAAAAACAACAACAACAACAAAAAAACGAAAGAATCCGTCTCAAATTAATAAGAACTCCGTTTTCACTTTGGTTCCTTCGGCGTTTGGTGGAACCGTTCTAGCTTTCCGTCCTTACTTCGAAGACCCCGAACGAACCGCTCGTTTCTCGGCTTCGAACCACTTCTCGAACCGCTCAGTGAACCTTTTCGCGGATGGAAGTGTCGTCGTCGAGTTTGATGAACCACTTGCCGTTGAGGTCGGTTCCTTCGCCGCATTCCAGCACGGCGGAGTCCGGGACCTGCGGGGGAGGAGGAAAATGAGGGGAGGATAATAAGGGGAGGAAAGTGAAGGGAGGAAAATGAGGGGAGGAATAGAAAGAGAGGAAAATGAGGTAAGGAAAAGAAAGGGAGGAAAATGAGGTGAGGAAAGTAAAGGGAGGAAAATGAGGTGAGGAAAATAAAGGGAGGAAAATGAGGTGAGGAAAATAAAGGGAGGAAAATGAGGTGAGGAAAATAAAGGGAGGAAAATGAGGTGAGGAAAATAAAGGGAGGAAAATGAGGTGAGGAACAGAAAGGGAGGAAAATGAGGTGAGGAACAGAAAGGGAGGAAAATGAGGTGAGGAAAATAAAGGGAGGAAAATGAGGAGAGGAAAATAAAGGGAGGAAAATGAGGTGAGGAAAATAAAAGAGAGGAAAACGAGAAAGGGAAAGTAAGGGGAGGAAAACATGGAGGCGAAAACATTGGGAGGTAAAATAAGGAGAGGAAAATAAGGGGAAAGAAAATGAAAGTAATAAAATATGGAGGGCAAGGTAAGGGAAGGGAAATACGGAGGGAAAAAACATTGGGAGGAAAATATGGAGGGGAGAATATAGGTTGGAAAATAAGGGGGAAGGAATTTGGATGGCAAAACATGGGGAGGAAAAAAAAGGGAAAATAAGGTGATGAACATAAGGGGAGGGAAATATGAAGGGGAAAATAAGAGGAGGAAGCAAGGAGGGGGGATATGTGCAAATGAAAACAAGGGAAGAAAATATGAAGGTAAATAGAAGAAGAAGAAGAAGAAGAAGAAAAAAAAAATAGGGGAGAATAACACAGGGAGGAAAATAAGGAAAAAGATACGAGATATGAAGGAGGAGAGAGAAAGAAAGAAAGGAATAAATGAAGGAAAAGAAGAGAAAGGAAGGATAAAGAAAAATCAAGGTAAGGGTAAAGGAAGGAAAGAAGGAAGGGAGAAAAGGAGGAAGGGGAAGAAGAAGAAAGAAAGAAGGGGAGAAAGGAAGAAAGGAGAGAAGGAGGAAGGGAGGAAGATCGTGAACAAGAAGAAGGAAGAAAATGTTAGAAATAGAGGAAGATTGGAAAAAAAGGGAGGGAGAGAGAAAAGTAAGGGAGAAAGGAAATAAGGAATAAGAGGAAAGGAGGGAGAAGAAGAGGAAGGGAAGGAGGTAGGGAAGGAGAGAGGGTAGGAGGGTGGGAGAGAGGGCGGGGGAGAGGGAAGGAGAGTATGAGGGAGGGAGGGAGGGAGGGAGGAAAAGAGAGAGGAGAAGAAAAAAATGACGAAATATTATAAAATGAATTAAACTTCATAAAAAAGGGGAACTTAAAAGAAAGAATAAGTAAATAAAAAAAGGTAAATATTGAAGCTCCAGTAACATGAAAAATAGGCCAAAAAAAGAAAAGAAAAGAAAAAAAAGAAATAGTAGCCCGGATTTTAACAAATGTGATTTACATTAATTTATCCATCTATTTATCTACTTATCTTTTACAAGTAATACCAATCAGCATCTCAGCATCACACTTTTACACTTATTTTTTTAAGGTAAAAAGTCAGGCAAAATTATTTACTTTCTGCTTCTTGAACCAAAGTTGGTCGGGTTACCTCATCAGTTTGAAGGAAGGGGGGAGGGAGGGAGGGAGGAATGGGAGGGAGGGAGGGAGGGAAGACGGGGAGAAGGAGGATGGGAGGGAGGGAGAAATGGGGGAAGAAGGGAGGGAAGAAGGGAAGGAGGGAGGGATGGAGGGAGGAAGGGAAGGAAGAAGGGTGGGGAGGGAGGGCGGGAGGAGAGGGGGGGGGGGAAGGGAGGGAAGAAGGAAGGGAGGGAGGGAGGGAGGGAGGAAGGGAAGGAAGAAGGGTGGGAGGGAGGGAAATAGGGAGGGAGGAAGGAAGAAAGGACGAGAGAAAGGGAGGGAAAAAAGATAAAGTTAAGGAGAAAGTACGAGAGGAAGGGAGGGAGGAAAATAGGGAGGGAAGGAGGGAGAAAAAGGGGGAAAAGGGAGAAAGCACGTAGAATATATTGAGAGAGGAAGGGAGGAAGAAAGGACGAGAGAAGAGGAAGAAGGAAGAAAGGACGAGAGAAAGGGAGGGAGGAAGGGAGGGAGAAAAAGAAGGAGAAAAAAGCTGAATAGGGAGAGAGAAAGGAAGGTAGAAAGGTGGTAAGAAAGAAAGGGAGGAAAGAGGCAAGAAAGTAAGAATGAAAGGGAAGGAAAAGGGGGATGAAAGAAAGAGGGATAAAAAAGAAAGGGAGTAAGTGAGAGAGAGAGGAAGAAAGAAGGAGGTGTAGGGGATAAATAGTAATAGAAAGGGTAGCAGATGAGATGATAACACTGATCAGAAAGAGACGTGAAAAATGCAATAAGAGAAAAGAAAAAAAAAGAAGAAAAAAAGAAAGAAAAAAAAAGAACGAAATTCCAGATAGACGAAAATCCAAGGAAAGAAAATGAGCTTAAAAGTGATAATTAAAACAACAACAATAATAACATGATAATATTGTTGGAAATACTGACCTAAAGAATTATTTTTTCTTCCTCGCTACCTCCTCCCTCCTCTTCACTCACTCTCCTCCTCACCACCTCACTCCTCCCTCCTCCCCACTTTCTAACCCCACGCCCCTCACCACCTCGCCCCCTCCCTCTCTCCTCTCCTCGATATCACCTCCCCTCCCCTCCCCCCTCACACCCCCACGCTCTTTCCTTCCCTCCCCTCCCCTCCCACCTCCTCCTCTTCCCCCTCATTTCCCTCCTCCCTCCCCACCATTCCCCCCACCCCTTCACTATCTCATCCTCCCCTCCCCTCCCCTCTCCTCCTCCCTCCCCAAGCCCTCCCCTCCTCTATCCCCTCTCACCTAGATCCCAACTTACCCCTTCCCCTCCTCCCCCTTCCCCAAGACATCACCCTCTCCTCCCTCCTCCCACCTCCCCCCCCCACACCTCCCTAGACCCATACCCCACTTCACTCTCTCCAACCTCCATCCCCCTACCCCCCCACCCACCCCCTACCTCCCCACCCATCTCCTACCTCCCCACCCATCCCCTCTCCCCCCACGCCTCACCTTCGTCATGGGCGTGTACTGCGGATGGTGATGCTCCTTGTACGGGTTGTTTGAACGCTGGTTGAACGCCACGATGAACGCCCAACGCCGGCGTTCGGAGGCGTTCTGGTCCGACGTGTGGAGGAGGTTCGAGTGGAAGAAGAGGGCGTCGCCGCTCTTCATCTCGAGGTGGAGGTGCTCGAGTTGTTCCTTGGCCTTCGAGGGGGAGGGTTGGAGCGGTGGGTATGGGTTGGAGGGGTGGGGTGGGTTGGAGGGGGAGGGGAATGGGGGTGGGTTGGAGGGGGAGGGGAATGGGGGTGGGGATGGATTGGAGGGGGAGGGGAAGGAGGGGTGGGGATGGGTTGGAGGGGGAGGGGAAGGAGGTAAGGGGGGGAGGGGGATGGGAAGGAGTAGCGGAGAGGAAAGGAAAAGGGGAAGGGGAAAGGGAAGGGGAGGGGGAAAGGAAAGGGGAAGGGGAGGGGGAAGAGGGAAAGGGAAGGGGAAAGGGAGGGGGAAGAGGGAAAGGGAAGGGGAAGGGGAAGGGGAAGGGGGAAGAGGGAAGGGGAAGGGGAAGGGGAAGGGGAGGGGGAATAGGGAAAGGGAAGGGGAAGGGGAAAAGAAAGTAAGCGAAGGTGAAAATCATCATGGTATAAATAGAACCAACCATTAAAATAATGGTAATGATTCAATTACTAATGACTACTTATTAGTAATCAAAGTCATGGTACTGGTAATTAGAGCAATACAAGTGATCAGAAAATGATTGCAATATAAATGGTGATGGTAATAATAATGTTGATAGTATCTATAATTATAAAGATAATAATGATAAGAAGGATGACATTTTCGATAACAATTAGACCCATGATAATGATAACAAAATTAGTTTAAATAGTAATGATGATTATAGTATTAACATGAATTTTTTTTTATAAGAATTATGATAATGATGATGGTCATCATGACGATAATAATTACGAGAATAATAAAAATAAGAAGAACAACAGTGATGATAATAATACTGACAATAATGATAATAGAAATAATGATAATGATGATAATAATAATGGTGACAACAACAATAATATAAATGTCATAATAGCAATAATGATGATAACAATGATAACAGTATAATAAGAATGATAACAGGAATCATGATGATAATGATACTACTACTACTGTTATTACCTACCACCCTCAGTCTCCTCACTTCCTCAATCACCCACAATATTCTTTTCAATAACCTACACACACACACACACATACACAATTCTCATTCTCTCTCTCTTTCTCTCACCCTCTCTCTCTCTCATCTCCCTCCCTCTCTCTCTCTCTCTCTCTCTCTTTCTCTCACCCTCTCTCTCTCTCATCTCCCTCCCTCTCTCTCTCTCTCTTTCTCTCTCATCTCCCTCCCTCTCTCTTTCTCTCTCTCTCTCACCCTCTCTCTCTCTTTCTCTCTCTCTCTTTCTCTCTCTCTCTCTTTCTCTCACCCTCTCTCTCTCTCTCTTTCTCTCTCTCTCTCTCTCACACTTTTCGTACTGTCTCGCGTAAATGTCCCATGACAGACCTCGACGCTGAGACAATTTTCTTTTTATTTCTTCGTTTTTTTTTTTACGCTGAATTTCGAAATTTCGAAGATCAAAGAGATGGAAAGAAAAACGGAATAGATGTTTATTCGTTATTTATGAAGGGAAATTTCTGGCTGTGAATTTTTAAAGTATGGTGAGTCTGATGATCAGATGTTTTGAAGATCATAATGGTGGTGATGATGGTGATGGCGGTGGTGATGGTGAAGGCTGATGGAGATGAAGATGAAGATAATAATGATACTGATAATAATAATTATAATGAAAATAATAGTAATGATAACGATAAGGATAATAATAATAATTATAATAATAATGGTAATAATGATAATGATAATAATAATAGTAATAATAATAATAATAATAACAATAACAATAATAATAATAGCAATAATGATAATAATGCTAAGAATAAGAATAATAAAAACAACCAAAGCAACAACAATAACAATGAATATTAAAACGTTTCGAGATTTGAAATATTATCATCAAAATATTCCGAATAATATCACCAATATGGCAGTACGGAAGTTTCGAAAAAGTTGAAAGTTCAAAATTTCTTGGCAACTTCCAGCTGTGCTTCACGTATTAGTACTTATAGCCACGCTTCCCGATGCGCTGTTTTCTTACTGTGCGAGTAACGGGGAAAAATAACACTAGTTTTTCTCTTGGAATAAGTAGTTGCCTGACATTTAAATTGTTTCTTTCTTTCTCTCTTTCTCTCTCTTTCTCTCTCCATCTTTCTTCTCTTCTCCATCCTTGTCTATCTTTCACTCTTTTTCCCTCTATTTCCTGTCTGTCTTTTTCTTTCTCTCCTTCCTTCCATCTCTCTCTCTGGCTCTGTCTGTCTCTCCCTCCCTCCCTCTCTCTCTCTCTCTCTCTCTCTCTCTCTCTCTCTCTCTCTCTCTCTCTCTCTCTCTCTCCCTCTCTCTCCCTCTCTCCCTATTCCTTTAATACCAATTCACACCTAACAGCCATTACAACTCGTCTTACCACCACAAAACCACACCCCTTTTCCCTCTTCCTCCAGCGAGCGCTCAGGCGACCCTCACCTTTTCGACTCTTTCGGGATCGGCTCCGAGTTGCTCGCCGATACGGACGTGGTCGACGCGGCCGAGGCGGTGAGACCCCTTGAGGACCTGCAAGCACCCGTTCTGCTTGGTGCAGTCATCGATCGGGATAAACACCGAGCCCATGTCGGGAAACAAGCAGCCGTTCCTGTACCAATATCTGCAAATGCAAGAAGGAAGGAAGCGTGTATTTGTTGAGGCTTCGGGTGTCTGCGCTGGTTTGGGGATGGGAGTGAATGACTTGGGAAAGGATGTTGCAATAAAGGATGAGTGGGAATGCATGGCTTTGCAAAGCAAGGGGTGTGATTGACTCGTGACGGGATAATGCACGTCGGTTGTAAATTTTGTGAAGTTTTTAATTTTCTTTAGTGCGTTTTTATTTATTTATTTATTTATTTATTTTTAATCTAGTGATGGTGTGTTCTTTTAATGTAGATTTTGTGGGTTGTGTTGAAATAGAATATATTTGATACATTGTTTACATAAAACAATATTTACGTCTATTAGCATGAATTATTTGAATTTATTGTTTATATATTTCTTATAATGAAATATGCCATCATCGTATATTTAACAATAGCATGGTTTATCTCCACAGAGTGAACTTGCACCATACTGAATTGTCATATTCTCACTATAATCACTATACATTATCATTCGAGACACAAATAAACAAAAAAACAACCATTACTACACAAACCCTATTTTTTCAATATAAATAGAACATAAACATGCCATAATTTCTTCCCATTTACCCCCCCCCACTTCCCCCTATCTCTCTACATCCCCTGCTCTTCCTCCTCCTCCCCACTCCTGTACCATTTCCCCTCCCCCTTCCCTCCACCTACCCCCTCCCCAACCCCAAATCATCTCCCCTGTCTCCCTTCCCTCTCCCATCCCACCTCCCCCTACCCCTTACCAACCCAAACCCCTCCCCACACACCATCTCCCGTACCCCTTCCCCTATCCCTTTCCTCCATCTACCCCTTCCCCCTCCCCACACACCATCTCCCGTACCCCCTCCCCCTATTCCTTCCCTCCCCCTCCCCCTCTTCCCTTCCCTCTTCCCCTATCCCTTCCCTCCATCTACCCCCTCCCCCTCCCTCTCCCCTTCAACCTACCCATAATCCTGGTGCCAAACGTGACGACCTCCCGTGCGGGCGTCCTTCATGATGAGTTTGCTGTGGTAGTGGTACACCTCGTGGCCGCCCATCACCTGGAAAAGGGCGGCGGGGATTCAGAAGGAGGCTTATGAGCAACGACGTCAAGGCACTCGAGGAGACCCACTAATAGAAATGCTGGAGTACTTGGGAAGAGTGTGAGCATGATTACTCTGTGAAGGACATGTGTGTTTATATATATATATATATATATATATATATATATATATATATATATATATAGAGAGAGAGAGAGAGAGAGAGAGAGAGAGAGAGGGAGAGAGATTTATATATAAACGCATAAACACACACACACACATATATAGATGGATATAAATATGTATGGATATTTTTTTTCTGTTCGTGTGTGTAGGCGTGCATATTTGTGGGTATGAGTGTGTGGAGATATGCGTGTAAGTATGTATGTATGTGTGTACTGACACATCTACAAGGGAGCGAAAGCGAGATAAAGAGAGAGAGAAAAAGATGTATATATATATATAGAGAGAGAGAGAGAGAGAGAGAAAGAGAGAGATGGATTGAGAGAGAGAAAGAGAGAGATGGATAGAGAGAGAGAAAGAGAGAGATGGATAGAGAGAGAGAAAGAGAGAGATGGATAAAGAGATAGAGAGAGAGAGAAAGAGAGAGAGAGAGAAAATGATAGAGAGAGAGAGAGAGAGAGAGAGAGAGAGAGAGAGAGAGAGAGAGAAAGGGATAGAGAGAGAAAGCGATAGAGAGAGAGAGAGAGAACACAATTGCGTAATGTTAAAGTTCCCCCACCCTACTCCCGCCAAAAAAAGAACACCCACGCACCAAACAAAATAACCCACACTATATATATATATATATATATATATATATATATATATATATATATATATACACATACATATATATACACACACACACACACACGTAGCCTAGCCCAGTGACCTCCAAGAGCAAAAACACGTAAGGAAAGAAGGAAAGAAAAGTAGAAAGAAAGAAAAATATAAGAAAGATAGAAAGGCAAAAAGAAAGGAAAGAAAAGAAAATAAAGAAAAAATAAACACAAGAGGGGAATAATGCTTAAGCCTCGCAACGGTTGCATCTTAATTAGGCAAATAAATCCTAACTAAGGATGAAGTGGCGTCAAGACCGTTTTTTTAGATGTGAAGCTCTGAGATCCTCCAGGATATACATCTTCTAGAACACTGTAGTTGTTATTATTATGATTATTATTGTTGTTTTCATTGTTATTATAACTGTTGTGATTATCATCATTATTGTTGCGATTATCATTTTTATTATTATTGTTGTAATTATCATTATTTTATTATCATTCTTTATTATCATCTTTATTATACATTTATTATCATTCTCTTTATTAGTATCATTATCATTTTTACCATTATCATCATAATTAATGTTATAATTCTCCTTCCTTATTATCATTATAATAACAACCGTAATAACAATGGTAATAATAATGATAATGATGTATATAACACACATTATTATTCTCTAACTGGAACACTTTCTAAACTAAAGGAAAGGGAAGGAAAAGTATAGAAACGAGAAGTGACGCTGGAGTGCCAAACAACCTATTAAAGAAAAAGCACTTAAACGAGCGAGTGCCGCAAGCCGGTTCGGTAGTTCAGGTCAGCAGAGGTCGCGTAAGTTAAACCGGCAGACCGTAACTTCCTGTAACTTCCTCCTTTTTGAACAGCCGATACTAAAGCTTATGAATGATCTTGGTGATTTCTCTGATTTTTCTAAACCGCTTGTTCTCCTGGGTCAGCGACTGGACACCCTCGTTACTCGGCTTGCATCTAGAGGTTAAACAGTCATTATATTTATTTTTGCATTCATTCCCTCTGGAGCAACTAGATACTCCGGCTTGTAAGTGGGTTCGGTGTTTTCCCCGTTCTCGTGGGACATTTACCCAGTAACCCGAGTAATCGGCTCGCGAACGTCGGAATTTCCCCAGACAAAAAAGCATACAAAAAAACAAACAAACAAACAAACAAACCAAAAAACATTTTAATTAAATTACCAATAGGCGTTAAGTTCAAAATTTTACCAATTCATCTTTACGCAGTATATATATATATATATATATATATATATATATATATATATATATATATATATATATAATATATTATATATACATATATACACATATACATAAAGACACAATATACATATAATAATATATATATATATATATATATATATATATATATATATATATATAGAGAGAGAGAGAGAGAGAGAGAGAGAGAGAGAGAGAGAGAGAGAGAGAGGAGAGAGAGAGAGAGAGGAGCAGAGAGGATGGAAGGAGGAATGGAGGAAGATAGAATAGAAGGGTAGCAAGAAGGGAGTGAGGGAGGGGGGGGGGGGAAAAGAGAGCGAGGGGAAAAATAGGAAGAGAAAAGAAAAGGAAGAAGGAACCCGGTTGAAGGAAAAAAAAGAGTAAGAAAAAAAGCACGAGAACCATAAAAAAAAAACACCAAACGAAGATAGGAATGGAGAAAAATAGTCAAAAAAGAAACATTTGGATAGGCTTAGACTGGCAGCCCTGTCCCCTCATTCGCGGTTGGCAGCCCTGCACGCGCGAGACCAGCCAGTAGGATACTCAAGGGACCTCAACGGCAGCTATAAGGCGCCCTTCAAGACGTCCTACTCAGCTGGCTATGCTAATTTCTTGTTTTATATCTTGCTCTACCAAGGATAAGGATAAGCTAGATTTGCGGAGCAGATGCTTCGCCGGACTTATAAGCAAAACGAGGCGAGCCCTCCTGTGTGAGCGTGTGCTGACTCCTGTGAAAGTGTGCCAACGAGTGTTGACTCGACCTGAGCTTGGTCCTTACCCACCGTGACCGCCAGGCGACAGTGGAAACTCACGAGCGAGCTTGGTCGGGGCTCGATCAGCCGACCACTAGTACGTGAGGCCGGCACGTCACCGCTGTACAAACCAGACGGCTACCAATACCCTTGCGGTTTTAATATACGTGAGGGAGAGCGAAGGAAGATTAGATCACCATTGAAAGCCAATGGGATAAAACCTTTACCATCAGACACACAAAAACTGGCCCTAATTGATCCAATTAAAACCTTCCACTAAGCATATAAAAAAAACATCCTCAGCATATATACAACAACCAAACAACCAGACCAAGAACAAAACAACACACACAACTCCCCTCCCCCCTCCACCCCCCTCCCACAAGCCCCCCAAGCCCCCAAGGCCCCACCCACTAACCTTCTCCATGGTCCCGGCGATGCGCTCGGTCCTCGCCAACACGCCCAGGACATCCTTCCCCGGGTGGTTCCACAGGGTGACTCGACTCCTCCGGTCTTTGCCGTCGTCGCGACTATAGGCTTGTTCCTGAATTGTCTGGTTGCCCTCCACGAACGACCGCACTTTGTCCATTTCCTCTTGGTTGAAGGCATTCCTGAGGTGGAGCCAGAGGGTTTGCGAATGAATGTGTGTGTGTGTGTGTGTGTCTTTTGTTTGCATATTGCATTGCTATCTTTTGCTCTCGCTCTCTCTCTCTCTCACTTTGATGTTTATCTTTCCTTTATCCACTCACTGCATTATTCCTCTTTTGTAACTTTCTCTCTCTTTGTGTCCCTGTCTTTGTCTTAGTCTATGTCTTAGTCTATGTCTATGTCTATGTCTTTGTCTATGTCTCTCTCTCTCTCTTTCTCTCTCTCTCTCTCTCTCTCTCTCTCTCTCTCTCACTCATTCTCTCTTTTTTTCATTCTTTCTTTCCCTGTCTTTGTCTCTCTCTCTCCCTCCCTCCCTCCCTTCCTCCTTCCCTCTCTCCCATCTTTTCCCTCTTAGTTTCCCTTTCCTCTTCTATCCTGCCCTCCTCCCTCCCTCTCCCTCTCTCACTCTCTTCCTTCCAATGTTTGTACAGATTATGATTCTCAGGGCCAAAAGAGAAGGCCAGGGTATCATTTAAATGGGCCATGATATACACAAAATGTTTCTCACGCTATGTTTACGCTAGCCCAGTGTTTAACATGTATAGCATTCCTTTGTGTATGCTCAAGTTTCTCCTGTGTAGTTTCTAAGGTTGATATATTTACGGTTCAGTTTTGGAAATAGTTTTCATAATAATGGTAACAACACAGCAGCGAAATGATACAGAATGAACGCGAGTTCTGGTAAATAAACAGATTAGTTTTAATATATTCATAAGATTAGGCAACACCAAAAACATGGCTGACGTCTGTATTACGTGTTAGTTTTCGAGAATTTGCGTTTTATGTGAGGAGAATATTAACTGGCATCGTTGAGTGTACGAATATGTAAAAAGCTTTAAGTAGCGATACAAAAAGCAGTTATTAGCAGATATATATGGCTTAAACATTTTGGGGGGAATAATTTTGAGTATACACAAGCAATGACTGTGCATGCTATAGACACGGATAAATGGGAATTATTTAATTTATAGTCTTCCGGGACATATTTTTATTAATATCTGAATCTCCTGTGATGCTGAGAAACCCACCTTGTGCAAACATATGTTGGGTACGTTATATATACTATACACCCACCTTCCCGACATACCATCCTCCCACTCTCTATTCCCTATCCCATACCTCTCCTTTCCACTCCTTCCCCCTCTTTTTTTTCTCTCTCTCCCCTCTCCTACATCCCCTCTCCATCTCCCTCCCTTCCTCATCCCAACTTTCTTAACGTCCTCTGTGCCTATTCTCTATTTATCCTCTACCTTTCATACTCCCTCTTTCACAGCTTAGTGGATCAATGCAATATACTTACGGATATAGGAATAACGATAATAATACGACTAATACTACTAGTATTAATGATTTTGATAATGATAATGATGCTGTTGTTGATGATGAGGGTAATGATGTTGACTGCAGGGATGCTGACGATAATGATGCTGTTGCTGGTCATGATGATGATGATACTGATAATGGTAATGATGATAATAATAATGATAATGATAATAATAATGATAATGCTAGCGTTAATGATAATGTTAACAAAAGCAATAACGACAGTGACGACAATAATGATAATAAACCAACAATACCAACAAGCTCATAAAATGCACAAACAACCCCAAAACAACCCCCCAAAAAATCAACAACAAAAAATCAACAACACAAACCGAAACCAAAGCAAGCACATGACGCACCTGACGAGGATGTAACCATTGGTGTCATATGCTTCCTTCATGGCTGGCGTAACAGACCACGAAGCCGCGTCGTATGTAAACACAGAGTCTGAGGCAAAGAGAAAATAAAATTAATTAATTCGGGGGATTTGATGAGGGAAAACGGAGATTCAGTTGTAGGGGAAAGGAAGGGAAATTAAATAAATGGGGAAATGGAAGGAGGCCAAGAGAGATGGAATACATTGTTATGATTATTATCATTAATGTTGTTATTATTATCACTATTATCATTGCTATTATCATTATCATTATCATCACTATCAACGTTATGATCGTTATTGCTAGCATCACCATTAGTATCATTGTTATTATCCTTTTCATTATCATCACCATCATTATCATCCTTATCATTATCCACACCGTCATTTTTATCAATATCACCATTATTGTTATTGTTTTAACATTGTTATCATTGTTAATGCCATCATCATTATTAACATTATCGTTACCATTATAATTATTATGATTATTAATGTGATTCATCATTACTGCCATTATCATCCTCAGCATTATGATTATGATTATAATGATAATAGTAATCCTTAACTCATTCATATATCTTTATTTATGTTTTATTTCTGTAACTATTTACCACCTGGGAATGACAGAAAATGACTGACAAACTGTGTATTCTTAACATGTTCTAGAAACTTCAGTTCTTTAGGAGTGGGTGATCGAGGCATGAAAACCCCTCCTGGAAACTTCAGTGCTTCGGGAGAAGTTGAAAGTACTTCTGGGGATTTTGCAGTTTTTGATGTTGGGGATGCAGGTTGCGCAACTTCTTCTTTTGTTGTTTCTTGTGTAG
Organism: Penaeus japonicus; assembly: GCF_977035675.1. Classification (NCBI taxonomy): domain Eukaryota; kingdom Metazoa; phylum Arthropoda; class Malacostraca; order Decapoda; family Penaeidae; genus Penaeus; species Penaeus japonicus. Next base: position 27,264,536 of record NW_028234428.1, read on the forward strand.
GCTTAGAAGGGGGAGGCTGAACTTTTTTGCATTATTGGAGAAAATTGGTTGGGATTTTCAGAAAATTTCAGAGGTTTGAGAGGCTCCATATTCATTTTATGTTTCATGCGACAAAGCATCTTTCGATAAGGGGAAAATAAACTGAATTCCGCAAAAGAAGAAGACGTTTGTTTAACTGTCTATCTGTCTGTCTCAGTCTATCACTCATACTCTTTCTCTCTCTCTCTCTCTCTCTCTCTCTCTCTCTCTCTCTCTCTCTCTCTCTCTCTTTCTCTCTCTCTCTCTCTCTTTCTCTCTCTCTCTCCTTTTTACATATATTTTCAACTTGTTTATGTCTTATTTTTTATCTCTTAAAAGTAATTTTGTCTTTGAAATGATTTTAAAGAAACTATATTTAACAAAAAATGAAATACGATTGAATAGAAAAGAGAGATAGAAAGAAACGAAGAGAAAAAGGGGAAGAGTAAAGAAAGAAAGAAAAAAAAGAAAAGAGAAATAAAAACATAACGAAACAAAAAAAAACAATAGAGTCAGAATAAAGAAAAAGAAAGGGAGAGAAACAAGAAGCAAAGACAGTCCGTGAACATCAAAATATTCCACCTAATATCGGCCTATCAATTGCAATACCATGCACGAACTCATGCTGAAGATGTTAGTTACATTTTATTATTCTTAGCCTTTCACAAACACGATTCCTAATTTTAAAGTCAACTTGTTATGGTTGGTATGTAATATTTATCTAAAAAAAAACTTTTTTAAAAAGAAATTGGTTAGAAGTTAACCTGCGAAGCCATATTGTTGATTATAAGTAATTTTTCGTCGCTTTTCTGTTATATATTTTGAAAACTTTGAAAAAACAACCACAAAATTCAGGCGCTAAAGTACATACAAATGACGGATATAAGACGAATTACAAAAACAACAGATATATAATAAATCATATGCATATAAAACAACAACAACAACACTTATCATCTCCAACAAGTAAACATACATAAATGAATAAACAAAAAAGAAATAAACGTAAAACTCAACCTCCTCTAAAGATAATCAAAACAAAAGCGCAACGTACCAGCAGCCATGTTGAAGACGCCGAGAGAAGAGAACAAGTGACTGTGTAGAAGCGCGTTCCGACTTATTATGATGTTGGCTTGTGGTTTCGGATCCTTTTTTGTGATGTTTTTTTTGTGTTCGTTGTTATAACTGTTTATTTCTGAGTTTTATGCCTGGAGACCTTTTCTTTTTTTGTTTTATTTTGGCATTATCATTGTTGTTTCTCAGGGTAATCGTGTCTTATCTATTTCGCGAGATCTTTCCTCTTTTTTCATTTATTGAGTGTGTTAGTTTGTGTTTCGTAACTATCGAGTTCAGTTCATCATTTTCTATTCGAAAGAAATGATCAATTGTATCTCAATTTCTCATTTCTATCATTTACTTCACTTAGGCTTATCCATCTTTCTCTTTATCTCTCATTTCTCGCATTCTCTCTCTCTCTCCTTCTCCCCTTCCCTCAATACCATCATCCCCCCATCTTTACCTTCTTTTTCCGCCTTTTCTAACTCCCTTTCTCACGTTATCTTCATCTCTCTCTTCCTTCTTTCCTCTTTTCCTGCTTTCTCCTTTTCTCTAATTCTTTCCCCTTCCATCTCTCTATATCTCTCCCTCCCTCCCTTTGGCTCCATCTCTTTTCTTTCCCTCTTTCTCTCTACACCCTCCTTTCATCCTTATCCCCCCGTCTTACTCTCCCTCCCTCCCTCTCCCTCTCTCTCTTCCCCCCACCCACTCCTTCTTTCTGCCTCCCTCCATTTCTCTAAACCTGCCCCTCTCTTACCCGCTTTATCCCTTTCTCTAATTCTTTCCCCTTCCATCTCTCTATATCTCTCCCTCCCTTCCTTTGTCTCCATCTCATTCTTTCCCTCCTCCTATCTACACCCTCCTCTCCTCCTTATCCCCCTCCCTCCCTCCCTCTCTCTCTTCCTCCCACCCACTCCCTCTTTCTGCCTCCCTCCATTTCTCTAAACCTGCCCCTCTCTTACCCTCCCACCCACCCCTTCTCCCTCCCTCCCTCCCACCCACCCCTTCTCCCTCCCTCCCTCCCGTTCGCCCTCCCCCCCTCCCTCCCTCCCTCCCTCCCCCCCACCCCCCCTCCCTCCCTCCCTCCCTCCCACCCCTTCTCCCTCCCTCCCTCCCTCCCACCCCTTCTCCCTCCCATACCCTCCCACCCACCCCTTCTCCCTCCCTCCCTCCCACCCACCCCTACTCCCACCTCCCTCCCTCCCACCCACCCCTCCTCCCTCCCTCCCTCCCACCCACTCATTCTTTTTCCCTCCCACCCACCCCTTCTCCCACCCACCCCTTCTCCCTCCCTCCCTCCCACCCACCCCTTCTCCCTCCCTCCCTCACCATCCCCCCCTTCTCCCTCCCTCCCTCCCACCCACTCATTCTTTTTCCCCCCTCCCTCCCTCCCTCCCTCACCACCCCCCCCCCTCTCCCCCCCTCTCCCTCCTCCCAGCGACACGTCCTCATAAATCATGACAGCAGCGACGTCGAGGCGGCACACGGAATTCATTGACGTCACTAATTTCTCACCCGTCTATCTCAACCTCCTCTGTTGCCTCTTCTTTAACTCCTAACTACTCTTTCTCTTTCTCTCTCTCTCTCTCTTTCTGATTATCTCCCTCTTTTTCTCTTTATCTTTCTAAGTCTCTACCACTTTCCTTCTCTGTTTTTCTAATTCTCTTCCTCTTTGTATCTTTCTAATTTTCTTCCACCTTCCCTCTTTCTCTTTCTAATTCTCTTCCTCCTTCCCTCTTTCTCTTTCTAATTCTCTTCCTCTTCCCCATTTAATATGTCTAATTCTCTTCCTCTTTCCCTCTTTATCTTTCTAATTCTCTTTATCTTTCTAATTCTCTTCCTCTTTCCTTCTGTCTTTCAAATTCTTTCTCTTTTCCTCTTCATCTTTCTAATTATCTTCCTCTTTCCTTCTCTGTCTTTCTAATTCTCTTCCTCTTTCCCTCTTTCTCTTTCTAATTTTCTTCCTCTTTCCCTCTTTCTCTTTCTAATTCTCTTCCTCTTTCCCTCTTTCTCTTTCTAATTCTCTTCCTCTTTCCCTCTTTATCTTTCTAATTCTCTTCCTTCTCCCCTTTTTATTTTTTAATTCTGTTTCTCTTCCCCTTTTTATCTTTCTTATTCTCTTCCTCTTTCCCTCTTCATCTTTCTAATTCTCTTCCTCTTCCCCTCTTCATCTTTCTATTTCTCTTTCTCTTTTCCTCTTGGTCTTTCTAATTATATTACTCCTTCCCTCTTTCTCTCTCTCTAATCCTCTTCCTCTCTTTATCTTTCTATTTATCTTTCTCTTTTCCTCTTGGTCTTTCTAATTAAATTTCTCTTTCCCTCTTTATCTTTCTAATTCTCTTCCTCATTCCCTCTTTATCTTTATATTTTTCTTTCTTTTTCTAATTATCTTCCTCTTTCCCTCTTTCTGTTTCTGATTCTCTTTCCGATCTTCCTGATTCTCTTCCTCATTCCCTCTTTATCTTTCTATTATTCTTTCTCTTTCTAATTCTCTTCCTCTTTCCCTATTTCTGTTTCTAAGTCTCTTCTTCTTTCCCTCTTTATCTTTCTAATTCTCTTCCTCAGTCTCTCTTTAACTTTCTATTTTTCTTTCTCTTTCTAGTTCTCTTCCTCTTTCCCTCTTTCTCTTTCTTATTCTTTTCCTCTTGATCTTTTTAATTCTCTTCCTCTTTCCCTCTATCTCTTTCTAATTCTCTTCTTCTTTCTCTCTTTCTCTTTCAAATTCTCTTCTTCTTTCCCTCTTTCTCTATCTAATTCTCTTCTTCTTTCCCTCTTTCTCTATCTAATTCTCTTCTTCTTTCTCTCTTTCTCTTTCTAATTCTCTTCTTCTTTCCCTCTTTCTCTTTCTAATTCTCTTCTTCTTTCCCTCTTTCTCTATCTAATTCGCTTCTTCTTTCCCTCTTTCTCTTTCTAATTCTCTTCTTCTTTCCCTCTTTCTCTATCTAATTCTCTTCTTCTTTCCCTCTTTCTCTTTCTAATTCTCTTCTTCTTTCTCTCTTTCTCTTTCTAATTCTCTTCTTCTTTCCCTCTTTCTCTTTCTAATTCTCTTCTTCTTTCCCTCTTTCTCTATCTAATTCGCTTCTTCTTTCCCTCTTTCTCTTTCTAATTCTCTTCTTCTTTCCCTCTTTCTCTATCTAATTCTCTTCTTCTTTCCCTCTTTCTCTTTCTAATTCTCTTCTTCTTTCCCTCTTTCTCTATCTAATTCGCTTCTTCTTTCCCTCTTTCTCTTTCTAATTCTCTTCTTCTTTCCCTCTTTCTCTATCTAATTCTCTTCTTCTTTCTCTCTTTCTCTTTCTAATTCTCTTCTTCTTTCCCTCTTTCTCTTTCTAATTCTCTTCTTCTTTCCCTCTTTCTCTATCTAATTCGCTTCTTCTTTCCCTCTTTCTCTTTCTAATTCTCTTCTTCTTTCCCTCTTTCTCTATCTAATTCTCTTCTTCTTTCCCTCTTTCTCTATCTAATTCTCTTCTTCTTTCCCTCTTTCTCTTTCTAATTCTCTTCTTCTTTCTCTCTTTCTCTTTCTAATTCTCTTCTTCTTTCCCTCTTTCTCTATCTAATTCTCTTCTTCTTTCCCTCTTTCTCTTTCTAATTCTCTTCTTCTTTCTCTCTTTCTCTTTCTAATTCTCTTCTTCTTTCTCTCTTTCTCTTTCTAATTCTCTTCTTCTTTCCCTCTTTCTCTTTCTAATTCTCTTCTTCTTTCCCTCTTTCTCTATCTAATTCGCTTCTTCTTTCCCTCTTTATCTTTCTAAATCCTTTTCTCTTGGTCTTTTTAATTCCATTCCTCTTTATGTCTTTCTCTTTCTAATTTTATTCCTCTTTCTAATATTCTTCCTCTTTCTCTCTTTCAAATTAGCTTCCTCTTTCCCTCTTCATCTTTCTAATTCTCCTCCCTATTCCCTCTTTCTCTTGCAAATTCTCTTCCTCTTTCCCTCTTTATATTTCTATTCATCCTCTTCATTCCTTCTTTATCTTTCTAATAATCTTTCTCTCTCCCTCTTGGTCTTTATAATTCTCTTCCTCTCTCCCTCTTTATCTTTCTAATTCTCTCTCTCTTTGTAATTTTCTTCCTCTGTCCCTCTTTCTATTTCTAATTCTCCTCATTTCCTCTGTATCTTTCTAATTATCTTCCTCTATTCTCCTTGGTCTTTCTATTTCTCTTCCGCTTTCCCTCTTCCTCTTTCTAATTCTCTATTCTTTTTCTTCTAATTCTTCTTTCTTTCTTTTCTATTCTTTCTTCTCTTCCTTTCTTCTCTTTCTTTCTCTTCTTTCATTCTTTGCATTCTCTTTTCTTCTCTCTTCTTTTCTTCTTTCACTCTCTCCTCTTTTTTGCCTCTTTATTTTTCTAATTATATTTCTCTTTCCCTCTTTGTCTTT
>NW_028234428.1:27295043-27297543 GCF_977035675.1 Penaeus japonicus
ATCACTTTCATTTTATTTTTTTTATCACTTTTATGATGATGATGATTGTCTTCATTATAGATTTTATGTTTATTATTGTTTTTTTTTATGATCACTGTGACTATCACTATTATAATTGTTATTGATATTGTTATTATAATTATTATTGTTATAGTTATGATTGTTATTATTATTTTCATCATTATTATCATGATGATGATTATTGTTATTACAAACATCATCATTGCCGTCATCACCATTATTACCATATAGTTATTATCATTATCATACTGATAACGATAATTACTGTTATTATTATTATAATATTTAATGTTAACATCATCCTCATTATCATTGCAATTACTATTATCATTAACATCTTTATTTTTGTCATATATATCATCATTATCCAGTACGTCCTCTTTATCATTGATAGTTATGGTAGAAAAAAAAAATTGTGATGATATTATCGTCATTAACATTCTTCGTAAATTTATTATCATTGATCTTTAATCTTGATTATTATCATCATTATCATGATCATCATCAATAATGTTATTGTTGTTATTATCGTAACTTTTATCCTTATCATTATCATCATCATCTTTACTTTGTTATAGCTATCTATGTATTTTATTTTGCTTTTTACAACCAACATCATCATTATCATTATCATATCATAATAGTAGCAGTAGTTGTTGTTGTAACAGTAGTAGTAGTAGTAGTAGTAGTTGTAGTAACAGCAGCAGTAGTAGTAGCTGTAGTAACATTATTATTAGTAGTAGTCGTAGTAACAGTAGTAGTAGTAGTTGTTGTTGTAGTAACGGTAGTAGTTCTAGTAACAGTAGTAGTAGTAGTAATAGTAGTAGTTGCAGTAACAGCAGTAGTCGTCGTCGAGGGTTGCCGTGTCAGACTCCGACAAGGCTGTCAAATCATGATAACTGTCTGTTTTCTGCAAGTTGGATAAACTCCACAGCGCCTTTGTCCGCATTCCTCGCCAGCTCTTTCGTGAACAGTAACCGTTGTCTTCCTCTGGCTCTTCTTCCTTCTATCCGTCCCATGATGGCTTGGCGTTCCAGGGTTTTTTTTACGCATGCCATCTCCAAAGAAATCGAATTGGGGTTGGATGATTATCCTCAACCGATGGGCCTTTGTTTGTGATAATTTTAGTACTTCCTCATTTTTTATCTTTTTAATCCTATTCTTAGGATTCTTCTCAGAAACCACAGTTCCGTCACTGCAAGTCTCTTTTTCTTTGTTCCACTGATGGTCCATGTCTCGCAACCATGAAGTAGTGTGCTCTTAACATAGCACTTCAGCCTTCTGATTCTCGTGGCAATGTTGATGTTTTTGGCAGTTAGGGCGTTCGATAGTGATATAAAGGCTGATTTTGCAATTCTTACGATTCTTCTGATGATTTCTTTGTCTGATTTCCCATCTGAGGTCATCGTGCTACCAAGAAAGATGAAGTTGTTAGCCTGTTTTAATTTTTTTTTCATCTACTTGTACTGAGCATTTTGGGATGTCTTTTTTTTTAGATTGCTTGGGTGTAAGATTTCTTCTGGTTAATCTCAATGCCAGCTTTTTAACTCTCTTCTGTTGCAATATCCTTTATTCTTTGGATTTAGTCTTTAGATTCAGCTATGATAGCTGTGTCATCAGCGTATCTTAAAGTATTAATATGTTGTTCATTATTGACTCGGTGTACAATATGAGAATAATTCGGGTGACGTAACACACCTTTGTTTACCTCCTCTTTCAACTTTCACTTGTGATGATACCGATTTTTATGGCTGCTTCTTGATCCCAGTACAGATTTTTTTTATTAGCTCTCAGTCTTTGCCGTTTATATCCATTCCGTTCAAAATTCTGAACAGCTGTTTATGTTGGACTTTGTCAAATGCCTCTACTTAGTCGATGTAACAGATGAGGACATTTTTTTGCATCTCAATGTCTCTCTCTCTCCAGTCATTATTAGCATCGCTCTCCAATCATTCTTAGAGTCAAGGTGGCGTTCCTCGTTCTTTTGTCTGCAACAAACCCAAATTGTTCTTCCGATATCATTCCTTTTGTGCGACCTTTCATTCTATGTAGCAGAATCTTTAAGATCAGCTTGGTCATGTGACTCATTAGGCTGATGGTTCGGTGTAGTTCACACTTTATAGTTCCTGATTTTATTTGGTTGGGCAATAAATACTGACCTTCTCATGTCTGTTGGGAAGTGACCTTCTTCGTATATCTTGTTTAAATTGTTGTTAGCTAATCAATACCTAGATCGTCTAGAGCTTGCATTAACTATGTTGTCTGGTCCTGTTGCTTTCTTCAATGGCATAGTTTTAATTGCCTTCGCTATTTCCTCTGGAGTCATAGGTAGCTCTTCTTTTTCTCTGTTGATATTTATCACTTGTTCTCTATCGTCCTCAAAAAGTTCAGGTATGTATTCTTTCCATCTTTGTAGCATCTTTTCATTCTCCATCACTTTTTCATGCAATATTCTTGGATCTTTCTTTTTCCAGATCTT
>NW_028234428.1:27334317-27339317 GCF_977035675.1 Penaeus japonicus
ATCTACCTCTCTCTCTCTCTCTTTGTCTTTATGTCTGCATCTCTTTCTCCCTCTTAACGAAAGTGCTTGCAACGGAAAAGTGACCAATAATGAGGGAATAAAACTTGAGGCTCATTTCCTTACCTTTTCTCTCGTGATGTGTTGACTTGCATATGTCAGGTAGCAATTTGTCAGAGTTTTCCAGTCGAGAATTGATGGTGATTTTGGTAGTGATTATGATGATGATACTGATTATGATGATGATAATAGCAGTGATATTGATAATGGTGATAGCAACAACAAGAAGTAATGATAATGATAATGATAATAATCATAATAATAATAACAATGATGATAATAATAATAATAATGATAACAGATTACTAACCAAGATCATTCTATAACTAACAATGGATAATGAAGTGTGTTTGATAACCAACAGTTTTAAAGATATTTTTTGCAGTATCTATCCAATAACAGTGATATGTTAATGGATAACTTATCCTAGTCATGTCAAAAGACATGGTATGATCTACTTCTCCGCCACGAGAAATAGAGAGAAGTAAAGGTAAAGAGAGAATGAGAGAAAGAAAGAAAGATAGAAAAAAAAACATATTGAAGGTAAACATTTCCTAGCCATGTTAAAATTCCCTCAGGGAAGTAAGTTTCGCCGGGTGGTTACCCGTCCTATAATCGGACCGTAAGCAGGTTTCGAACCCGCTCGCTTGGAGAATCCCCTAATACGTACGTACACTGCCATGTCGACCACCTTCACAATCAGTGTACCAGAAAGTCCAAAAGGTTCAATCCTTGTCAAAAGACATAGTCCAGTGGGGTACACACCCTGAGAGTCTCTGCATCTCTTTGTGCGCAAAGGAATGCCTTCTCCGGAATTCTCAAGACCCGATCTGAGATGAAACATTTATCTCGCATCAGAAAGCTCGACACCTCGTGAAGTCTAAGAGGGGGAAATATACTCGTTTGCCCCCCCCCTCCCCCCGGCACTGTGACATCAGAGGTACGTGGCGCTTCTGTGTTTGAGCTGCAAACACTACGACCATCGCATCTGAGAGTGCAAACAGGGTGAGTAAGGAAGAGTTACTGAGAGAGCGAGGGAGGAAGAGAGAGAGAGAGTTAGAGAGAGAGAGAGAGAGAGAGAGAGAGAGAGAGAGAGAGAGAGAGAGAGAGAGAGAGAGAGAGAGAGAGAGAGAGAGAGAGAGAGAGAGAGAGAGAAAGAGAGAGAGAGAAATAGAGAGAGAGAGAGTGTGTGAAAATTATATATTATGCTTATATAAGATATTAATTACAGCAATAGATCCATATACAAACATATGAATTTTCGCTGTGTCTGGCATCAGACTAAGACAACCATCACACACAGAGAGAGAGAGAGAGAGAGAGAGAGAGAGAGTTAGATAGATAGCTAGATAGACAGATAGTTAGAGAGAGAGAAGGAGGAAGAGGAAGAGAGAGAGAAAGAGAGAGGGAGATGGAGAAAGAGATAGATAGATAGATAGATAGATAGAGAGAGAGAGTCTGTGAACAGAAAGAGAGAGAGAGAGAGTGTGTCAGACATGTCCGAAATGACCCCACGTGTTCGCCATGAGGTCACGATTCTATACTTGCTTTCGAAGAAGGAAAGGATGATCAAAAATCTATCCTTAACCCACGTCGACTGAGATCAAGCTTCTTATACTCTAACCTCTCGCCCTCACTGTCAGACACCGATTCTCGGTCAGCCAGCCACTACGATAGAGGTGCTCTCCCTCCTGACCTGTTCCCTGACTCCCAAACCACCTGAATCTACCTGACCTAACCCAGCGAGGCGAGGTCACCGGGGCAAGACGTCTCAGCCAAGCCACATTCTACCATGATTATTACACTCTCTCTTGGTATCATCAGATGGTATGTGAGTCCATGAACCTGAATGCAACCCGCAAACTGGGTTTAACCGCCTTACCAGTAAAGCAAACATGAGTGACCACATGGAACACATTCAGAGAGAGAGAGAGAGAGAGAGAGAGAGAGAGAGAGAGAGAGAGAGAGAGAGAGAGAGAGAGAGAGAGAGAGAGAGAGAGAGAGAGAGAGAGAGAGAGAGAGAGAGAGAATGAAGAGAAAGAGAGAGGAGAGAGAGAGAGAGGGAGAGAGAAGAGAGAGAGAGAGAAGAGAGAGAGAGAAAGAGAGAGTGGGGTGAGAGAGAGAGGGAGAGGGAAAAGGGAGAGAGAGGGAGAGGGAAAAGGGAGAGAGGGAGAGAGAGAGAGAGAGAGAGAGAGAGAGAGAGAGAGAGAGAGAGAGAGAGAGAGTAGAAAAGAGAGAGAGAGAGAGAGAGAGAGAGAGAGAGAGAGAGAGAGAGAGAGAGAGAGAGAGAAGATAGATAGATAGGTAAATACATAAATAGATAAATAGGTAAATACATAAATAGATAAATAGGTAAATAGATAGATAGATGAATATATATAGAAAGAGAGATTGCGAGACAGTTTCTTTGTGTCTTCTGAGGCAGTTATAACAGACCAGAAATCAATCAGATTGCAATGAATGTATCCAGCAACAGGAGTCGGATCAAAGGATCTACAGTTAATATGATGCAAAACCAGGAGTCAATTAAATCCATCCTGTGCGAGGCGACCTTCAATGACCTGCTCTCATCAGCGTTTGAAACTCACTCCCCCCCCTCCCCCTCATCGGCCATTGCACTTTCTCCTCAGGCTCCCTCCCCTTCGCCTTTCACTCCCTCCCTTTCGCCTTTCATTAACTCCCTTTCGCTTTTCATTAACTCCCTTTCGCTTTTCATTCCCTCCCCTTCGCCTTTCACTCCCTCCCCTTCGCCTTTCACTCCCTCCCCTTCGCCTTTCACTCCCTCCCTTTCGCCTTTCACTCCCTCCCCTTCGCCTTTCACTCCCTCCCCTTCGCCTTTCATTCCCTCCCCTTCGCCTTTCACTCCCTCCCCTTCGCCTTTCACTCCCTCCCCTTCGTCTTTCACTCCCTCCCCTTCGCCTTTCACTCCCTCTCTTTCGCCTTTCACTCCCCTTTCGCCTTTCACTCCCTCCCTTTCGTCTTTCACTCCCTCCCTTTCGCCTTTCACTCCCTCCCCTTCGCCTTTCACTCCCTCCCTTTCGCCTTTCACTCCCTCCCCTTCGCCTTTCATTCCCTCCCCTTCGCCTTTCACTCCCTCCCTTTCGCCTTTCATTCCCTCCCCTTCGCCTTTCACTCCCTCCCTTTCGCCTTTCATTCCCTCCCCTTCGCCTTTCACTCCCTCCCCTTCGCCTTTCACTCCCTCCCCTTCGCCTTTCATTAACTCCCTTTCGCTTTTCATTCCCTCCCCTTCGCCTTTCATTCCCTCCCTTTCGCCTTTCACTCCCTCCCCTTCGCCTTTCACTCCCTCCCCTTCGCCTTTCACTCCCTCCCCTTCGCCTTTCACTCCCTCCCCTTCGCCTTTCACTCCCTCCCCTTCGCCTTTCACTCCCTCCCCTTCGCCTTTCACTCCCTCCCCTTCACCTTTCACTCCCTCCCTTTCGCCATTCACTCCCTCCCTTTCGCCTTTCATTCCCTCCACTTTGCCTTTCCCTCCCTCCCTTTCGCCTTTCACTCCTCCCCTTCGTCTTTCACTCTCTCTTCCCCTTCGCCTTTCACTCCTTTTTCCTTCGCCTTTCACTCCCTCCCCTTCGCCTTTCACTCCCTTTCCTTCGCCTTTCACTCCCTCCCCTTCGCCTTTCACTCCCTCCCCTTCGCCTTTCACTCCCTCCCCTTCGCCTTTCACTCCCTCCCCTTCGCCTTTCACTCGCTCCCCTTCGCCTTTCACTCCTTTTTCCTTCGCCTTTCACTCCCTCCCCTTCGCCTTTCACTCCCTTTCCTTCGCCTATCACTCCCTCCCCTTCGCCTTTCACTCCCTCCCCTTCGCCTTTCACTCCCTCCCCTTCGCCTTTCACTCGCTCCCCTCGCCTTTCACTCCCTTCCCTTCGCCTTTCACTCCCTTCCCTTCGCCTTTCACTCCCTCCCCTTCGCCTTTCACTCCCTACCATTCGCCTTTCACTCCCTTCCCTTCGCCTTTCACTCGCTCCCCTTCGCCTTTCACTCCCTCCCCTTCGCCTTTCACTCCCTCCCCTTCGCCTTTCACTCCCTTCTCTTCGCCTTTCACTCCCTCCCCTTCGCCTTTCACTCCCTCCCCTTCGCCTTTCACTCCCTCCCTTTCGCCTCTCTCCCTCCCTTTACTTCTTTAATGTCCTTTCGCATCTATTTTCCTCCCTCCATTTCGTCTCTCTCTTTATCTCTCCCTTTCCCTTTCTTCCTCCCTCTTTTGCCTTTCCAGCCCCCTCCCTTGCCTCCTAATCCTCCCTTTCCCTCTTATTCTCTCTCGTTTCTATTTCATTTTTATATTTTTCGCGAATCTAAACCTCCTTATTTTTTCCGCCTTTCCCTCCTTCCCTTTCGCTTCTCTCCCTCCCTTTCGCCTCTCTTCCCCCCCTTCGCCTTTCACTCCCTCATTTTCGCCTCTCTCCCTCCCTTTCGCCCCTCTCCCTCCCTTTCGCCTCTTTCCCTCCCTTTACTCCTTTACCATCCTTTTGCATTTATCTTCATCCGCCTCTTTCCCTGTCCCCTTTCGTCCTTTCTTCTGTCTCATTCCTCCCTGTTAAAAAACGTTCTTTCAACCTTCCTTTCGCATCTATCTTCTTCCCTCCTTTCCCGTCTTTCGGCCTATTTCACTCCTCAATTCTCTATTTTTTTCCCGTCCTTTTGCATAGATCTTCCTCCCTCCCTTTCGCCCCTCTCCTCTTCTCTCCCTTTCCCTCTCTTCCTCCTCCCTCTCGCCTCTTTCTTTCTCTCTCCCTTTCCCTCTCTTCCTCCCTCCTTTTCGCCTCTCTCTTCCTCTCTCCCATATCCTCTCTTCCTCCCTCCCTTTCGCCTCTCTCCCTTTCCCTCTCTTCCTCCTCCCTCTCACCTCTCTCTTTCTCTCTCCCTTTCCCTCTCTTCCTCCCTCCCTTTTCCTCTCTTCATTCCTCTCTTTCTCCTCTCTCTCTCTC
>NW_028234428.1:27364317-27366817 GCF_977035675.1 Penaeus japonicus
GATGATAAGGATAATAACAGTAATGGTAATAGTAATAATAAATAGAACAAAACTAATGATGATAATGGTAATAATGATAATAAATTTAACAATGATGGTAACAATAACTCATTTCAGATAATAATGATAATGCTAAAAATGACTATAGGAATAATAATGAGGATGATAATAACAATGATAATAGGAGCATTGATAACAGCAATGATAAAGACAGCAATAGTGATATCATTAAAGATGAGGATAATGGTGATAAAACCAATAACGATATTAATAATGATGCTAATGATGATGATAATGATAATGATGATAATGATTATGATAGTGAAATTGATAATGATTATAGTAATTATGATGATGGTGATAATGATAATAAAAGTAATAACAAAAATCATAATGAAAATAACAATGAAAAGGATGATAGTAATATAAATGATACTAATGGTAATGATAATCGAAAGACAATAACAGTTATGATGATACAAATGAAAATGATAATGATGAGTAATGTTGATAATGATAGTAATAATGACTATGATGCATCAGTAGCAGTGATGATAACGATAATGATTATGATTATGCTGATTATGATAACTATATAATAGTGATGATAATGATGATAATGTTAATAATAATGATAACAACAACAACAACAATGATACCGATGATATGTGTGTCTATCTCCCCCCCCCCCACCCCATCTCCATCTCTTTCAGTCTCTTTATCTCTCTCTCTCTCTCTCTCTCTCTCACTCTCTCTATCTCTTTCTTTGTTTTTCTCTTTCTGTCTCTTTCTCTATCTATGTGTGTGTGTACGTCTCTCTCCCTCACTCTCTCTATCTCTCTCTTCTTTTCTTTCTCTATCTCTCTCTCTCTCTCTCTCTCTCTCTCTGTACTTTTTTTTCTGTCTCATTCTCTCTCTCTCCCTCTCTCTCTCTTTACTTTATAACTCATAAACAGTCACAAATGTATGTTGGTGTATAATAACATACGCAATGATATAACAAAATACACAATACATGATCGTACGTAATCATGAATATATTGCAAGGACAATGAAGAGAAAGTTAATATTGATAACAATGATAAAGAGAAGCTAAAAGTGATGGGAGTAATTAAATAAAATCAAACTTTGAATGATAACGATAACGCACAAATAACTATAATTAAATCATTAGAAAAATAGTCTACTGAAAACCTTTGAAATCCCTAAAAGCAAAGGTAGTGCAAAGTCCGCCTTCCTGTTTGCCTTCAAGCAACACAGCAAGCACTGGTCCTTCGAGCAACTTAAATTCTTCTCTTCTCTTGGCTCGTATTGTATTTAGTATTCCGTTTTCTGTTCATCTTGTCCTCCGTTTTCTGTGAGTGCGAAGCTTGAACCCTTTCATCTCTTTCTAAAATAATGATAAATAAATAAAAATAAGAATAAGATAAAATAAATAATGATAATAAAAAAAATAAGAATAGAATAAAATAAATAAACGAGATAAGGTAATAGAACATTTGTGAAGTTTTGAGATTTATATTTTTCTATTTTCATATACGGAAAGATTTCTCTCTGTTGTCCTCTGTCTCTGTATATGTACGTATTTCTCTCCTCTTTTTCCCACTCGCTCGCTTTTTCGATAGTCTTAGTCAACCGCCTTTGCTGCCATTTTCATTTGTTAACCATAATCTTCAGTCATGTCCTTTAGTTTCAGGCGTCACCTTCAGTCGTCGGGTACATCCGCCAGCCTCATCCGCCAGCATCACCAACTAGCCTCATCCGCCAGCCTCATTCACCAGTCTTATCCACTAAACTTATCCGCTAACCTCATCCACTAAACTATCCACTAGCCTCATCCATCATCCCCATCCACCAGCATCACCAACTATTCTCACCCGCCAACGTCACCCACCAGCCTCACCCACCAGCCTCATCCGCCAGCTTTATCAACGGCTTCTGGAATGATCGCCATCTAGCGGCAGCAAGAGAGACACGGGAAGCCTTTCATTACCTGGGACACATCACCACTTTCCCATTAGGCTCTCGTCTCTCGATTCTTTTTTATTTCTTTCTCTTCCCTCTTTCGTAATAACTTTTTTTTTCTCTATCTCTCTGTTTCTTCTTATTCTATTTATTTTCTCTGATTTCTATGTCTTCTTATTCTACTTTTTTTTCTCTTATTTCTTTGTCTTCTTTTTCTATTTTTTTTTTATATTTTTCACTTATTTCTGTCTTCTTGTTCTACTTTTTTTTCTTCTTCCAACTGTGCGAAAGAGAATAAGTATGGATCAGAATGTTTTTTGAAGGGGGGGGGGGGGGCTTAATTCGTGCTATTAAAGGTTCCTATCTCGTGACGCTTTACCGGTTCTCTAGTTATATATTAATTTATCTGTCTATGTCATGTACATATCATTATCATTATTATCATTGTCTTATTATTGGCATTGCCATGAATATAATTCTAATAATTATCATCATTATCATTATCATCATCAGTATCATTAGCATAGATACCATT
>NW_028234428.1:27374317-27381175 GCF_977035675.1 Penaeus japonicus
TTAGGTGGAGAGAGAAAGTTCACGAGGAGAGAGAAAGATTAGGTGGAGAGAGAAAGTTTACGAGGAGAGAGAAAGATTAGGTGGAGAGAGAAAGTTTACGAGGAGAGAGAAAGATTAGGTGGAGAGAGAAAGTTTACGAGGAGAGAGAAAGATTAGGTGGAGAGAGAAAGGTCACGAGGAGAGAAAAAGATTAGGTGGAGAGAGAAAGGTCACGAGGAGAGAGAAAGATTAGGTGGAGAGAGAAAGGTCACGAGGAGAGAGAAAGATTAGGTGGAGAGAGAAAGGTCACGAGGAGAGAGAAAGATTAGGTGGAGAGAGAAAGTTTACGAGGAGAGAGAAAGATTAGGTGGAGAGAGAAAGTTTACGAGGAGAGAGAAAGATTAGGTGGAGAGAGAAAGTTTACGAGGAGAGAGAAAGATTAGGTGGAGAGAGAAAGTTTACGAGGAGAGAGAAAGATTAGGTGGAGAGAGAAAGGTCACGAGGAGAGAGAAAGATTAGGTGGAGAGAGAAAGATTAGGTAGAGAGAGAAAGGTCACGGGGAGAGAGAAAGATTAGGTGGAGAGAGAAAGGTCACGAGGAGAGAGAAAGTTCACCAGGAGATAGAAAGATTAGGTGGAGAGAGAAAGTTCACGAGAAGGGAGAAAGGTCTCAAGGATAGATCTGAATTCATGGGTCATCCGAGCCTTGGAGGATAAGGGGGTGGGAGGGGGAGGGGGAGGAGAAGGTGACATGAGCTTAAGATGAATGGGTATAGCAAGACGTTTCAAGGATTGCCTTTCGAATCTGTAGAAAGGATCTCTATTTTCTCTTTTTTTCTCTCTTTCTCTTATGTTTATCCCTTCTCTTTTCTCCTTGTTCCATATTTTCCCCTTTCCTTTTCTTTCTTTTCCTTTATTTCTTTCTCCCTAGCTTTACTCCTTCTTGTTCCCGTCTTTCGCATGTACCGTTTTTGTCTTTCTTTTTGTCTCTATCTATCAATTTATTTGTATTTCTCGCCCTCTTCTTTCTATCTCTCCCTCTTACCTCACACTCTCTGTCTATGTCTATCCCTATATCTCTTTCTCTCTAACTTTATCCATCCCTATCCATCCATATCCCCTTTCTCTCTCTCTAACAATTTATCTAAACTCCGCTCTCTCTCATTTTCTCTTTCTCTATATCTCCCCCAACCTTTTATTTTTCTGTCTCCCTATTTTTCTCTCTTCACACTCTTTTCTCTCTCTATCCCTCTGTATCCCCATCCCACCCTCACTCTCTCCCCCCTCTTCTCTCTCTCTCTCTATCTATCTATCTCTCAGGCGTCATCCCTCTTGCTAAAGTACAAAGCGAGTAATCAAAGAACGAATTCTCGGCCGGCCCGCGTCATCCGCCTTTTATACGTCATAACTCTCTTCATGTCAAATATTTAGCCCCAAATATCTGGCTATCATGTTGATCGTCTTCTCTCATAAAGTATCCTGTTACGGCAGATTTTTCTTCCTCCCCAGTTTCTGTGGCGAAGGACTTAAAACACGCGAATTTATTTCCCGCCATGATTTGCGCGGGAAAGACCGTTATAAATTCGAGTGTTTTGGGAGAAGTTCCTTTTCGGCGCAGTCTGTTTCCGTTGGCTTAAGAGGAGCTCTTCTTCTTACGTCTTTTCGGGGAATTGCATCGTGTTTTAGTTATTTTCATTCTCTTTTCTTGTCTCCATCTCTCTCTCTCTCTCTCGCTCTCGGTTCCTCACTCACTCTCTCTCGCTGTTTCCGTTTCTCTTTCTTTGTCTCCATTTCTCTCTCTGTTTCTGTGTGTCTGTCTCTCTCTCTCTCTCTCTAGGTCTCTCTCACTCTCTCCATCTCTCTCTGTCTGTCTGTCTTTCTCTCTCACTCTCTCTCTCTCTCTCTCTCCCCCTTTCTAACTCTCTCTCTCTCTCTCTCTCTCTCTCTCTCTCTCTCTCTCGCTCTCTCTCTCTCTCTCTTCCGTCGCTGATTTTCGATTCGCAACAACTCTCCACTCACGTCACTTCCTTGTCCATCCTTGTCTTCTCGTCTGTGTTTTTCACCTTGCTTTCTTAACTCTTTCTGATTCTAACTTTATATTTATCAACACAGTATAAATATCTTTCTTTTCCTTCCTACAAATTCTTGTGTTCGTTTAGTTTTTATCAACACTTTTTCTTCCTCCTTTTTACTTAACCATTTGCTCTCTTCTTCCTTAACGAAGAAATATATAAAAAAATGAATAAACAGACTAAAGGAACAAATAGATAAACGATTATGTGAATAGATAAGTGAATGAATGGACAAAGTAATTAATAAATAAACAATTAAATGAATATATAATACATGTATGAGTAAATAAACAGACAGATGAATACATGAACAAATAAATAAATAAGTGAATAAATAGATAAACGAATAAATAGATAAGTAAATAAATAGACAAGAGTACACACAAATGACCGAATAAAGATCCTGTTCAGCAGCATCACAACACCGAAATATCTCTGTCACCACCATTACGGGATTCATTTCCGTGTGAGAATTGTAACCGGCTCTCGGGGTCCCAGTCCCGCTGAAACTGCACTGTGGTCGGGGGATTTGCCGAAAACGCGCTGTTGACATCGGGGGATCACGTAAATACAAGTGCTTCTGTGTGGGCCTCTAACATTGTGTGGTGAGCATTCTCTGGTCTCTCTCTCTCTCTCTCTCTCTCTCTCTCTCTCTCTCTCTCTCTCTCTCTCTCTCTCTCTCTCTCTCTCTCTCTCTCTCTCTCTCTCTCTCTCTCTCTTCTCTTCCCTCTCTCTCTCTCTCTCTCTCTCTCTCTCTCTCTCTCTCTCTCTCTCTCTCTCTCTCTCTCTCTCTCTCTCTCTCTCTCTCTCTCTCTCCCTCTCTTTTTCTCTCTCTCCCTCCCTCCCTCTTCCTTTCTCTTTCTCATTCTCTTTCTCTCTCCCTCTTTCTGATACGAAGGCCAAATATAACAATGATAGTATTGATAACAATGATAGTAATAATGATAATGATAATAATGGTAAAAGCTAATTATAATGATGATGATAATAATAATAGTAATGATTATAACAATGATGATGATAGCAATCATAATGATAAAAATAATGATGATAATAGCACTGATTTTGAATATAATGATGGCAACAATAGATAATAAAGATTACCATAAAAATGATCAATAATCACAAAAAACAACAACAACAACTAAGCAGTAGCAAAAACAACAATAACACAAAACAAAGAAGAAGAATTAGAAGATAAAGAGAGAGAAAAAAAAGGAAAGTCCAAACACGAAGATAAATTCCCGCACGCGCTTGCTGGGGACAAGAGGGATCCGAAGTAAACAACACAGCGTATCACCCAAGCACACACGCAAACGAGGACGCACTACGTTTTCACTCATTTTTTTCGCTTCTCTCTCTCTCTCTCTCTCTCTGTCTCTCTGTCTGTCTGTCTCTCTCTCTCTCTCCCATTCTAACTCTTTCTCTCTCTCTCTCTCTCTCTCTCTCTCTCTCTCTCTCTCTCTCTCCCCTCCTCTCTTTCTTTCTTTCTCTCTCTCTCTCTCTCTCTCTTTCTTTCTCTCTCTCTCTCTCTCTCTCCCTCCCTCCCCCCTCCTCTCTTTCTTTCTTTCTCTCTCTCTCTCTCTCTCTCTTTTCAATTCTTCGTGTTGTATTTAAGGTGAAGGTTTGTTACTTGATTTTAGATTTTGTGTTTATATGTGTGAATATATAGGAGGGTGTGATAGTGGTGGAGGGGAGGAGAGGGGCTGGTGGGGACTTGGAGGGGGGGCAAGGGGGGAAATAGGGAAGGGGAAAAAGAAATGCGCAGTAGCTTGTGGAAGAATGTGTTTTTTTTTTTATTATTATTATTTTTTTTGATATGTCATGTAATAGATTTATGGAATAGAGACTAAGAATATATTTTTGGGGGGACGTTGTAGGGGTACGAACGTATTTGCTTATTTGGTTCCTATAATTTGTTTTCGTACAATTTGTACCGTTCTTGATATTAATCATGCTTATAATCAAAGAATTTAAAAAAAACTACAATCATATGATATTCATCCATATGAATACAATAAGATGAAAGTCAATAGATCTCTTATATCATCATAATAATATCATTACGCAGTTATAGGAAAAATATTCTTTAGTACTATCATACAGTACAAGCCATATATCACTATATCTCTACGCGATCTCCCTTCCTTCCACCTGTATCTCGTCACCCAATCAGCTTTAACTTCAATCCATCCATCACGATAGCTGTCTTTTATGAGTCCTTCCATCCTGCCTGCCAATATCCTATTCGACCTCCCGCCGTTCTAATGATATGTGCAATTCCGATTGAAATTTCAATTGGATTTTTTATATTTTTTATCATTTTTTTTTTCTGGCGCGGCTTTATATTTTCTTCCCAACTCTATCTATCGTCTTGATCAAGTCATTTATTTTTTTTTATCTGTAAAAAAGAGGGAAAGCGTATCGGCAAACCCACCGGATATCTCCTCTTGGTAGAGAACCGCGAACCGCTATTTTTAGCGCGTTCGGTTCGAAGCGAGATTTCTGAGCAGGATATTCGAAGTTTCGTGATTCCCGTCTCTCTCTCTTTATCTCTCTCTCTCTCTCTCTTTCTTTCTTTCTCTCTCTCTCTTTCTCTCTCTCTCTCTCTCTCTCTCTCTCCCCCTCCCCCCCTCCCCCCTCCTCTCTCTCTCTTTCTCTCTCTCTCTCTCTCTCCCCCTCCCCCCTCCTCTCTCTCTCTCTCTCTCTCTCTCTCTCTCTCTCTCTCTCTCTCTCTCTCTCTCTCTCTCTCTCTCTCTCTCTCTCTCTCTCTCTCTCTCTCTCTCTCTCTCTCTCTCTCTCTCTCTCTCTCTCTCTCTCTCTCTTTCCGCCTCCCCCTATCTCTCTATCTCTTTATCTCACACTCTCTTTTTTTTATTCCTTCCCTCCATTTGTATATACAAATCTGCTTACCCGGTCTTTACCCTTATTATCGTTATCATTCCTCGTTATTCAATTCATCTAGGCACAAGAACGGGAAGAGGAAGACAGACACAAAAGAGAGAGAGAGAGAGAGAGAGAGAGAGAGAGAGAGAGAGAGAGAGAGACTAAGAATATATATTTTGGGGACGTTGTGGGGGTACGAATGTATTTGCTTATTTGGTTCCTATAATTTGTTTTCGGACAATTTGTAACGTTCTTGATATTTATCATGCTTATAATCATAGGGGAAAGAGAGAGAGAGCGAGCGAGAGAGAGAGCGAGCGAGAGAGAGAGCGAGCGAGAGAGAGAGGGAGGAGGGCGAGAGAGAGAGAGAGAGGGGGGGGGGGGCGAGAGAGAGGGAGAAAGAAAACAAAAGGGAGAGAAAAAAAAAGAAAGAGAGAGAGAAAGTAGACATATATCCGATAGATGAGTGATTCTCAACCAGGGGTAAATTTACTCCCTGGTGGTAAAAAAAAATCATGGCAGGAGGTAAATCCATACCATTATTGCTGGCCGTTGCAACGGGTCTTGGTAGTCAGGGTACGCGTTAAATTGAACTTGGTTGCACTAGTTTTCAGTCTGGAATTCACTCGAGGATGAGTGATGGTTGAACGTTATTCACCCATTCATCCATCGTCATATTGCAAGCCTATCGATTTTGTTGTCAGATTTTGGCGACAACCTTCAGTTATTGCTTTCTGTTATATCTGTATGATTTTCTTTTCTCAAGTGGACAGTGTTTATTCCATTCCTTTTATTAGAAATGATTCTGTGCAAACCCTTAATGGCGAGGGTGTCCCATTTTGGAATTGTGGGCTGGGAATCAGTGTCATAGATCTAGAAGAAAAGAAAGATTTGTGGGCTGGGAATCAGTGCCTTAGATCTAGAAGAAAAAAAAGATTTGTGGGCTGGGAATCAGTGCCATAGATGTTGAAGAAAGGAAAGATTTGTGGGCTGGGAATCAGTGCCATAGTAGATTCTAGAAGAAAGAAGATTTGTGTGGAGGAATCAGTGTTAGATTAGAGAAAAGAAGATTTGTGAGCTGGCGAATCAGTGTGCCAAGATCTTGAGAAAGAATGATTTGGGGGCTGGAATCAGTGCCATAGACTAGAAGAAAGAAAAGATTTTGTGGGTAGGAATCAGTGATTAGATTAGAGAAGAAAGAATTGTGGGTGGGATCAGTGCCATAGATTAGAGAACGGAAAGATTTGTGGGTGGGAATCTGTTGCATGATCTTTTTTTTTTTTTTTTTTTTTATAATATATTATATATTATAATATTATTTTAGAAGAAAAGAAAGATTAGGGCTGGGAATCAGTGCCTTAGATCTAGAAGAATAAAGAAGATTTGTGAGTGGGAAATTCAGTGCCATAGATCTAGAAGAAGAAAGATTGGTGGATGGAATCAGTGCATAGTTAGAA
This sequence comes from Penaeus japonicus, assembly GCF_977035675.1. Taxonomy (NCBI): domain Eukaryota; kingdom Metazoa; phylum Arthropoda; class Malacostraca; order Decapoda; family Penaeidae; genus Penaeus; species Penaeus japonicus. The sequence continues at coordinate 27,380,711 of NW_028234428.1, forward strand.
GAAGGAAAGATTTGATTGCGGCTGGGAATCAGTGCATAGATCTAGAACGAAGGTGGGGGAAAGATTTTGTGGGCTAGGAATCAGTGCCATAGATCTAGAAGAAAAGAAAGAAAGATTTTGTGGGTGGGAATCAGTGCCATAGATTCTAGAAGAAAAAAAATGATTTGTGGTGCTGGGAATCGTGCTAGATTAGAAGAAAAGAAAAGATTTGTGGGCTGGGGAATCAGTGCCTTGATTAGAAGAAAAGAAAGATTTGAGGGCTGGAAATCAGTGCATAGATCTAGAGAAAGCAGACTTTGTGGGCTGGATCAGTGCTAGATTAGAAGAAAGGAAAGAAAGATTTGTGGGCTGGGAATCAGTGCCATAGATCTAGAAGACAAAGAAAGATTTGTGGGCTGGAATCAGTGCCTTAGATCTAGAAGAAAAGAAAGATTTGTGGGGCTGGGGAATCAGTGCCATAGATCT
>NW_028234428.1:27381275-27383775 GCF_977035675.1 Penaeus japonicus
TTCTCTCTCTCTCTCTCTCACTCTTTTTATCTCTTTCTTTCTTTCTCTCTTTCTGTCTCTCTCTATGTGTGTGTGTACGTCTCTCTCCCTCACTCTCTCTATCTCTCTCTTCTTTTCTTTCTCTATCTCTGTCTCTGTCTCTATCTGTCTGTCTCTCTCTCTCTCTCTCTGTACTTCTTTTTTTCTATCTCATTCTCTCTTCACTTTATACCTCATAAACAGTCACAAATATATGTTGGTGTATAATAACATACGTAATGAAATAACAAAATACACAATATATGATCGTATGTAATCATGAATATATTGCAAGGACAATGAAGAGAAAGTTAATATTGATAGCATTGATAAAGAGAAGTGATGAGAGTAATTAAATAAAAACAAACTTTGAATGATAACGATAACGCACAAATAACTATAATTAAATCATTAGAAAAATAGTCTAGTTAAAGCCTTTGAAATCCCTAAAAGCAAAGGTAGTGCAAAGTCCGCCTTTCCAGTTTGCCTTTCAAGCAACACCAGAAAAGCAATGGTCCTTTCGTGGCAACTTAAATTCTTCTCTTCTCTTGGCTCGTATTGTATTTCGTATTCCGTTTTCTGTTAATCCTGTCCTCCGTTTTCTGTGAGTGCGGAGCTTGAACCCTTTCATCTCTTTCTAAAATAATAATAAATAAATAAAAATAAGATAAAAAATTGATAAATAAAAATAAGATAAAAATTGATAAATAAAAATGAATAATAATAAAAATAAATAAATAAAAATGAATAATAATAAAAAATAGATAAATATAAATGAATAATAATAAAAATAAATAAACGAGATAAGGTAATCGAACATTTGTGAAGTTTTAAGATTTTTATTTTTCTATTTTCATCTACGGTAAGATTTCTCTCTGTTGTCCTCTGTCTCTGTATATGTACGTGTTTTGTAGTTGTTTGTCTTTTTTTTCTCTCTTTCTCTCCTCTTTTTCCCACTCGCTCGCTTTTTCGACGGTCTTAGTTAACCGCCTTTGCTGCCATTTTCATTTGTCAACCATAATCTTCAGTCATGTCCTTTAGTCTCAGTCGTCACCTTCAGTCGTCAGGTACATCCGCCAGCCTCATCCACCAGCCTCATCCGTCAGCCTTATTCACCAATCTCATCCACTAAACTTATCCACTAGTCTCATTCACCAGTCTCATCCACTAAACTTATCCAACTAGCCTCATCCGTCAGCCCCACCCACCAGAATCACCAACTATCCCCATCCGCCAACGTCACCCACCAGCCTCATCCGCCAACGTCACCCACCAGCCTCATCCGCCAACGTCACCCACCAGCCTCATCCGCCAACGTCACCCACCAGCCTCATCCGCCAGCCTCATCCGCCAGCTTTATCAACGGCTTCTGGAATGATCGCCATCTAGCGGCAGCAAGAGAGACACGGGAAGCCTTTCATTACCTGGGACACATCACCACTTTCCCATTAGGCTCTCGTCTCTCGATTCTTTTTTATTTCTTTCTCTTCCCTCTTTCGTAATAACTTCTTTTTCTAAATATCTTTTTCGATTTCTTCTTATTCTACTTTTTATTTTTTTTCTCCGACTTCTATGTCTTCTTATTCTACCTTTTTTCACTTATTTCTATGTCTTCTTGTTCTACTTTTTTTTTCTTCTTCCAACTGTGCGAAAGAGAATAAGTATGGATTAGATTTTTTTTGAAGGGGGGGGGGGGGGGGCTTAATTCGTGCTATTATCGCGTGATACTTTACACAACTGGCGATCGGCTCTCTAGTTATATATTAATTTATCTGTCTATTTCATGTACATATCATTATCATTATCTTATCATTGGCATTGTCATAAATATAATTCTAATGATTATCATCATTATCATTATCATCATCATTATAGTGGCATAGATACCATTATTATCCTCATCATTATTACTATTATTTGAATTATTATAACCATTACCATCTTCATCACCAATATCACTATCTCAGATCACCTTCTATTGAGAATTTTACACGATTTTAGAGCCATTTTCACACAACAGGTGACTTGCTATCATGCGTTGATTAATCTCATGCGTTGATCTCTCTCTTCTCACACACACAGACACACAACAGATGTATTTGCAGAATCAAATATACAAGCAAAATGGAACTCTCATATAAACCACACACACACGCATCATATTCTCTTTCTCTCTCTTTCTCTCTCTGTTATTCTTATTTTTCTCTGTTTCCCTATCTCTTCCTCCCTCCACACTCTTTTTTCTCTCTATCCCCCCCTCTAACTCTCTCCCCCCCCCTCTCTCTCTCTCTATCTATCATATGCTTACCTACAAGTGTTCATGTTTTTACCTATCCTTATCTTCACACACACACTCACTCTAGTCTCCTAAGATACTCGTTCATACTCTCCTGCCTCGGTCCTGTCTCTGTGCGACCATTTATCTCCGCTTCTAAAGTTTCCGGTGCCAATCTTTCAGGTGCCAATCACTGCGGTGTCATTT
>NW_028234428.1:27386275-27393775 GCF_977035675.1 Penaeus japonicus
ACAATGATTAGTCATACGTGGAGCAGAGACAAGGGTCACGAGGAGGTCGGAGAGAAAGATGCGTGTAGGTGGAGATGGCCTGAGAAAGGTCACGAGAGAGAGAAAGGTTCACGAGGAGAGAGAAAGGTCACGAGGAGAGAGAGAAAAAGATTAGGTGGTGCCCCCCGAGGAGAGAGAAAGGGTTTATCTAACGAGGAGAAAAAAAAGCAGACTTAGGTGGAGAGAGAAAGGTCACGAGGAGAGAGAAAAGAGGATAAGGTCACGAGGAGGAGAGGAGGGGGGGGGGGGAAGAAAGGTCACGGAGGAAGAGAGAAAGGTCACGAGGAGAGAGAAGAGAGAGGTCATGTAACGAGAGAGAGAAGGAAAGGTCCCGAGGAGAGAGAGAGGTCACTCAGACTTAGGAGAGAGAAGAGGGGAGGAGAGAGAAATGGTCACGAGGAGAGAGATAAGGTCTAGGAGAGAGAAGTTCAACGAGGAGAGAGAAAGGTCCACGAGGAGAGAGAGAAGGTCGGAGAGACGAGTGGGAGAGAGATGAGAGAAAGGTCACGAGGAGAAAAAAAAAGATTAGGTGGAGAGAGAAAGGTCACGAGGAGAGAGAAAGGTCACGAGGAGAGAGAGAGGTCACGAGGAGAGAGAGAGAGAGGTTCACCCTTCACGAGGATGAGAGAAGAGGGTCATCACGAGGAGAAAAAAAAGATTAGGTGGAGAGAGAAAGGTCACGAGGAGAGAGAAAGGTCACGAGGAGAGAGAAAGGTCACGAGGAGAGAGAGAGGTCACGAGGAGAGAGAGAGGTCACGAGGAGAAAAAAAAGATTAGGTGGAGAGAGAAAGGTCACGAGGAGAGAGAAAGGTCACGAGGAGAGAGAGAAAGGTCACGAGGAGAGAGAAAGGTCACGAGGAGAGAGAAAGGTCACGAGGAGAGAGAAAGGTCACGAGGAGAGAGAGAGGTCACGAGGAGAGAGAAAGGTCACGAGGAGAGAGAGAGGTCACGAGGAGAGAGAAAGGTCACGAGGAGAGAGAGAGGTCACGAGGAGAGAGAGAGGTCACGAGGAGAAAAAAAAGATTAGGTGGAGAGAGAAAGGTCACGAGGAGAGAGAAAGGTCACGAGGAGAGAGAAAGGTCACGAGGAGAGAGAAAGGTCACGAGGAGAGAGAAAGGTCACGAGGAGAGAGAAAGGTCACGAGGAGAGAGAGAGGTCACGAGGAGAGAGAAAGGTCACGAGGAGAGAGAGAGAGGTCATGAGGAGAGAGAAAGGTCACGAGGAGAGAGAGAGGTCACGAGGAGAGAGAAAGATTAGATGGAGAGAGAAAGGTGACGAGGAGAAAGAAAGGTCACGAGGAGAGAGAAAGATTAGTTGGAGAGAGAAAGTTCACGAGGAGAGAAAAAAAGTCACGAGAGAAATGTCAAGAGGAAAGAAAAAGATTAGGTGGAGAGAGGAAGGTCACGAGGAGAGAGAAAGATCAAGAGGAGAGAGAAAGGTTAGGTGGAGAGAGAAAGGTCACGAGGAGAGAAAAAGATTAGGTGGAGAGAGAAAGGTCACGAGGAGAGAAAAAGATTAGGTGGAGAGAGAAAGGTCACGAGGAGAGAGAAAGATTAGGTGGAGAGAGAAAGGTCACGAGGAGAGAAAAAGATTAGGTGGAGACGGAGAAAGGTCACGAGGAGAGAAAAAGATTAGGTGGAGAGAGAAAGGTCACGAGGAGAGAAAAAGATTAGGTGGAGAGAGAAAGGTCACGAGGAGAGAAAAAGATTAGGTGGAGAGAGAAAGGTCACGAGGAGAGAAAAAGATTAGGTGGAGAGAGAAAGGTCACGAGGAGAGAAAAAGATTAGGTGGAGAGAGAAAGGTCACGAGGTCCGAGGAGAGAAAAAGATTTATTGGGTGGCGAACGAGAAGAGAGAGGAACAGATGAGAGAAAGAAAGGGGTTCACGAGGACGAGAAGAGAAAAAACAAGATTATTAGGTGGAGAGAGACGAGAAAGGTCACGAGAGGAGAGAAAAAGATTAGGGTTGGAGGAGAGAGAAAGGTCACGAGGAGAGAAAAAGATTAGGTGGAGAGAGAAAGGTCACGAGGAGAGAGAGAGCAGAGAAAGATTAGGTGGAAAGAGGAGAGAAGGAGAAAGGTCACGAGAGAGAAAAAGATTGGGCGGAGGTGAGAGAGAATAGGGACGAAGAAGGTCACGAGGAGAGGAGATGGAGAGAAAAAAAAAGATTAGGTGGAAGAGAGAAGTGGAGGGAGAGGTCACGAGAGGAGAAGGGAGTGAGGGAAAGTCACACGGGGGGGATGAGATCGAGAAAAAAGATTTAGGTGGAGAGAGAAAAAGATTAGGTGGAGAGAGAAAGGTCACGAGGAGAGAAAAAGATTAGGTGGAGAGAGAAAGGTCACGAGGAGAGAAAGAGGAAAGATTAGGTGGAGAGGAGAGTGGGGATGGGAGATAAGGTCACGAGGAGAGGGGTTGAGAAAGGTTCGACGAGGAGAGAGAAAAGAAGTCACAAGGAGAAAAAAAAAGATTAGGTTGGAGGAGAGAAAGAGGAGGAAAGGTCACGATGGATTAGAGAGTGAGAAGAGATGAGGTCACACAAACGATATGATGGAGGAGAGAGAGAGTAGTTAGAGGAGAGAGAGGCAATCGAGGACGCAGAGAGAGAGAGTCACGGAAGGTACCCAGGGAGAGAGAAAGATTAGATGGAGAGAGTGAGAAAGAGGAGAGGAAAAGGTTGAAGAGAGGATGAGAGAAGAAAGGTGGGAGAAAGTGTCACGAGGAAGGAGAGAGAAGGTCACCACGAGGAGAGAGAAAGGTCACGGAGGAGAGAGAAGGGTGAGAGGATGACAGAGTAGGAAAGAGGTCACGAGGAGAGAGGAGAGAAGATTAGATGGAGATAGAGAGAAAGGTCACGAGTGGAGGTGAGGGGGGAGAGAGAAGATTCGAATGGAGATGGAGAGAGAAAGGTAGAGGAGCGCACGAACGGGAAGAAAGAGAAAGGTCACGAGGAGAGAGAAAAAAATGATTAGAGTGGAGAGAGGAAAAGGTCACCACGAGGAGTCATACGAGTGAGTGGAGAAATAAGGGAAAACATATTTAGGTAGGGTGGAGAGAGAAAGGTCACGAGGAGAGAAAAAAAGTCACGAGGAGAGAGAAAGATTAGGTGGAGAGAGAAAGGTCACAAGGAGGGATCGATTAGTACCAAGGAAAGGTTCACTCACGGGAGAGGAAGAGAAAAAAGCATTAGTTAGAGTGGAGAGGAGAAAAGGGTCACGAGAGGGGGGGAGGAGAGAAAAAAAAAAGGGTCACGAGGAGAGGGAGAGAAAAAGAGGGAGAAAAAGTCCGATGGAGAGGGGGTCACGAGGGAGAGAAGGGAGGTGAAAGATTTAGGTGGAGGAGAGAAAAGGTTACCAAGGAGGGAAAGGTCAAACGAGGAGAGAGAAAGATTAGAGAGTAAGAAGGAAGGGATCGAGAGGATATGAGAGAAAGATTAGTAGGTAGAGGAGAAGATGAACATAGAGAGAGGAAAGTTTCTGTAGGGAGGAAGAAAGGAAAAGTTCACCAGGAGACAAGGAAGAAGAAGGAAAGGAGAAAGGTCTCGAGAAGAAAGAGGAAAGGTCTCTCAAGGATAGATAATGATAAATACCATGGGTCATCAGAGCCATTGGAGGAAGGGGTAATATGGGGGGGGGGGTTGGGAGGGGGAGGGGGGAGGAGAGGAAGGATTGGAGATGGTGAGAAGTAGGAGAATTAGGAGAAGGAGTTGGAGTAGGGTGGACTGACATGAGCTTAAGATGAATGGGTTTAATTTGATGGCTATAGACGTTTTTCAAGGATTGTTTGCCTTCGAATCTGTAGTGTAAGGAAAGGAGTTGGTAGTTTGTTAGTAAAGGGATCTCTATTTCTCCTTTTTTCTCTCTTTCTCTTATGTTTATTCCTTCTCTCTTCTCCTTGTTCCATATTTCCCCCTTTCCTTTTCTTCTTTCTCCCTAGCTTTACTCCTCCTTGTTCCCCTCTTTCTTATGTACCGTTTTTGTCTTTCTTCTGGTCTCTATCTATCAATTTATTTGTATTTCTCGCTCTCTTCTTTCTATCTCTCCCTCTTACCTCACACTCTCTGTGTATGTCTATCCCTATATCTCTTTCTCTCTAACTCTATCCATCACCCCCCCCCCCTTTCTCTTTCCCTGTCCATCCATATCCCCTTTCTCTCTCTCTAACAATTTATCTAACCTCCGACTTCTCTTCCTTTTTTTTTAATATTTTTCTTTTAATTTTCCTCTTTCTCTATATCTTCTCCCCCACCAACTCCTTTTTATTTTATTGGTTCATCCTCTATTTTTCTCCCTATGCCACTTCTTTTCTCTCTCTATCCTCTGTATCCCCATCCTCCACCTCAATTATCTCCCCCCTTTCCCCCTTTCTTCTCTCTCTTCTATCTATCTATTTGGCCGGTCCAATCCCCTATAGCTAGAGTACCAAAAGCGAAGTAAACAAAAAAGAACGAAGTATCGGCCAGCCCGCGTCATCTGCCTTTTTTATACGTCATAACTCTCTTCATGTCAATATTTAGCCCCAAATATATGGCCTATCATGTTGATCGTTTTTTCTCTCTTTAAAGTATCCGTTACGGAGAGATTTTTCTTCATCCCCAGTTTTCTGTAGAGTTTTGTCGAGGGCGAAGAGGAGCTTTTAAAGTAATAAACACGCGAATTTATTTTCCCGCCTTGATTTGCGCTGGGTAAGGAAAGGAAAAAAAAAAAAAAGACCGTTATAAATTCGAGTGTTTTGGGAGGAGGGTGAAGTTCAGAAAGAATATGTAGAAAGAGAAGAGAGAGAGAAGAGAGAAGAGGAGAGGGGATGAGAAGTAGGAATGAGAAGTTCGCTTTTTCGGCCGCCCCGCCCGCCGCCGCCACTCCGCTTTGTTTTCCTTTCGGTTTTGAGCTTTCTTTACAGAGGAGCTATTTCTTCTTTACGGTCTTCTCTCTCTTTTCGGGGGAGAAAAGGATAAATTGCATCGTGTTTTAGTTATTTTCATTCTCTTTTCTTGTCTCCATCTCTCTCTCTCTCTCTCGCTCTCGGTTCCTCACTCACTCTCTCTCGCTGTTTCCGTTTCTCTTTCACTTTCTCCATCTCTCTCTCTCTCTCTCGCTCTCTGTTCCTCACTCTCTCTCTCTCGCTGTTTCCGTTTCTCTTTCTCTGTCTCCATTTCTCTCTCTATTTCTGTGTGTCTGTCTCTCTCTCTCTCTCTCTCTCTCTGTCTGTCTGTCTTTCTCTCTCACTCTCTCTCTCTCTCTCTCTCTCTCTCCCTTTCTAACTTTCTCTCTCTCTCTCTCTCTCTCTCTCTCTCTCTCTCTTCCGTCGCTGATTTTCGATTCGCAACAACTCTCCACTCACGTCACTTCCTTGTCCATCCTTGTCTTTTCGTTTGTGTTTTTCACCTTGCTTTCTTAACTCTTTCTGATTCTAACTTTATCTTTATCAACACAGTATAAATAACTTTCTTTTCCTTCCTATAAATACTTGTGTTCATTTAGTTTTCATCAACACCTTTCCTCCCTCCTTTTTCCTTGACCATTTGCTCTCTTCTTCCTTAACGAAGAAATAGATAAAAGAATGAATAAACTGATGAATAAAGGAACAAATAGATAAACTATTATGTGTATAGATAAGTGAATGAATGGACAAAGTAATTAATAAATAAACAATTAAATGAATATATAATACATGTATGAGTAAATAAACAGACAGATGAATACATGAACAAATAAACAAATACATGTTAAAAAAATAATAATAGTAAATAAACGAAATATATAATTATATAAATGCAATAGATAAATGAATAAAATAGATATAGTAAATAAATAGACAATGGGGGCGAGTAACACACAAAATGACCGAATAAATAATAAAGATCCTGTTCAGCACAGCATCAACAACACCGAAATATTCTCTAAACTCTGTCACCACCATTACGGGATTCATTTCCGTTGTGAGAATTGTTAACGGCTTTTCTCCCGCTCTCGGGTGTGGTCCAGTCCCGATGAAACTGCACTTGTGGTGAGGATTTGCCGAAAACGCGCTGTTGACATCGGGGGATCACGTAAAAACAATGCTTCTGTTGGGCCTCTAACCATTGTGTGGTGGACAATCGCTGGTCTCTCTCACACTTCTCTCTCTCTCTCCTTTCCTCTCTCTCTCTCCCTCTCTCCTCCTCTCTCTATCTCTCTCTCTCTCTCTGTCTCTCTCTCTACCCCTCATCTCTCTCTCCTCTCTCCTCTCTCTCTCCTCTCTCACTCTCTCTCCTCTCTCTTCTCTCTCTCCCTCACTCTCTCTTCTTCCTCTCTTCTCCCTAATCCTCCCCTCACTCCTCCTCCTTCTCACTCTCACTCTCTCTCTCTCCCACTCACTCTCTCTTTGCTTTCTTCCCATTCTCTCTCTTCTCATCTCTCTCTCTCTCCCTGGTCACTCTCTGGTCTCTCTCTCTCTCTCTCTCACTCTGCGTCTCTTCTCTCCCTCTCTGGTCTCTCCTCGGTCCTTCGTCATCCTCTGCTCATCTCTCCACCTCTGGTCCTCACTCTCTCTCTCTCCTCTCTCTCTCATCATTTCCCTCCATCCCCTCCACTCCCTTTTCTCCTTCTCCCCTTCTCCTCTCCCTCTTCTCCTCTTCTCTCTTCTCTCATCTCTCTCTCTCTCTCTCGTTCAGCCTCTCTCTCCTCCCTCTTTCTCCCTGCACCTTTCTCTCTCCCTCTCTCTCTCCTCACTCTCCTCTCACCTCTCCATCTCTCTCTCTCCCCTCTCTCTCTCCTCTCTACCTTCATCTCTCTCACTCTCTCTCTCCCCCTCCCTCTCTCTCTGTCTTTCCCTCTTCTTGCCTTCCCTCCCTTTCTCTCCCATCCTCTCTCTCTTTCTCTCTCTCCTCTCCCCCTCTTCACTCTCAACTTCTTCTTATCTCTCCCTCTCTCCCTCCCCTCCTCCTCTCACTCTCTCTCTCTCTCCCCTCTCTCTTTCTCCCCCCTCCCCTCGTCTCCCTTCCCTCCTCCCCCCCCTTCCTCTCTCTCCATCTCCCCTCGCCACCTCCCTACCCTCCCCCCCCCCTCCTCCCTCTCTCTCTCCTCCTCTCCTCTCTCGTCTCTCTCTCTCAATCCTCCTCACGCCGCCCCCTCCTCCTCTCTCTCTCTCTCTCTCTCCTCTTTCCCCTTGTTTCTTAACGTTCTCCATCACCTTTCCTCTTTTCTTTCATATCTCTCTCTCCACTCCCCTCATCCTCTCTGGCTCTTTCACACTCCGCTCTCTCTCGCTCTCTACTCCTCCTCACCTCTCACTCATCTCTCTCTCTCTCTCTCTCTCTCTCTCTCTCTCTCCCTTTCTAACTCTCTCTCTCTCCCTCTCTCTCTTTCTTACTCTTTCTCTTTCTTTCTATCTCTCTCTCTCTCTTTCTTTCTCCCTTTCTCTCTCTCTTTCTTTCTTTCTTTCTCTATATCTTTCTCCCTCTCTCTCCGCCCCCACTCTCTCTCTC
>NW_028234428.1:27398775-27406275 GCF_977035675.1 Penaeus japonicus
GTGCCACAGATCGAGAAGAAAAGAAAGAATTGTGGGCTGGGAATCAGTGCCATAGATCGAGAAGGAAAGAAAGATTTGTGGGCTGGGAATCAGTGCCATAGATCTAGAAGAAAAGAAAGATTTGTGGGCTGGGAATCAGTGCCATAGATCTAGAAGAAAGGAAAGATTTGTGGGCTGGGAATCAGTGCCATAGATCTAGAAGAAAAGAAAGAATTGTGGACTGGGAATCAGTGCCATAGACCTAGTAGAAAAGAAAGAATTGTGGGCTGGATCTGGCCATACATCTAGAAGGAAAGAAAGATTTGTGGGCTGGGAATCAGTGCCATAGATCTAGAAGAAAAGAAAGATTTGTGGGCTGGGAATCAGTGCCATAGATCTAGAAGAAAAGAAAGATTTGTGGGCTGGGAATCAGTGCCATAGATCTAGAAGAAAAGAAAGATTTGTGGGCTGGGAATCAGTGCCATAGATCTAGAAGAAAAGAAAGATTTGTGGGCTGGGAATCAGTGCCATAGATCTAGAAGAAAAGAAAGATTTGTGGGCTAGGAATCAGTGCCATAGATCTAGAAGGAAAGAAAGATTTGTGGGCTAGAAGAAAAGAAATCAGTAGTGGGCTGGGAGAGAGTGCCATGAGGCGTGAAGAAAGGAAGTGCATGTGGGCTGGAAAAGAGTGGCCAAACTATGTGGATGGAAAGCCCATTTGTGGGGTGGGAATGTCAGCCATAGATCTAGGAATGGCTGCCATAGATGGGCTGAATCTAGCTAGATTGTCTGTAGATTGTGGGCTGGGAATCAGTGCCATAGATCTAGAAGAAAAGAAAGATTTGTGGACTGGGAATCAGTGCCATAGATCTAGAAGAAAAGAAAGATTTGTGGGCTGGGAATCAGTGCCATAGATCTGTAAGAAAAGAAAGATTTGTGGTCTGGGAATCAGTGCCATAGATCTAGAAGAAAAGAAAGATTTGTGGGCTGGGAATCAGTGCCATAGATCTAGAAGAAAAGAAAGAATTGTGGGCTGGGAATCAGTGCCATAGATCGAGAAGGAAAGAAAGATTTGTGGGCTGGGAATCAGTGCCATAGATCGAGAAGGAAAGAAAGATTTGTGGGCTGGGAATCAGTGCCATAGATCTAGAAGAAAAGAAAGATTTGTGGGCTGGGAATCAGTGCCATAGATCTAGAAGAAAAAGATTTGTGGGCTAGGAATCAGTGCCATAGATCTAGAAGAAAAGAAAGATTTGTGGGCTGGGAATCAGTGCCATAGATCTAGAAGAAAAGAAAGATTTGTGGGCTGGGAATCAGTGCCATAGATCTAGAAGAAAAGAAAGATTTGTGGGCTGGGAATCAGTGCCATAGATCTGTAAGAAAAGAAAGATTTGTGGTCTGGGAATCAGTGCCACAGATCTAGAAGAAAAGAAAGAATTGTGGGCTGGGAATCAGTGCCATAGATCGAGAAGGAAAGAAAGATTTGTGGGCTGGGAATCAGTGCCACAGATCGAGAAGAAAAGAAAGAATTGTGGGCTGGGAATCAGTGCCATAGATCGAGAAGGAAAGAAAGATTTGTGGGCTGGGAATCAGTGCCACAGATCTAGAAGAAAAGAAAGATTTGTGGGCTGGGAATCAGTGCCATAGATCTAGAAGAAAGGAAAGATTTGTGGGCTGGGAATCAGTGCCATCTAGAAGAAAAGAAAGATTTGTGGCTGGGAATCAGTGCCATAGATCTAGAAGAAAAGAAACATTTGTGGGCTGATCAGTGCCACAGATCTAGAAAGAAAAGAAAGATTTGTGGGCTGGGAATCAGTGACATAGTTCCAGAAGAAAAGAAAGATTTGTGGGCTGGGAATCAGTGCTGCCATAGATCTAGAAGAAAGTGCAATCGCAAAGATCTGGAAAAGGAAAGATTTGTGGGCTGCCGTGCATCTAGAAGAAAAGAAAGATTTGTGGGCGAATCAGTGCCATAGATCTAGAAAGAAGATTTGTGGGCTGGATTATGAGAATTGTCGATCTAGAAGAAAGAACGAGATTTCGCCGGGCTGGAATCAGTGCAATCTAGAAGAAAGAAATTTATGGGCTGGGAATCAGTGCCATAGATCTAGAAGAAAGAAGATTGTGGCTGGGAATCAGTGCCATAGAGAAATCTAAGAAAAAGAAAGAAAGAAGATTTGTGGGCTGGGAATCAGTGCATAGATCTAGAGAAATAGATCGCTGGGAATCAGTATAGATCGAAAGTAGGTTGGGAATCAGTGCCATAGATCTAGAAGAAAAAAAATTTGTGGGTGAATCAGTGCCTATAGAAGAAAAATTTGTTAATGCCATAGATCAGAAAATTGTGGGATCAGTGCCATAGAAAAGAAAAGATTTGTGGGCTTACAGTGCCAAGGAGAAATGAAAGATTTGTGGGCTGAATCAGTGCAGATCTAGAAGAAAAGAAAGATTTGTGGGCTAGATAGACAGAAAAAAAGATTTGATAGGGAATCATAGATCTAGAAGAAAGAAAGATCCATAATCAGTGCCCATATCTAGAAAAGGAAAATGTGCTGGGAATCAGTGCCATAGAAAATCTGTGATCTATCAGTCAAAAGAAAAGATTTGTGGGCTGGGAATCTGTGGATCTAGAGAAGAAAAGATTATTACTGGGGGTCAATCAGTGCCATTAGATCTAGAAGAAAGAAAGATTTGTGGGCTGGGAATCAGTGCCATAGATCTAGAAGAAAAGAAAGATTTGTGGGCTGGGAATCAGTGCCATAGATCTAGAAGAAAAGAAAGATTTGTGGGCTGGGAATCAGTGCCATAGATCTAGAAGAAAAGAAAGATTTGTGGGCTGGGAATCAGTGCCATAGATCTAGAAGAAAAGAAAGATTTGTGGGCTGGGAATCAGTGCCATAGATCTAGAAGAAAGGAAAGATTTGTGGGCTGGGAATCAGTGCCATAGATCTAGAAGAAAAGAAAGATTTGTGTGCTGGGAATCAGTGCCTTAGATCTAGAAGAAAGAAAGATTTGTGGGCTGGGAATCAGTGCCATAGATCTAGAAGAAAAGAAAGATTTGTGGGCTGGGAATCAGTGCCATAGATCTAGAAGAAAAGAAAGATTTGTGGGCTGGGAATCAGTGCCATAGATCTAGAAGAAAAGAAAGATTTGTGGGCTGGGAATCAGTGCCATAGATCTAGAAATAAAGAAAGATTTGTGGGCTGGGAATCAGTGCCATAGATCTAGAAGGAAAGAAAGATTTGTGGGCTGGGAATCAGTGCCATAGATCTAGAAGAAAAGAAAGATTTGTGGGCTGGGAATCAGTGCCATAGATCTAGAAGAAAAGAGAGATTTGTGGGCTGGGAATCAGTGCCATAGATCTAGAAGAAAAGAAAGATTTGTGGGCTGGGAATCAGTGCCATAGATCTAGAAGAAAAGAAAGATTTGTGGGCTGGGAATCAGTGCCATAGATCTAGAAGGAAAGAAAGATTTGTGGGCTGGGAATCAGTGCCATAGATCTAGAAGAAAGGAAAGATTTGTGGGCTGGGAATCAGTGCCATAGATCTAGAAGAAAAGAAAGATTTGTGGGCTGGGAATCAGTGCCATAGATCTAGAAGGAAAGAAAGATTTGTGGGCTGGGAATCAGTGCCATAGATCTAGAAGAAAGGAAAGATTTGTGGGCTGGGAATCAGTGCCATAGATCTAGAAGAAAAGAAAGATTTGTGGGCTGGGAATCAGTGCCATAGATCTAGAAGAAAAGAAAGATTTGTGGGCTGGGAATCAGTGCCATAGATCTAGAAGAAAAGAAAGATTTGTGGGCTGGGAATCAGTGCCATAGATCTAGAAGAAAAGAAAGATTTGTGGGCTGGGAATCAGTGCCATAGATCTAGAAGAAAGGAAAGATTTGTGGGCTGGGAATCAGTGCCATAGATCTAGAAGAAAAGAAAGATTTGTGGGCTGGGAATCAGTGCCATAGATCTAGAAGAAAAGAAAGATTTGTGGGCTGGGAATCAGTGCCATAGATCTAGAAGAAAAGAGAGCTTGGTGGGCGGGGAATCAGTGCAATAGACCTAGAAGAAAGAAGGATTTGTGGGCTGGGAATCAGTGCCATAGATCTAGAAGAAAAGAAAGATTTGTGGGCTGGGAATCAGTGCCATAGATCTAGAAGGAAAGAAAGATTTGTGGGCTGGGAATCAGTGCCATAGATCTAGAAGAAAAGAAAGATTTGTGGGCTGGGAATCAGTGCCATAGATCTAGAAGAAAAGAAAGATTTGTGGGCTGGGAATCAGTGCCATAGATCTAGAAGAAAAGAAAGATTTGTGGGCTGGGAATCAGTGCCATAGATCTAGAAGAAAGGAAAGATTTGTGGGCTGGGAATCAGTGCCATAGATCTAGAAGAAAAGAAAGATTTGTGGGCTGGGAATCAGTGCCATAGATCTAGAAGAAAGGAAAGATTTGTGGGCTGGGAATCAGTGCCATAGATCTAGAAGAAAAGAAAGATTTGCGTGCTGGGAATCAGTGCCTTAGATCTAGAAGAAAGGAAAGATTTGTGGGCTGGGAATCAGTGCCATAGATCTAGAAGGAAAGAAAGATTTGTGGGCTGGGAATCAGTGCCATAGATCTAGAAGAAAAGAAAGATTTGTGGGCTGGGAATCAGTGCCACAGATCTAGAAGGAAAGAAAGATTTGTGGGCTGGGAATCAGTGCCACAGATCTAGAAGGAAAGAAAGATTTGTGGGCTGGGAATCAGTGCCATAGATCTAGAAGAAAAAGATTTGTGGGCTGGGAATCAGTGCCACAGATCTAGAAGGAAAGAAAGATTTGTGGGCTGGGAATCAGTGCCACAGATCTAGAAGGAAAGAAAGATTTGTGGGCTGGGAATCAGTGCCACAGATCTAGAAGGAAAGAAAGATTTGTGGGCTGGGAATCAGTGCCATAGATCTAGAAGAAAAGAAAGATTTATGGGCTGGGAATCAGTGCCATAGATCTAGAAGAAAAGAAAGATTTGTGGGCTGGGAATCAGTGCCATAGATCTAGAAGAAAAGAAAGATTTGTGGGCTGGGAATCAGTGCCATAGATCTAGAAGAAAAGAAAGATTTGTGGGGTGGGAATCAGTGCCATAGATCTAGAAGAAAAGAAAGATTTGTGGGCTGGGAATCAGTGCCATAGATCTAGAAGGAAAGAAAGATTTGTGGCTGGGAATCAGTGCCATAGATCTAGAAGAAAAAGATTTGTGGGCTGGGAATCAGTGCCATAGATCTAGAAGAAAAGAAAGATTTGTGGGCTGGGAATCAGTGCCATAGATCTAGAAGAAAAGAAAGATTTGTGGGCTGGGAATCAGTGCCATAGATCTAGAAGAAAAGAAAGATTTGTGGGCTGGGAATCAGTGCCATAGATCTAGAAGAAAAGAAAGATTTGTGGGCTGGGAATCAGTGCCATAGATCTAGAAGAAAAAGATTTGTGGACTGAAAATAAATGCAATAGATCTAGAAGAAAAGAAAGATTTGTGGGCTGGGAATCAGTGCCATAGATCTAGAAGAAAAGAAAGATTTGTGGGCTGGGAATCAGTGCCATAGATCTAGAAGAAAAGAAAGATTTGTGGGCTGGGAATCAGTGCCATAGATCGAGAAGGAAAGAAAGATTTGTGGGCTGGGAATCAGTGCCATAGATCTAGAAGAAAAGAAAGATTTGTGGGCTGGGAATCAGTGCCATAGATCTAGAAGAAAAGAAAGATTTGTGGGCTGGGAATCAGTGCCATAGATCTAGAAGAAAAGAAAGATTTGTGGGCTGGGAATCAGTGCCATAGATCTAGAAGTGCCATAGATCTAGAAGAAAAGAAAGATTTGTGGGCTGGGAATCAGTGCCATAGATCTAGAAGAAAAGAAAGATTTGTGGGCTGGGAATCAGTGCCATAGATCTAGAAGAAAAGAAAGATTTGTGGGCTGGGAATCAGTGCCATAGATCTAGAAGAAAAGAAAGATTTGTGGGCTGGGAATCAGTGCCATAGATCTAGAAGAAAGGAAAGATTTGTGGGCTGGGAATCAGTGCCATAGATCTAGAAGAAAAGAAAGAATTATGGACTGGGAATCAGTGCCATAGATCTAGAAGAAAAGAAAGATTTGTGGGCTGGGAATCAGTGCCATAGATCTAGAAGAAAAGAAAGATTTGTGGGCTGGGAATCAGTGCCATAGATCTAGAAGTAAAGAAAGATTTGTGGGCTGGGAATCAGTGCCATAGATCTAGAAGAAAAGAAAGATTTGTGGGCTGGGAATCAGTGCCATAGATCTAGAAGGAAAGAAAGATTTGTGGGCTGGGAATCAGTGCCATAGATCTAGAAGAAAAGAAAGATTTGTGGGCTGGGAATCAGTGCCATAGATCTAGAAGGAAAGAAAGATTTGTGGGCTGGGAATCAGTGCCATAGATCTAGAAGTAAAGAAAGATTTGTGGGCTGGGAATCAGTGCCATAGATCTAGAAGAAAAGAAAGATTTGTGGGCTGGGAATCAGTGCCATAGATCTAGAAGAAAAGAAAGATTTTTGGGCTTGGAATCAGTGCCATAGATCTAGAAGAAAAGAAAGATTTGTGGGCTGGGAATCAGTGCCTTAGATCTAGAAATAAAGAAAGATTTGTGGGCTAGGAATCAGTGCCATAGATCTAGAAGAAAAGAAAGATTTGTGGGCTGGGAATCAGTGCCATACATCTAGAAGGAAAGAAAGATTTGTGGGCTGGGAATCAGTGCCATACATCTAGAAGGAAAGAAAGATTTGTGGGCTGGGAATGAGTGCCATAGATCAAAAAGAAAAAAAAAGATTTGTGGGTTTGGAATCAGTGCCATTAGATGTAGAAGAAAAGAAAGATAAATGTTTTGGGAATGAGTCACAGATCTAGAAGAAAAGAAAGAAAAGTGAAGACAACTATGCAATAGACAGTAGATAAGTCTACTATAGATAAGAGGAAGACAAATAATGAGAAGACAAGAAAATTACTATTGTACTTTACACTTACACGCGTCACCCCAAAAACGACCGTAGCCGCGCTTTTTTTAGCCTTTGAAATCAGGGGTGGCCAGGATTTTAAGTAGGGGGTATGTGTGTGTGGGTGTAGGTGTCTGGGTGGGTGGGTGTTTGTGGATGGGTGTGGGTGGGGGATTATCGGCTTTATGAATATCTTTATTATCAATGAAAGAGGATCTATGACACCTCTCTCTTGCGCTTCTCGCTAGTCCATTGTTTACCTGTGTTTAATCTTGTTCTCGTGAGTCAGTAACATAAATCATTGGCGAACTTTTTCAAATTTGAATATTTAGTTATCAAATCGCAAAACATTAAGGCTAGGGTGGGGGTTGGTACTCACTACCCCCCCTCCCACACACACACACCAGTCCCCCCACCCTTCACCCACACCCACCCACACTCAACACACACACACACACACACACACACACACAAACACGCACACACACACATACACACACACACTCAGAAGGACAATGTACAAGTCAGAAACACGCTCTCGAGAGGTCACAAGGAAAATAATGTTGA
>NW_028234428.1:27413775-27418775 GCF_977035675.1 Penaeus japonicus
GAATCGTTGTATATGATGCAAGGATATTACATTAGATAATCGTGATCTCCGGGAAAATAAACAATGTGTAAATAAACACTAACAAGATGACTTCGGCTTTTCGGTATCAATATATTGACTGTAGATATAACTGCCTTAATACATAAGCGTAATATCGGAAGCGAGGTGACTTTATATTGAACATTCTCCATGCATTAACTCCAATAAAGTTATATAATGATTTCGACGATTGTCCAGAAGTAATTACCAATATTATCTACTTGAGCAAAGGTACTCCAAAAAGGGCGAGCGTTTAGGTTAACCCCAGAAGCGGGGACGGCAATATCTCAGTCGCTAATCGCTGCAACGGCGTTAATTGCAGCTATAATAGACGTAGTAGGCTTAATTATCCCCAATATCAACATCAGTAGCTTCAGTTGCAGCTGCTATACCTTGAGGCTGCCTAAGGGGGGGGGGAGGAGGGCGGAGGAAAGGGAGGGAGGGTGATCTGGCAGACAGCAAAGGGCAATTATGTTGGCAGAGGCTCTGGCGATGACAGCAACAGGAGAAAAGGGTGAAGGCCGTGGGGGAGAGGGGGGGGGGGGCAGAAGTAGACGGCGGGGGGGGGGGATGGGGGGGCGCAGGCGGGTCAGGTGCAGCCGCCACTGGGGGGAACAGCCGCGACGAGTCAGTTGGCTTGCAAACGTCGCGAGGGGCGGACGTCGCTTGCCTCCCCCAGCGGCTTCACCACGCGTGCTTTGATACTTCCCACGGGCACTCGCTCGCTCGCTCGCTCGCTCGCTCTCGGCTCGTAAGCGGTCGTACTTGCATTTTCTCGTCTCAGGTGTAGTTTCGCTCCCATTGATGTTACCTTTTCCGTTATGAGAAACATGTCATTCCAGAATTTTAGTCATTTTCAAACGATTTATATGCATACCACTGTGAACTGATTGCCTCGTATGATTTAGCACGTCATTATGAATATAAACTAATGTTCATATGATGCATATTTTCTTTATCCATATTCCAACCAGTGTTCCATACAACGTCAACGACCTGCAACACGTGCTAGAGTGAATGTGACACCCGGCATATAACTTAATTCAATTTCTTTACTCCCTCTTCCACTCCAATAAAGAACACACTCCGAGGTTTGATAAATACTAGTTAGTAGAGACACTGATACTGAAGTACCTCTTGATATATATATGTATATACATATATACATATATATATATATATATATATATATACAAATATGTATGTATATATATATATATAAACACATATATTTATATATATATATATATATATATATATATAAATACATTATATATATATATATATATATATATATATATATATATATATATATATATATATATATATATATATATATATACATATATAAACACACACACACACACATATATATATATAGATAGATAATATATCATACACAAACACACACACACACACACACACAAACACACACGCACACAGACACACACACACATATATATATAGATATATAGATAGAAAGATAGATATATAGATAGATAGATAGATATATACACAAATACACACACACACACACACACACACACACACACACACACACACACACACACATACATATATATATATATATATATATATATATATATATATATATACACACACACACACACACACACACACACACACACACACACACACACACACACACATATATATATATGTATATATATATATATATATATATATATATATATATATATATATACACACATATATGCACACATACACACCTCGAAACTAAAGCTTTATGTCTTCACGAAGCTGCCTGACATACTTGTCCCTTCCTCCTCTCGAATCACTCTGCGGGATCGACGGTTTATGTTGACGTTCGGGCAAGCTGGTCTCGAATCCGCATGAATACGTATGTAAACTTTACGACTCTCACGGTGGTATCCGGTCAACACTTTACAAGAACGACGTGCTGTGTTTTGTCGTTTTTTTTCCTGCAGGCTGCATGCACTGTCAGCTGCATGAATTACGTCCGTTTGTGAGGCGAAATATAGTTTAATAAAAGTCCGTTGGGCGAGTTATGAAAGTGCAAAACCTAGATAGATATTCTCTTTTTTCAGGAAATGTGGAACAAAGTTTATAGATTCTGACAACGATTCGTACCGTGACATCTGTAAATAGGCTAGTAAAATGAAAATTCACATCAACGAAAAGATGATTATGAAAATCCACCAAAATAAACAGGGAAAAAATTAAAGAGAAAGAGAGAGCGAAAAAACAAAACAAAAACAACGTGCAAAAAAAAGAAAAAAAGGAAAAAAAAAGAAGAAAATCGTTGGAAAAATAGGCAGTGAATAAAACCCAAATAGTAAGGATAATCTAAGGATAATGATAATAATAATGATAATCAAAGAATATCAAAGATAGACCCTGACCTGTGCCCCTCCCCCCCCACACACACATCCCAAGTCTTCGCTGGGATTTTGAGGTCATTCACCTGTCGCCAAAAGAAAGGTCACCTGTGCACTTTAGGTGAGTCTGTCTTGAACTGATCAACTTTATTTTCTTCTGAATTTTTGTTGTCTCAAGTGTTAACAATATGTCTACTGCGTTTGATGTAAAAGATAAGTATTTAACATCAATTAGAAATAAATGGAAACAAATATATAAAAAAGGCAAAAAACAACAACTGATAAAGGCAAAACAAAACTAAGATACGAAATCATGAAATGAAATAATAAAAAAAAAATCTCATCACACAAAAAAAAAAAAAAAAAAAAAAAAAAAGAGAAAAAAAACACACCATTCGCCACTACACCCCCAAAAAAGCAACAGAAAAAAAACAACAACAAACAAACAAACAAAAGAAGCACAGCACAACAAAACGAACAATAGCAAGCACGAACAAACTAACACCAAGAATACCAACCGCCACCAAGAAGCCACGAGGAGGAAAGGTGCTTGTTCCAGGGTGGGTCTTTCCTTCCTTTATTGAGCTCCGGTTCTGAACCTTGACAAATGGTGGAGACGAGACATGTCGACCTCGAAGGAAGCTTTTTGTTAAAGGGGGGGTGGGTGAAGGGAGGGGGTGGAGGGAAGAGGGGGTTAAGGGAGGGAGGAGAAGGGTGTGGGAGGGAAGGGGAGAGGGGGAAATGGGATGAGGGGTGAGGGAGTGAGGGGAAAACAGGAGGTAGGGGTGGGAGTTAGGGAGGGAGGGGAGTTAGAGAGGGAGGGAGGGGCTAAAGGAGGGGAAGTAAGAAGTAAGGGGGGAGGGATGGGAGGTAGAGAAAGAGGGGCTAAGGGAGGGGAGGTAGGAAGTAAGGGGAGGGGGAGGAGGAGTGAGGAGAAGATGGGAGGAGAAATGGGGGGAGGGGGGGGTCGTAGGAAGAAAGGGTGAGTGAGGGGAGGGTGGGAGGGAGTGGCGGGAATTGAGGGAAAGATAAATGAGAGAGAGGGGGGAGGAAAGGAGAGAGAAAGAGTGAGAGAGGGAGGGAGGGAGGGGTAAAGTGTGAGAGATGGGGGATATGAAGAGTGGGGGGAGGTAGGGAAGGAGTGATCAGAGAGTGAGTGAGGGGGTGTGAGTGGAAGGAGGGAAGGGGCGGGGAAGTGAGGGGAAGGGAAGAAGAGGCAAAGAGAAGTGAGGGGAGGGAAGCATAGGTTGCAGGAAGAAGAAAAAAAGAAGGGGAAAGAGAGAGGATGATGATAGGGAAGAGGAAATAAGGGAAAGAGAAAGAAGTGACTGAAAGTCTGGCTGTTTGAATATTGTGGTAGTGGAGATAGAGATAGAGATAGAGATAGAGAGAGAGAGAGAGAGAGAGAGAGAGAGAGAGAGAGAGAGAGAGAGAGAGAGAGAGAGAGAGAGAGAGAGAGAGAGAGAGAATTATTATCATTATTATTGCTCGGATTATCATTATAACCATTATTGTCATAATCATTTTTATTGTTATTATCATCAATATTATTATCATCCTTATTGTTCTGATTATCATTATTATCCTTATCGTTATTGTCAATACTATCATTCTTATCATCATTATCAATTTAACTATCATCAGTATTACTATTTTTCTGATTATTGTTGTTATTGTTATTATCATGAATATGAATATCAATCTTATTACTACTATAATAATAATGGTGATGATAATAGTAATAAAAATAATAACAATGATAATTATAATATTGATAATAAAAATGACATTGATGATAGTGATGATAATGATAATAATGGTAATCATCATGATTTTTATCATTATCAGTGTTAATATGATTATCAATGTTATTGTTATCGTTCTCATTATTACCATTGCTATTGCTTTATCACTATCATTATTATCAATACTGTCATTATTATTATTATTATTATTATTATTGTTATTACTATTATCAATGTTATCATTATTTTTGTTATCATTGTCAATACTATTAGAATCATCATATTTTTTACAGTTATCATTATCATTAATATTTCATTATTATCATCATTGTTATCATTGTCATTATTATCATTACCATTATAATTAAAATCATTATTATTAATATTGTGATTACAATTGTCATAGTTATCATTATCATATCATCATTATCACCATCATTACTATTATCATTATATCATCATTACCACGAGGATGATAAAATAAAATAATGATAATAAAATGATGATAATGATCATCATCATTATTATCATTATAATTTTCATTACTATTATCATCTTTATCATAATTGTTATTATTACTATCACTATCATTATTATTGTTATTGTTATTATCATTATTATTAACATCATTGTCATCCTAAATGTTATTAATATCAATATCCTTTATGTTAACATAATTATCTTCTTTATCATTGTTACCATACTTGATATGATTATTATCATTACTATTGTTATGATGTTTATTATCAATATCAATATCAATATTGTCAATAATTGTCATATTGAATTTCTGTTCCTTCTGTTGGAATCAGAATTGGAATATTATAAACAATGT
>NW_028234428.1:27443775-27445910 GCF_977035675.1 Penaeus japonicus
GTGCAATTGAGGCCCATTGCAAGCACGCAGACGCAACCAAGCTATGCTTTCTTGTGCTTTCTCTTCTTCGTTCTTTTGTTTGTTTTGTTTTGTTTGTTTGTTTGTTTGTTCTTAAATCCGATAGTGAGGAGAGGGTTAACATCCACTTCTCCTGCAATGTAAGTTGCAAAGAGGTTTGATATTTGTAGTATTAGGAAGAAGGGGATGGAAGGGAAAAGGGAAAGAACTCAACGGTTATCATTGTTCCAATATTCGCAAGAACATCTTAACGGAGGGAGAGAGGGAGGGGGAGGTACAGGGGGAGGGGGAGGTGGGTAATGGCGGGGGAGGGGGGGGGTGGGGGTGGGGGGGGGGGGGGGGGGGGGGGGGGGGGGGGTGGGGGGGGGGGGCGGGGGGGGGGGGGTGGGGGGGGGGTGGGGGGGGGGGGGGGGGGGGGGGGTTTCGGGTTTTTTATTTTTTTTTTATTTTAATTAATTTTTTTTGTTTTAGGGGGGGGGGGGGGGGGGGTGTGAGGTGGGGGTAGGAGGGGGGGGGGGGGGGGGGGGGGGGGGGTGGGGGGGGGCATGGGGGGGGGGGGGGGTGGGGGGGGTGTGAGGGGGGGGGAGGGGGGGCGGGGGGGGTGGGGGGGGGCTGGGGGGGGAGGGAGAGGGTTGGGGGGGAGGGGGGGGGGGGGGGGGGGGGGTGTGGGGGGGGGGGGGGGGGGGGGGGGGGGGGGGGGCGGGGGGAGGGGGGGGGGGGGGGGGGTTAAAGGGATTATTCCTTTGCCAGAGGAGGTTGTTTGAGGGCGGCTGGGGGTTGGGGGTCGAAGGCATCGATAGATATGCCGGTGCATAAAAGCTTTCCTGGTGGTAAGAGGTGCCTGAGGTTGTGCACACACACACACACACATATTCACATACTCACACACACTCAAGCACACACACACACACACACACTCAAACACACACACTCAAGCACACACACACACACACACACACACACACACACACACACACTCAAGCACACACACACACACACACACTCAAACACACACACTCAAGCACACACACACACACACACACACACAAACACACACACACACACAAACACACACCTCTCCCTCCTCTCTCTTCACTTCCCTCAATCTCTCTCATACCAACGTCACTCTCACTTCCACCCAAGCGCAAAAAAAAAAAAAAAAGAAAAAAAAAAAAAAAAAAAAAAAAAAAAACCATATTTGGAAAAGAAGAAAAAGAAGAAAAACCCACTTTATGCACCGTTTACGCGCTCGCACGTCGCTGCAATCGACAGCTGATATTACGACCTATTGCATTAAGGCACGACACCTTGCTCTTATTGCTTGCTCTCTCTGCTGCGCGTTAGGCGGTGCTTCATGATTTACTTCCGTTTCGCGCATGACGGAGCAGTTGTTTGTTTGTGTGTTTGTGCATGTTTTTTTTTAATTCTCTTTTTTTTTCTTCTTTTTCTCTTTAATCTGCCTTTTTTTTTAACACCCCGACGTTTTTTTTTTTTTTTTTTTTTTTCTTACTTATTATTTTGATGATTATTTTCATTACTGTCCACTATCAGTATCATTATTGTTGTTATTATAATTACTATTATCTTTATCATCATTATCATTAATATTAATGTTATCATTATTATTATCATTATCATTATATATATATATATATAAAGATATATATATACATATATTATATATATAAATTATATATATATATAATATATATATTTTTAGTATATATATAACAGTTCTATATATATATATTAATATATATATATATATATATAAATATATATATAACTATGGAGATAACTAATATATATATATATTATATATATACATACAGACATATTAGATATCATATATATACATATATATATCTATATATATATATATATATATATATCATATATAAAGATATATACATATAATAATACTATATAAACATATGTTATATATATATTTTATATATATATATATAATATATATATCAATATTATATTTAAATATTATTATAATATATATATATATTATATATATATCACATTATAAATTTATTCTATATAATACATAATACATTATTTTATATATATATATATATTTTAAATATATATATATATATATATATACC
>NW_028234428.1:27446010-27453510 GCF_977035675.1 Penaeus japonicus
GATGGAGGGAAAAAAGAGGAGAGGATTTTTTTTTCTTGCTGTTTCTCTCTGTCTCTGTCTCTCTCTCTGTCTGTTTAGTCTTGACTCCTCCTGGTTCTGTCTCTCTCTCTGTCTGTCTTGTCTCTCAGTCGGTTGTCCTCGCAGTCATCTCTCCTTCTCTCTCTCTTTGCTCTTCTTCTTCTCCTCTTCTATCCTCTCTCTTCGTCTCTTCTCTCTTGTTGTTTTTCGATCTTTCTCTCTCTGATTCAAATATGAAAAATCTAAATAAGAACGAAAGCAAAGAAAAGGGGGAAAGAAAATGAGGTTTGAATGAAGAATAAAATTAGAAGAGAGAAGAAGGAAAATAAAGGAATATGAAAAAAAAGAAAAAACAAAAAAATAATGAATACAAAATACAAAAGATAATGCAAAAGAGAATGAATTCGGGATTGGAAATTGGGGAATAGAAGAAAAAAAAATCAAATGAGAATAAACCAAAAATGAAAAGAAAGGAAAGAAAAGCAATATATTGTTTTACGGAACCCACAGAGCTCTCTGACTTGAAGCATTAACTTTCGCTTTAACTTTGAAAAGGGCCAAAGCGAGCTCTGGTTCGGCCGGAGAAGGGGGAAGAGAAGGAAGAGGAGAAGGAGAAGGAGGAAGAGAAGGAAGAGGAGGAAGGGGAGGAAGCTCGATGGCTCTGAACATTCGGAAGGAGAAGATAGGAAGATGAGGGAGAGGAAGGAGGCAGGAGGAGGACGGGGAGAAGACCGGTGGCGAAGAGGAGGTGCGGAGAAGCGAGGAATGGTGAGTGAGGAGGAAGAGAAGGACAGAAGGAGGATGAAGAGACGCGTAGAGTGAGGGGAAAAGATGAATGAGATGAAGCGAAATAGAGAGGAGGAAGAAAAAGAGGAGGAGGTATCGAATCTATCGGAGGAGGCGGAGAAGGAGGAAAGCGAAAGAAGAGCATGAGAGGAGGAGGACTGGGCGTGGGCGAGGCGGGCCGGATGAGGAAGGAGGAGGAGGAGAAAGAGAGAAGGGAGGAAGATGAGGAGGACGGAAGATGGGAGGAGGAAAGGGAGGAGAGTGGTAGTGAGGGAAGGGGAGAAGTAGTGGGCGGCTGGAGTTACAGGATGGGGGAGGGGCGTGAGGCAAGAAGGACGGAGCCGAGTCAGGCGTAGGGGATAAGGAAAAGAGCGGGATGAAAAAAAGAAAAAGGACGGAAGAGGAAGTAGAATGAGGAGATGTTGATGGAGGAAAAAGAAGATTAAATGGAGAGGAAATGGAGGAGGAAAGGAGGATGGCTGGGGAGAAGGCGAGGGAAGAGAAGCGTGGAGAAGGACGGGGCTGGATAGGAAGAGGAGAGTAAGGGGAGCGAGAAGAGGGTGAGTGAATGAACTAGAAGGAAAGGAAATAGAACGGGAGCTTAAGGCGGAACAGGAGAAGGAAAAGGCCGTGGGGTGCGGAGTGAGGGGGGTTGTTAGAGGGGTTAGTGCTAGCCGGTACGGAGGGGAGGATTGGAGGTACTGACGAGGGGGGGTGGTTGATTTAGGAAAGGAGACGTAGGGAGGGGGTAGGGGAGGAGGGGGTAGAGGAAGTGGATAGGAAGACTGAGGAAGGAAAAGGTTGATGATGATGAGGAGGAGAGGATTGGAGGAGAAAGGAGAAGGAGGAAGGGAGATGGAGGAGGAGAGGGAAAGGGAAGGGCCCCCCCCCCCCCCTCCCTCCCCCCCCCCCCGGGAGGTGGCTGAGGATATGAGGAGAACATACATGAGGAGGAGAATGAGGAAGAGGGTGATGAATAAGAGGAAAAGGAGGATGGGTAGGAGATAGAGGAGGAGAAAAATAAGAAGAATAAGAACAGAAGGAGGAACAAGCAGGATGAGGAAGAATAGAAAGAGGAGGCTAAGGGGGACTAATTGTAGAAGGGAGTAGAAGAAGAGGAACAGGAACAGGGACAATAAAAAGAGGAAGTGATAAAAATAAAAAGGGGAAGAGGAAGAGTAGAGGAAAGTTGAAAGAACAGGAATAAGAAGAGGAAGAAGAGGGGATAAAGTAGGAAAATAAATAGTAGGAAGAAGAATGGTAAGAGAAGAGAAGAAAAGGGGTGTAGAAGGGGGAGGAGGAAAATAAATTAAACTCTTAGTAGAAGGAAGAAGAAGAAGAAGAGGAAGAGGAGGAGGAGGAGGAGGAAGAGGAGGAGGAGGAGGAGGAGGAAGAGGAGGCTTAGGTAGATAAACAAAGGGAAGAGAAAGAGGAGGAGGAAGACAAAGAGGTACAAGGAAGAACGAGAGAGAAAAGAAAAGAGAAATAGAAAAAAAGAATGACGAAGGTAAAGAAAAAGAAGAAGATAAAAGATTGCAACAGCAGAAAGTAGAAAACCTTTCTCTCTCTTCTTGCAGAGACTCAGGCCTCAACACCGATTGCAACTTACACCAGAAATTGTGATGATTCTTTACTAACTTCTCCCACGTCGTGAAAACAGTATGATTTTTTTTTCCTTTCCTGATTCAATAGGGTTATGCGAAGGTAGAAAACACGTGTCAATAGTGACAGAGAGGGATGGTAGCTGTGGGTTGTGTGTGTATGCTGTTATGCTGGTATGTGTGTATATGTGTGGCTTCGTACATATACACACATATGCACACACACAGACACAAACATACGAATTCGTCAAAACTTCAAAAACTAAAGATCCACTCATAGAATAATCTAAATGAGCCAAAAAAGAAAAGAAAAAAATATATAAGATAAATTAAAAGAAAAAGATAAATAATTAGAAAGAACAAAACCAAGAACAAGAACAAGAAAAATAATAATGATAAGAATAAGAATAAGAATAAGGAGAAGAAAAAGATGAAGAAAAGAAGAGAAGGGAGAAGAAGATGAAGAAGAACGAAGAAGAAAAAAATAAAACTAAAATCCACTAAGCAGAAAAGCTGCCACCATGCGAGGAAAAACGACTGGTGTTCGTAGCTGTATTGTCAGCAAACAGACCTGCAATAAATTCCATGAGTTTTAGGCCCCAAAAAGATTTTCCTTCACTCAATCGGGGTAAGAAGAAGGAAAGGGGAAAAAAAGAAGGGAAAGACAATACGTTGTTGAAGAAGGAAAGAAGGAGAGGTGAATAGTCATTACCATAACACGGAATTTATCTGTTAAAAATATGTTTATCATCATAAAAGCAGAACAAAAAGGGGATGAATAGGAAATGGAATTTTGAAACGGTAGGTTCAAAAAAGAAAAAGAAAAAAGGAAAAAAAAGACATTAGAGATGGGGAACGGGTGGGGCAGAGAGAGGAGTGAGTGATATATATACTGTGCTTATGTGTGAGCGTGTATGGATGGAGAGCGGTAAAGATTGAGCGAGTAAGAGAATGAGAAAGAGAGAGAGAGGGAAAGAGAGAGTGAGAAAGAGGACGAGAGAGAGTAAGAAAGAGAGAGTGAGAAAGAGGACAAGAGAGAGTAAGAAAGAGAGAAAGAAAAAGGGAGAGAAAGAGAGAGAGAGAGAGAGAGAGAGAGAGAGAGAGAGAGAGAGAGAGAGAGAGAGAGAGAGAGAGAGAGAGAGAGATTAAAAGCAAAAAATAAAATAAGAGAGACAGAGGGAGGGAGGGGGTGGAGGGGGTGGAGGGGGTGAAGGGGGTTCAGAGCAATGTCCAATGCTCCTTGTATTAATGATCATGGCTTGATTTTCCCTGATTTTAGTGAATTTATATACGACTGAATTCACCTTAGCAACAGAGCCATATATTCAGTGAATTATATCTAATCATATGTTAGAATATATTGATAAGCCTCTAAACCTATGCCTTTGTTAGTGATGTACTCTAGATCTGCTTCTGAACATCAAACAAAACAAAACAAGAACACTACCTCTCTCTCTGTCTATCTTTCTATCTTTCTCTCGGTCTCTCTCATTCTCTCGGTCTTTTCGCTCTCCGTTTTCTCGCCTCTTTCTATCTTTCTCTCTTTCTCTAGAAGCCTCGTTATCTCTTTTTCATTCGAACACATTCCAAACCTATTTACATCATCCTATTCCCCTTCGAGAAAACTTTAACCATAGATAAACCCTTTATCTACCTCAACATAAACCTATCTACCCCGAACCACCACCCAAATCAGCTGATCCCTTGGCCATAGACAACCCACACATAAACTCTCATCCTGAACCCAAATCAGCAAGTTTTCCCGCCATTCTTCTACCTCATTCCCCCCTCTAACCCCCGCCCCCCACCACACATCCCCCCCTCTACCACACATCCCCCCACACACACACACATCCACCCCCCCCCCACCACACATCCACCCCCACACACTCATCCCCCCCCCCACACACACACTCATCCCCCACCCTCTACAACACATCCCCCCCCCACACATCCACCCCCCACCCCCCACACACCCACACTTTCTCCTCCTGGAGCAGAAAAAAACCCTCCCTCGGCTGCCTCTCCTTCAGTGACTCTCTCCTTCGTTTGCAATTCGCTTCCCCGACCACCTACGCAATGTAACATCTTGCATTGGATATCACGGGCTTATGACCAAGCCTAATGATCACCTCACAATAATAATGACCCTCTTTCACACACACATACACACACACATACACACACACGCATTCACAGATTCTCTCCTAATTAACTAGCCTCTCAATCATGGACAGTGACTGATCATTCCCCCCCTCCATCGGATCTCACTTTCAACGTCTTTAAGGAGAGTGATGTATCGTCTCAGATTATCGTCTCAGATTATCGTCTCAGATTATCGTCTCAGATTATCGTCTCAGATTATCGTCTCAGATTATCGTCTCAGATTATCGTCTCAGATTATCGTCTCAGGTCGAGGAATACATTGAGATGTGTTCGTGATCATTTGTGTTGTTGTTTGTCTTTAGCTGATAAGAGGGATGGTGGTTAATGTCTTTGTTATCATTATTTTGTCCTTATTTTCATTATTGTTATTGTATTATTATTGCCTTTATTAATATTGTCATCATCTTCATCCTCATCATCATTATCGTTGTTATTGTTATCGTTATTGTTATATTTTTTCTCAATGTTACAATTCTACTATCATTATCATCATTATTATCATTAACATCAGCATTATTATTATTAACATAATTTTTATTATCATCATAATTGTTATTATCATTATTATTAATATCCATATCATTGTTATCATCATTATTATTATTCTATCATTAACATTATTATTACAATGATTATCATCATTACTGCTATTACTATCGTCATTACCATCATTGCTATCATTATTATCATTATCATTATTATTGTTATCATCATTATCATCATCAATTATTACTACTATTACCACTACCATCACCATTATTGTTGTTGTTATTGTTATTATTGATATTATCATTATCACTGTTGTTATTATAAATATCATCATTCTCATTATCATCATCATCTTTTTATTATCATTATCATAACTATTCTTATAATCATTATTGTCATGGTCCTTATTGTTTCTCTTGCTATTAATATCATGATCATCATTACATTTATCATTATTACTATTATCAGTATCATTATTGTTATCAACAATATTATCCTTATCATTAGTGTTGATATCATTATCATTAACTTTACAAATTTGTCTATCTATCTATATATCTATCAATATATATATATATATATATATATATATATATATATATATATATATATATACTGTATATATATGTATATATACTATTATTATCGCTATTCTATCACTAATATTATCATTATCATCATCATCATTATTATTATTACTATTATTATTATTATTACTATTATTATTATTATTATTATAATTACCACTATTGTTATTATCATTGAGACCTATATTATGATTATCAATATTGCTATTGTTATAATCATTATCATTATTATCATTATTGTTATCATTATTGTTATCATTATTACTATCATATTTTTTTATCATTATTACTATTATCCTTATCATCTTCATTACTATTATCATTACTAAGATATTCATATTTTTCATGATTATTTTTGTTGTTATTATTTCCATCATCATAATAACTTTTCATTATTATGATTATTATTATTTTTATTTTAATCTTTATTACTATTATATTTTTTATAAATATCAAAATGATGATGATGATAATAAATATAGTGGTAATGATTATGATGATGATAATAATAGTAATGATGATAATAATGATAATGGTAACAATAATTGTAATGATAGTAATGATGATAATAGTGATAATAATGAAATAATAACAATGATAATAACAATAATAATGATAATGATAATAATAATAATGATAATGAAAATAATAATAATTATTATTGTTATCATTATCATCACTATTATTACTATCATTATTATTATCATTATTCTATTGTCATCATAATGGTTATCCTTATCATTATAATCATCATAATCATCATCATTAACATTATCGTTATAATCATAACGACAATTATCATCTTTATCATTACTATCAGTATCACTGTTATCATCATTTTCATTATTATCACTATTATTACTATTGATATTATCATCATGAAAATCATCCCACTTATCTTTGTCATTTTCATTGCAAGTCATTTTATTATTATCATTTCCTTATTATTCATTATTTATTAATTAATTAATTAATTAATTTATTTATTTTTTTATAAAACTCGTCATTTGTTGTTTTTGTTTTATGACACACCGACCTCGCCAGTGGTGTATTTGCGATTTTGACTTTCGTTACAATTCACTGCATTTGGATTGCTCAATTGCGATGCAATCAATGTCTTTATTCCACTCAGCTGATAAGATATGAAGTCTGCTTCCTATTTACACTTTACATTTTACACATTTTACACGTCTTACATAAACGAATTTCTCAAAACTCACAAATTCAACGCGAGATGAAACAAGAATTCGTATTGTCGTGTCGAAGCGTCGTTTTGTGTACTACTGAGAAGGCTTTCAAGATTCTATTAAGAGTTGCGAAGAAGTTCTCTTAAGATGCTTTTGCAAGTCAGGATTGCAGTCGATGGTGAAGCTTTATATATCGCCATAATGTGATGAATTTGTGATTTTTTTTTCTCGATTTTTAAAAATTGTTTTATGATTATTATTTTTTGGGGGTCTCTTTCTTCTTTGTGTTTCACGTCTTCGTTTTTGTCTCTGTCTCTGTTTCCTCTCTCACTTAGTATGTCTGTCTGTCTCTGTCTCTTTGTCTTTCTGTCTGTCTCTCTCTCTATGCAAATCTATTTATTTTTTTTTATCTATCACTTACTCTCTCTCTTTCTCTATGTATATACCCATACATCCATATATAGTTATTATGCATCTATCTATCTATCTTTCTAGCTAACCATCTACTATCTATCAATATAATATAATATAATATATATATATATATATATATATATATATATATATATATATATATATATATATATATATATATATATATATATATATATATATGTATGTACATATATACATACTTATGTATGTACATATATACATATACATATA
>NW_028234428.1:27490590-27493090 GCF_977035675.1 Penaeus japonicus
CTTGGGCGGGAAACGAGTCGTCCTTCACAGCTCATCATCACCCGAATCTTGTGGCGGTTGATCGTCTTCGATGGCTCTTTTTCCCTTGAAAAATCACACATGAAAATAATATATATATATCGATTGATAAACAGAAGGAAAAGAAAGAACGGAAGATCGGTTAACATTAATTAATCCCGTGGCAGAATTTGAAAAGAAATGTTGTGTGTATTGTGTCTAAGAAAATGTTTTGGTGAGTGATGGCGCGAGGAATGAGATATGGTACCTCTGGAACGTGGATATAATACGTGTTAACAAGATATAAAATGTTCAAATGTAGATATGTTCCTCACTTATATGAACCTGTGTACTTTACCTATGGACGCTATCTCACTGTTGAGTAAAGGTGAGATTCGCCCATTAAAATGTAATCAAAATAACGTGGAAAAGGAAAACAAAAACTGACAATCAAAGATATTTCCCAAAAATTTACATTTCTACGAATAAAAATCAACGGTTATATTTACAGAAATTCAAAAATCCGCTGGAAAATTCTAGCTCTTCAAAGGATATATATATATATTGAGCTCTAGATTCTTACTGAATCTCAAAGGATTATAAATCAATGGATGTGATTATGTGTGTGACTCTGTTTGACCCTATTTGACCCTATCTCGATACCCTGATGTGTAACACTCACTGTGACCCCTAACCTTTGACCCTTTATGGAAACTCATGATCTCATGTGAGAATAAAACAATAAAACAAGACAATTTGTCGTTTTCGCTGTCCTTGTGAAATATCTGTGCCAAAATGTCGGTAAATATTTACTCTAGAGCCAGAACAGGTTTCGTCAGATTTCTGGACATTCTTCGCTTCATGTTGCACAAAAATTGATTGTGTATGAACCTCAACTTTAACCAAACCTTACCTAATCTAAGCAAATGCAATGTAACGTCACATAACATAAACCAAAACTTATGTGCAACACGAAGCCAAAAATGAAGGGAATCAGACGTTAGCGAGAAACGGAGCGGCCATCATCTTAACAAAATATGCTTTTTGTATGGTAGTAATGCACCCGTTCTTCGCAAGACTATAAAGAATTTATATATCAAGAATCAAGTCAAAAGATGAAACTTTTGGGTTAACTTAGGGTTATGGTTTCTATACAGTCCTAAGTTTTGTGTAATACGAAGCTGAGAATCAATGGAAGCGGACGACGCGTAAACACGAACAACTTCCCGCCATTTTCTGCCACGGAGTTTCTTCACTAAGAAAAATCTGTTTATACTCTTTAATGGCTTGTTTACGACGGTTATAGTACTGAATGAAAGTTTTTACGATCGCGTGGTTTATGGAATAATGGAGTTCATTTCTCACTTTGACCTTTAGGATTATTCTTTCATTCGTTATCATTATCATTATTATGATTATTGCTTTTGCTATTGATATTATTGGTATCACTATTATTATCATTATTTTGATTATTATCATTGATATTTTTTATCAGCATTATTATTATTATTGCAATTATCATTATTATCATTAGGATTATTATCACCATTACTATTACTGCTATTTTTATCATCATTATTATCATTATCATCATTATCATTATCATCATTATTATTATTATTATTATTATTATTATCATCATTTTTGTCATTGTTATTATCATTGCTACCATTAACAACATTACTGTTATTGTTATCATAATCATTATTATCTTCGTCATTATTACCATCATCATTATCATTACTATGCTTGCTCTTATTTATCATCACTCTCAGTATTGTCTTATCATAAATACTATCATCATTAAAGATTTTATTACTATGATCATTAGTAATGATATCATCATTGTTATTATTATCAGTATTGTTATTATTTATCATTATCATTATTACTACTATTGATATAGTTATCCTTTTTATTATTTTCCTCAATTTCATCATCATCATCATCATCGTCGTCGTGTTTGCATAATCATCTTCATCACCATCAACACCACCACCATCACCACCACCATCATCATCACACAGAGGGTAATTCTGAAGCACAATAGACAAACAACTCCAAGAGCCTAAATCATTATCATTATTTGTATTATCATCTTTATCATCATTGTCTCATCCTCCTTTCCACCATATCATGATTTTAAAGAAAAATAGTTAAGGAACAGATCGGGAATAATTCAAATGAAAATTGAAAACGAATACGCCATGATATTTCTAGGGTGAACTAATAAAAAAAAAATCAAATGATGCGACAGGCAAAACTATAGGTAGATTATTATCTTTATTTGCGGGAGAAGTTGAAAATAATGATAATGGTGATATTGATATCTGTGGAAATGATGGTGATGATGGTTATGATGATAATGATAATAATAGTAGTGGTAGGATAATGATAACAATCATTGTAATAAAGATAACAATAATAGTTATAAGGATAATAAGGATGGTAATAACAATGATAATGAGAGTAATGATAAAAAAAACAATAATGATAATAATAC
>NW_028234428.1:27505590-27508090 GCF_977035675.1 Penaeus japonicus
GCAGGTGGAGGTGAGGTCAAATTAGGGAAAGAGTAAGTCGAGGTGAGGTCAAATTAGGGAAAGAGCAGGTGGAGGTGAGGTCAAATTAGGGAAAGAGTAAGTCGAGGTGAGGTCAAATTAGGGAAAGAGTAAGTCGAGGTGAGGTCAAATTAGGGAAAGAGCAGGTGGAGGTAAGGTCAAATTAGAGAAAGAGCAGGTCGAGGTGAGGTCAAATTAGGGAAAGAGTAAGTCGAGGTGAGGTCAAATTAGGGAAAGAGCAAGTTGAGGTGAGGTCAAATTAGGGAAAGAGTAAGTCCAGGTGAGGTCAAATTAGGGAAAGATTAGAGAAAGAGTAGGTCGAGGTGAGGTCAAATTAGGGAAAGAGCAGGTCGAGGTGAGGTCAAATTAGAGAAAGAGTAGGTAGAGTTGAGGTCAAACTAGGTAAAGAGTAGGTCGAGGTGAGGTCAAATTAGGGAAAGAGCAGGTCGAGGTGAGGTCAAATTAGAGAAAGAGAAAGTCGAGGTGAGGTCAACTTAGGGAAAGAGCAGGTGGAGGTGAGGTCAAACTAGGGAAAGGGTAGGTCGAGGTGAGGTCAAATTAGGGAAAGAGCAATAAAAGACTACGGGAAAGTCAAAGGTAAACTAAAAGGAAAGTCAAAGCAAGGTCAAAGAAGACTCAAAGCGAAACACAAGTTACGGAAATATCAAGGAAAGGCTAAACCAAAGGCAAAGCCAAGAGAAGGTCAAGGGGAGGTCCGTAGAAGGTCAAATTGAGGTCAGTGGAACACATCACTTAGCTGGCCATTTGGTAGATGATGGACTTCCGACAGGCTGAAAAATGGCGCGAATCCATTGCTTGGAAGGGAGCTTTTTGTCAGTCACTCTCTCTCTCTCTCTCTCTTTCCCTCTCTATTTATCTATCTTTCTCTCTCTCGCTCTCTCACTCTCTCCTTTTTTTCTCTATCGCTCTCGTTTTTTTTCTCTCTCTCTCTCTCTCTCTCTAGCTATCTATCTTTCTCTCTCTCGGTCTCTCACTCTCTCTTTTTCTCTCCTTTTTTTGTCTCTCTCTCTATCTATCTATCTTTTTCTCTCTCGCTCTCGTTCTCTCTCTCTCTCTCTCTCTCTCTTACTTTCTCTATCTCTTTCTCTCTCTCTCACTCTCAATCGCTCGCTCTCTCTTTCTCTCTATATATATCTCGCTTGCTCTCTCTCTCTCTCGCTATCTATCTATCCATCTATCTATCACTCTCGCTATCTCTTTCTCTCTCTCTCGCTATCTATTTTTTGTTCTCTTTCTATCTCTCTCTCTCTCTCTCTCTCTCTCTCTCTCTCTCTCTCTCTCTCTCTCTCTCTCTCTCTCTCTCTCTCTCTCTCTCTCTCTCTCTCTCTCTCTCTCTCTCATTCACTCTCTCTCTCTCTCATTCACTCTCTCTCTTTCTCTCATATAAGTAAAAAGAGAAAGAATAGATACCTTAATTATAAGACTATCACATGATCGCTGCATAATGATAATAAAGAGAAAGAGAGATAGAGAGATAGACAGGCAGAAAAAAGTGATGAAATTAAATATCGTAGAAAAAGGGAAAAACGAAAACAAAATTCAAAACAGACAGCACTTGCAAAGAGATCCTTGTCTGCTAAAAAAAAAAGAAGAAAAAAAAAAACGGCCTGCCCTCACATTAAACCCGAATTAAGTGAGGAGTTAAAGCAAGCAGCCGTATAAAAGACAGGCAAGCAAGCACAGTCAATCTTGAAGGGAAAAGGGGGCGTTCGTAACACATGACGTCATATCCGGAGTGAGCGACCATCTCAGAGCCACTAAACTTGTCTCAGCGTCAAGAGGGAAGAGGAGAAAAAGGACTTCAGAGGCTTGGGTTGTTTTCGGGAGGGGAGGGAGGGGAGGGGGGTGGGGTGGGATGGAAAGGGAGGGAACTGAAGGGAGGGAGGGAGGGAACTGAAGAGAGGGAGGGAGGGAACTGAAGAGAGAGAGGGAGGGTGAGGGTGTTGGAAAAGGAGGGGAAAGAGAAAGGGGGTGGTAGGGGAATGAATAATTGAGGGAAAAAAGAGAAAAAGGAAGAAGAGATGGTAAGAGAGGGAGAGAGAGAAGGATGGATTGAGGGAGGGAGAAACGGATGGAGAGTGAGGGGAAAAGTAAAAGGAGGGAGAAAAGGATGGGAAGAGAGGGAGGGAGATGGGGTGGACCGGTTGGGAAAAGGGAGCCGAAGATGAAGGAGGAGGAGAAGGAAAACTGGAGGAGAGTGTAGAAAGGGAGGGAGCAGACGGGAGGGAGGGATAAGGAGAAGAAAGGGAGAGGGAGGGAGAAGTGAGGGGGAAAAGGAGAGGGAAGGAAGAGGGATGGAATAAGTTATGGAGGCACAAAGGGATGGAAGAAAGGGAAAAAGGGAGTGAAGGGGAAATGGATGCAAAAGGAGAGAAAAAAGAGAAGGAGAAAACGGGTGGGATGGGGGGGAGGGAGAGAAAAACAGATGTTTGGGGGGGGGGGGGCACATGCGTAAACACAC
>NW_028234428.1:27518090-27522306 GCF_977035675.1 Penaeus japonicus
GGTAAGCGTTCGCGAACAGCCGCCGCCGGAGCGAGCGAAGAGGTCTTCCGGGCGGAGGCTGGCGAAAACTCATCTCGGAAATATTGGCGATGAAGCGGCGAAGTTTTTTTGGGCCGTTCCCGCTCGATGAAGTTTGGGCCAGACAGACGTGAAGTTAAGTGCATATATTGTCTAAGTTTCTATCCGTGTGGGTGGGCGGATAGGGTGGGATGGGTGGGGCGAAGAGGAGGATGGGGGATGGGGGGGGGGAGGCTAGCAGAATGGGATATGCGGAAGGATTTGGGTGGGTGGGAGTGGATGGGGGAGTGAGAGACAGATTGAGATAGCAAGAGAGAGAGAGAGAGAGAGAGAGAGAGAGAGAGAGAGAGAGAGAGAGAGAGAGAGAGAGAGAGAGGGGGGGGGGGAAGAATGAGAGAGAGAGCACATTTTGTCCATTTGTTTTTATTCTTCCGGTCGGGCAAAACTTTCAAAATTAGATCGAGAAGAAAAAATCGAGAGGAAGAGAGAGAGAGCGAGGGCCCTTTTCCACCTCCTTCCCTCCTCCCTCATTCCCTCTCTATTTAATTCTCTTTCCCCCTCCTCCCTCCTACCTCCGTCCCACCCTCCTCTATCATTCCTTCTATTTCATTCTCTTTCCTCCTCCCCCCTCCTACCTCTGTCCCACCCTCCTCCCTCATTCCCTCTCCATTTCATTCTCTTTCCCCCTCCTTCTTCCTAACTCCATCCCACCCTCCTCCCTCCCTCCTTCCCCACTTCCCCTACCCTACCTCCTTCCCTGCCCCCCACCCTCGCACCCTCCTCCCTCCCTCCCCTCTCCTCCCTCTTCCTCCCTCCCTCCTCCCACCCTTCCTCCCTCCCTCCACCTTCTTCCCTCCCTCCCTCCCTCCCTCCTTCCCCACTTCCCCTACCCTACCTCCCTCCCTCCCCTCCTCTCTCTTCTCTCTCTCTCTCCTCCCACCCTTCTTCCCTCCCTCCACCTTCCTCCCACCCTTCCTCCCTCCCTCGCACCCTCCTCCCTCTTCCTCCCTCCCTCCCCTCTCCTTCCCAGCCTCCCTCACGTCCTGCAGTTAGTCCTTGCAATCGCTCTTGCATAATCTCTCATGTCGCGGATGTCTCCTTCGTTCTTTCTCTTTTTCCTCTTCCTCCTCCTTCTCCTCCTTCTCTTCCTCCTCCTCCTCCTTCTCTCCTGGCTCTTCCTTATTCTTATCTTTCGATCTTTTTAGCTTATTTCACTTTTTTGTCCCATTTTCCCCCTTCCCTTTTATTTGCTTATCTGTCT
This sequence comes from Penaeus japonicus, assembly GCF_977035675.1. Lineage (NCBI taxonomy): Eukaryota > Metazoa > Arthropoda > Malacostraca > Decapoda > Penaeidae > Penaeus > Penaeus japonicus. Next base: position 27,519,370 of record NW_028234428.1, read on the forward strand.
TTCATTCAGTTTTCTTTATCAATTTTTTTCATTCAGTTTTATTTGTTTGTTTTTATTTTTCATTTCTTTCGCTTTTATATTTCTTTCACTTTTAACTGTTTATTCTTTCTTTCACTTTTATTTGCTTATATAAAATAACCATCACTCTTATTCCTTGCAATCATTTTTATTTTATTTCCTGTTTATCTATGGTTATGTAAGGAATTTAATGAAATGAAATATCGTTATGGATGAAAACTTGTCATCCATGTGCCTGTATTCCCTTTGCAATGCTAGTCTTAATTGCAATAGTGACGTTATGGCAGATGGCTTTGTGTACTAGCTGGCTTGCATGTGAAGTTCTCACATGTGGTGGTTCTGCATTAGATAACAAAGCTGGATTTCTTTTTGGAAAATATTGAGGTGTAGTTGTTCTCTCTCTGTCTCTCTGTCTCTTTCTTTCTTTCGACATCTCTCTATCTATCTAGCTATCTCTTTCTCTCTCTCCTTCTCTCTCTCTATCTATCTATTCATAATTTTCCATCTATCTATCTGTCTATCTTTCGCTCTTTCCCTTACTCTCTCGTTCTCTTTCTTTCTTTCTTTCTCTCTCTCTCTCTCTCTCTCTCTCTCTCTCTCTCTCTCTCTCTCTCTCTCTCTCTCTCTCTCTCTAATGATTTAAAGGAGAAAGTTGAAACTTTTAACGAATATTTTGCAAATGTTGGAAGGCAGGCCTTTGTAAAGTCACGGGAAAACCTTCCCTTGGAGGAGAGAACTGATTACAGGACTAGTTATCAGAACGAAGGTTCCACTGATATTTTTAGAATTAATCCAGTAGATTGCAATACTATCATTTTAACTATGAAATCCTTAAAAGAAAGTAACTCCTATGGCTCAGACGATATTTCCTATCACTTTATTAAAGACTCCCTGCCAGTGATTGTATTTTACATAACGATCATTACAAACACCTCGATTGCTACAAATATCTTTCCTAACGCATGGAAAGTATCCCATGTAATTCCTCTACACAAAGGCAATGACAAAGGAAAAACGATGTAAGTAAACTACGAACAAGCCATCTCCCTCTCCCTCGTGCCAATATTTTCCAAAATCTTAGAAAAAATTGTTGCAAATCAACTGTTTGTCATATTTAGAGTCACAAAAGCTTCTGTCTAACAATCACATGGTTTCCGTAAGCAACTTTGTACAGAAACAGCCCTTATGAAAAATTTCAGATAAAATTTATGATAATATAGACAATAAAAACTTATCTCTACTTGTACTTTTAGACTTATCTAAGGCTTTGATAGTGTAGACCACCAATTGCTTGTAGAAAAATGTAGAAAATTGAACATAAATCCTTTGTGGTTCCAAGATTATTTAAGTAATAGATCGCAGTGTGTGAGAATTGGAAGAGTGCTTTCTACCCAGAGAAATGTCTGCTATGGTGTTCCACAGGGCTCCGTGTTAGGTCCCATTCTTTTTTCTTTGTATGTTAATGACCTGTCAGAATATATACCAGATTGTTTCGTTGTTCAATATGCCGACGATACTCAAATACTCCTTACTGGAACAACTGACAATATTGTAGAATTGATTGAGAGAGCAGAAAGTTCCTTGTCCACTATCAAATTATATTTCCAGAGAAATGGTCTTCTTCTAAATGAAAGCAAAACTCAATGTATTTTTATTGGCTCTCGATTTATGATTTCACAACTACCAAATGACATCTCATTAAATTTTAATAGCAATCGTATACTACCCAAGGTGTTTACTTTGATCAACATATGAGTTTTAATTTTCACGTAGATGAATTAAGTAGGAAGGTTAATGGTATTCTTCATTTTATTGGTAAAGTAGGAGACAGCCTTGAAAAATCAACAAGGATCATGGTTGTGCAGTCATTAGTATTAAGTCTATTAAACTATTGTTCGATAATTTGGGGTGGCACAACTAAAGAACAAATTAAAATAGTACAAAGGTTGCAAAATTATGCTGCTAAAGTAGCCATTGGAGGTTTACGTAAATATGACCACGTAGCCCCTGCTTTTAAACAATTGAAATGGTTAAATGTAATAATAAACACACATATGACATATGTATTTTAATATAAATGCTTACACCAATGCTTTCCGAATGGTTTCTTAATTTTAGCACTTTGAACGAAATAACTGGCACAGTTACGAGACAAAGAAATAATCTACATATATCAAAAACCAATACAGCTCTGGTTCAAAAATGATGACGGTGAGGGGTCCACAGTTATGGAATCAGATCCCAGCACACATAAAGATACAGCTTCACTTTCTGCTTTTAAAGATAAGATTGAAGAAATATCTATTAAATGAACAAATTTGCTCTATAGTAGGATAAATTGTAAATAGAATGTAACTCATAAAAAAAAAGTTTACTACGCTATTATACTTTAATATGTTACTTAAATTAAAGGAATTTGAAAGTAAGAGTTATTTATAAGTAAATATCTGTAAATGTGTTTATGTATGTTTTTTGTAATAAATGTATATGACTATAAATGTATATTTGTGTTTATATTTGTGTGTTTCTAAAATGAAAGTTTACGTTATGTATTGATATAGGCTGTGTTTATATTCATTTTACACTTGACCAGCAACTATTTTAATTATTGCATTGCAAGAAATAAACCTTTTGCATTTTTATGACTGTGATTCCTAAATTATGAAATACATTGTAACATAATTTATACTACCCCTATTTTGCAAGAATGAACCTATATGATTGCATATATGACCATTGTGATGCTTCTGTAGATATAGATCTTATATTTTTCAAAGAATTAATACAATTATTTTATATTTATAGTTACTATGTCAATTCGAGGATTAGGTAATAAATAATGTGTACTTTTATTATTTCAATATATTTTTGATTTTATTTTGGTAAAATTTTTTATAATGCAACTGTATCTGTGATTGT
>NW_028234428.1:27522406-27527406 GCF_977035675.1 Penaeus japonicus
TCTATCTATCTATTATCTCTCTCTCTCTCTCTCTCTCTCTCTCTCTCTCTCTCTCTATATATATATATATATATATATGTATATATAGATAGATATATATATATATATATATATATATATATATATATATCAGAATTCATTCCCATGTTGTCCTTATTTGTAGCCTGGGAGGAGTATGGGTTAGCGAGGCGGGGAAAAGTTTATATTATCTATTTTTTCCTCTCTCACTCACTCTCACTTCTCATTTCTCTTTTCCTTATTTTATTTCTGCTGTTTATTCTTTGTCCTCTCCCCCCCCCCCCCCCCAGGGGGGGGGGGGTGGCCCCCCCCCCCCCCCCCCTTTTTTCTCCCTTTTCTCTTTTCTTTACTCCCTTTTCTCTTCTGTTGTTTATTTTTTATTCTCTATTTTCTTCCTCTTCCCCTTCTGTCTACTTTCTCCCTCTTCCTCACCCCCCCCCCCACCTTTATCCACTCCCCCTTCTCCTTAGCCCAAACCCCCCTTTGGCCTATTCGCCTCTCCCCCCCCTCCTCCCTCTTTTTTCCCTTTTCCTTCTTTTCTTTCTTTTCTTCCCCCTTTCCATTAAAATCGCCGCTTCATCCCCCCTGTCCAATCTCCCTTTTCTCCCTTCCTTTATTCCTTATTTCCCCTCACTCTCCCCCTTGTGTGCGTACGTCCATTCAGATTTGCTCTTCGTTCAATAATCGTCCTTCTCTTTCTCTCTAATTTTCTCTTCTCTTCTCTATTCTCTGTTTTCTTCTCTTCTCCTCTCTTCTCTTCTCTTCTTCTTCTTCTTCTTCTCTTCTCTTCTCTTCTCTTCTCTTCTCTTCTCTTCTCTTCTCTTCTCTCTTTCCCTCTCTCTGTCTGTCTGTCTCTCTCTCTCTCTCTCTCTCTCTCTCTCTCTTTCTCTCTCTCTCTCTCTCTCTCTCTCTCTCTCTCTCTCTCTCTCTCTCCTTCTCTCTCTCTTCTCTCTCTCTCCTCTCTCTCTCTCCTCTCTCTCTCTCTCTCTCTCTCTCTCTCTCTCTCTCTCTCTCTCTCTCTCTCTCTCTCTCTCTCTCTCTCTCTCTCTCTCTCTCTCTCTCTCTCTCTCTCTCTCTCTCTCTGCCCTTCATCATCATCCTGTTGGTCACGTTTTCTCGTTTTCAGTCTTCCCTTTTTTTTTAGAAGGAGGGGGGGCATTTTCGAATTTGTTCGTTCGAATTTCTTATTTCTTTCTCTCTTTTTGTTTAAATGTTTATGATGGTTTCTTTAATTTCGTTCATTTTTTACCCTCTGTTTATTTATCTTAAGTTGTTTATATAATTATCCTTTCTTAATTTTTGTTTGTTTGTTTATTTGTTTGTAGTTGTTATATTATCATTAATGAGACTGTTCGTGTCCTTGTTGTTTTTTTGTTATTATTGACATTATTGTTATTATCTTTATTATCATTATCCTCATCATTGCCATGATCATGATTATCCCTATCATTATTATCATTGTTATCATTAACATTGATCATCATTATCATTAATATCATTGTTTTCATCATTAGTACCATTATCATTATTATCATCATTATTACAATTACTATGACCTTTATCATCATTATTATGACCATTATTATTATCAATATTCCTATTATTATATTTTTCAGCCTTATCATTGTCATGATCATTATCATTATCATCATTATATCATTATCAATGTCATTATTATTGATATCATTGTATTATCCTTGTTATCACTATTTTATTTTCATTATCATCATTATTATCATTATCATTATCAGGATTACGATTACCATCACGAATGTTATTGTTATCATTTTTATCACTAGCATTATTATTACTTTCATCCTTATTATCATCTATATTTCCTTTTTTCAATATCATTATCTTTATCCTCATCACCAGCGCTATTATCATTACAATCATCAACCATCATTAGTATTATCATCATTAGCATTAGCATTATTATCATTAGCATTATCATTAATATCATTAGCATTAGCATTGTTATCGTTATCATTTTCATTATTATCATTATCATTATCATTATCACCAATACCATCATCATTACAGTTCTCATTATTACTGTTATCTTTATCTTTGTAAGCCTTATCATCATCAGTGACGTAATTATTATTGCTATCTTTATTATCAACATTACCATCATAGTTATTCTGAACATTATCATTATCTTCACTATTATATTTATCATGATTATCATTACTATCATTATTTCTTATCATATTATGATCATCTTATCCTGAAACTTATAATTATTGAGACTATGAGTATTATTACTTTTGTTATTATCATAGTTATGATCATTATTATCATTACGATCATTAACATCATCATTATCATTAATGTTATCATCATTGTTATTATCATCCTCATTATTATTGCTATTATCAATAACATTGTCTTAAATTTCATTATCATTATCATCACTATCATCATCATTACTACCACTATGATTATTACTAAAATAATCCTCATTATCATTATTATTATCATTGATATATTTTGTTTATATTGTCATTATCATTATCTTATTCATCATTATAATTATCAATGCTACTATGATGATGATTATTATCATCATCATTGATATCTATTACCATTATTATTATTATAATTGTCGTCATTATAATCATCATTACCACAACAATTTTATCGTTATCATTATCATTACTTATATCACCATTAGTGTTATCCTTTTCATCATCATTATTATGAATATAATTGTTATCATTATATATGATATCATTGCCATTATTGGTGTTGTTGTTATTATCATTATTGTCATATCCTTTTCAGTATCATCTTTATCATTTTTATTACTTATATTATTACTGTTTTCATTACCATCATTATTTTTTTTTCATCATTACTATCGTTATCAGCATTATCATTGCTATCATCAATATAATTATTACTACTATCTTTAGGTTGACGTTTATTAACAGTAGTAGTGATATGATCAATATTTTCAGAATCATTACCATCATCATTATCATTATTATTACCATCATTAACATTATTGTCATTACCATTATCATTGTCATTAATATCATTGTTATTACCATTATCATTATTTCTATCATTACATGATTATCATAATAATTATCGTTAATAATACGTATTGTTAGCATATTCATCATTATCATTGTTATAGTTGTTATCATAATCTGTATTATTATTATCCTTATAATTGTTCATCCTTTTTATGATAATTATGTCTTCTCTATCTGTCTCCTCTTTGTCTACCTCTTCTCTCCATCTATCTACTCTCTCATCATTTATAAATCTTCTTTCCGTCGACCTTACATAATTCCTTTATTTCTCCTCAAATTATCTATTTCTCATCATCCATCTTTCATCTCCATCTATCTGTCATGAATTTAACTATCTCTCCCCTCCGTGTATCTCTCATCAATTCATCAATCTCTGCTCTCCATCCATCTCTAATTAAATGATCTATCTCTCACCTCAATCAGTCTCTCGTCTCTACCTATCTCTCATCAATTTATCTATCTCTCGTAAATTCATTAATCTCTGATCTCCTCTAAATATCATCTCCATCTATCTATCATCTCCAATAATCTCTCATCTATCTGCTCATCTATCTCTAATCAAATTTATCTATCTTATCTCAATCTATCTCTCTCCTCTCCATCAATCTCCCATCAACTTAACTATCTCTCCTTTCCAAGTATTTCTTATCAATTCACCAATCTCTGCTCTCCATCTATCTCTAAGCAATTTTTATATCTCTCACGTCAATCAATTTAACCATCCCACCTCTTCATCAATTTCTCATCAATTTATCTGTCTCTCCGTTTTCTTTACCTCCCTTGCCCGCCCACCTCTTTCGGCCTTTAGTTCTTGTGTATCTTTACCTTGTCTCTCTTTTTAATGTCCTATGTGCTATCTTTCTTAAGATCTGACTATTTTTTTTTCTTCGTCGATTTTTCTCAGTTATCTCTTTCCTTCTTTCTTCCTCTCTCCCCCCACTCTCTCTCTCTCTCTCTCTCTCTCTCTCTCTCTCTCTCTCTCTCTCTCTCTCTCTCTCTCTCTCTCTCTCTCTCTCTCACTCTCTCCCTTTCACTTTATCTCTCTCTCTTTCACTTTCTCTCTCTCATCCTCCACTTCCCTTCCCTCCTCCCTTTAATCTTGCCCCCAAGAGACGAACCTCCCCTTGACCAACCAACCCCCCCCCCCCCTCCATCTCCCAGTAAAGGACCCCTCTCAGCCCCCTCCCCCTTCCCCTTTCCCCCTCCCTTCTTCCCCTCCCCTCCCCCTCCCCCTATTCCCCTCCCCTCTCCCTCCTCCCCTCCTATCCCCCTCCCCTTCCCCCCATTCCCCTCCCCCCTCCCCCTCGTAATGAGTGTTCCCTCTACGGAGTGACACAAACCGGTTTCTTCGCTTACCGCAAATTGGTTTACTCGACAGACCTGGCGCTGGCGGTGTGAGGTGAAAGTTGGAGTCGTTTTAGTAAAGGGGGGGAGGGGGAGAGGTAGGGAGGGGGAGGGGATGAGGGGGAGGGGGAGGGGGAAGGGAGGGAGGGGAAGGGGGAAGGGATGAGGGGGAGAGGTAGGGGGAGGGGGAGGGGATGAGGGGGAGCGGGAGAGGTAGGGAGGGGGAGGGGATGAGGGGTAGAGGGAGAGGTAGGGAGGGGGAGGGAAGAGGATGAGGGGGAGAAGTAGGGAGGGGGAGGGAAGGGGATGAGGGGAAGAGGTAGGGGGAGGGGGAGGGGGAAGGGATGAGGGGGAGAGGTAGGGGGAGGGGGAGGGGATAAGGGGGAGCGGGAGAGGTAGGGGGAGGGGGAATGGGAAGGGAGAGGGGGAGACGTGAGGGGGAGGGGGGATGGGAAGGGATGAGGGGAATGGGAAGGGATGAGGGGGAAGGGGAAGGGATGAGAGGGAGGGAGGGGGAATGGGAAGGGATGAGGGGAAGGGGAGGGGGAGGGGGAGGGGGAGGGGGAGAGGTAGGGAGGGGGAATGGGAAGGGAT
>NW_028234428.1:27532406-27534906 GCF_977035675.1 Penaeus japonicus
CTACCGCACCTACCGCCCGACACCACAGGCCCGACGGCCTCACGGGATCCTGCCGAAATCGTCTCCCGCCGGAAGCTGGCGTCTGTTATAACTTGGCTTTGTGGGTGATAGTGATAGACGTGTTTAGTTAGTGTGTGAGTGTGATGTGTGTGTGTGTGTGAGTGTCTGAGGGGGGGGGGCGGCGGGTCGGCGTTTCTTCTTCTTGTTCTTCTTTGCTTTCGTTTCTTTGTCGGGTTTTCGTTGTCTGTGTACGTGCGTCTTCCTCTTCTTTCCTTTTTTTCTTTCTTTCTTTTTCTTTTTTTTCTTTTCTTTTTTGTCTGCTTCTTCTGTGGTTGCGGATGTTCTTGTCTTTAGGGCGTGTTTTCGGGGTTGGCTGTTGGGCCTGTTTGTGGCGTTTTTGTCTGGTTGCTTGTGGGTGTTTTCGATGCGGGTGAGCTCTGAATCCGCAGGCCGGCTTGGGGCTGTTGATGGATTTGGATTGGGGCCAGCGGGGGGTAGGGGGCAGTGATGTCGGGCGGGGCCATTTTGTCGGGGGGGGGTTGGGGGGTAGTGCGTGTGAGTGGTGCGTGTGTTTGTGGGGAGGGTTAGGTTGGGGCGGTATAGGGGGAGGGCTGGTGTGGGCGTGTGAGTGCGGGGGGGGTGGGGGGGGGGGGGGGGGGGGGCGAGGGGGGTTGGGGGTGGGGGGGCGCGGGGGTGTGTATGTGTGTGTGAGTGTGTGAGTGTCGTGTGTGTGTGGTGTGTGAGTGTGTGACGTGGGAGTGTGTGTGTGAGTGCTGTGTGTGAGTGTATTGTGTGTGTGTGTGTGTGGTGTGTGGGTGTTTATGTGAGTGTGTGACGTGTGAGTGAGCGTGTGTGTGAGTGAGTGAGTCATGGTCTGTGTGTGTGTGAGTGTTTGTGTGTGTGAGTGTTTGTGGGGGGAGTGACTGTGTGTGTGTTTGGGAGAGAGGGGGGGCGGTGTGTTGTGTGTGTGTGTTAGTGTGTGTGTGTGTGAGTTTGAGTGGTGTGTGTTAGTGGGGGGGGTGGGGACGGGGGGGGTGGGGGGGGGTGTTATGGGGGGGGGGGGTGGGTGGGTGGGTGGGCTGTTGTCGAGTGTGTGTGTGAGTGTGTGTGTGAGTTTGAGTGTGTGTGTGTGTGTTGTGGGTGGGTGGGGGGGCGTGGTTGGGTGTGTGTGTGTGTGTGTGTGTGTGTGTGTGTGTGTGTTGTTGGGGTGTGGAGAGGAGTGTGTGTGTGTGGGTATGTGTGTGTGAGTGTGTGTGAGTGTGAGAGTGTGGTGTGTGAATGTGTGTGTATGGGTGTGTGTGTGTGTGTGTGTGGGTTTGTGTGTGTGTGTGCGTGGTTGGGAGGGTAGGGGGTGTGGGGGGGGTGTGGTGATGTTTGGGTGTGTGTGTTTGTGTGAGTGTGGGTGTTTGTGTGTGTGGGATTGTGGCGGGGGGTGGGTGTGTGATAATGTGTGTGTTGTGTGTGTGTGTGTTTAGTGTGTGTGGTGTGTGATTTGTGTGAGTGTGTGTGGGTGTGTGTGTGTATGTGTCGGTGTTTGTGTGTGTGTGTGTGAGTTTGTTGAGTTTGTGTGTGTGTGTGTGTGTGGGGGCGGATGTAGCTGAGGGTGAGGTGTGTGTGTGTTAGTGTGATTGGTGTGTTGATGGTGTGAGGGGTGTAGGGGAGGTAGAGCAGGAGGTGATTAGCATGGTGAGATGACGGACGAGAGGAGATGGTGGTGATTTGCTCGGGACAGGTGGAGACTTGTGGGCCATTTGCAGGATATCATGGGGGCGACCCGGCCGTGCTTTCCATACCGCTTAAGAGATCATTATTTAATTGCATATTACTACTTTATCACTGTCCCCGCTTCATATCCCCACACATTTCCATCATCATCATTATCATTACTATTATCATCTTTATTGGTGAGTCTGTCTGCGTGTGTGTATGTGTGTTATGAATAGATAAATAGATAGTTAAATGCAAAAAAGGTTTTTAAAGGGGAAAAAAAACAAAAAAAGAGGAGAGAAGTGAAGATCAGAGGGGGTCGAGAGGAGAGGAGATTAAAGGAGAGGATGGGGGGGGGAGAAAAAAAGAGAGAGGAAAAAAAAAGAGAGAGAAAAAAGAGAGGGAGAGAGAAAAAAAAAAACTATAATAAATGTTCCTAATGCCTCTAAAATTCTCGAGCGAATCTTTGTTTGTGAATAATAGCATCACCCCTGCGTTAAGTGTGTTAATGGTCCCCTTACTCAACACACGACCCATTAAAGACATGGTCTGGACACTTAGCTCAGAGGGGAAAAGGAGGGGAGGGGGGGGAGAGAGGGGAGAGGTAATAGGAAAAGAAGTAATAAAATTGCCTCCGAGGGAATCCCCTTCGCTATTCTTCTGTGCTCCACGGGTGGGGCCCCCCCCCGGCGCCTGGCCAGCTCCGTTTTCTTATGGGCGGATAAAGCATAAGCAACTGGTGTAGTTTCTTTTTGTGTTTTTTCTTTCTCATTTTTTTTTTTTTTTTTTGTGT
>NW_028234428.1:27562406-27579906 GCF_977035675.1 Penaeus japonicus
AGAGAGAAAAGAAGGAAAGGAGAAGAGAAAGTAGAAAAGAAGAAGGAAAAGAGAAAAGAAAGAAGGAAAGAAGAGAGAAAAAGAAAGAGAAGAAAGAGAAGAGAAGGGAGAAGAAAAGAAAAGAAAGAGAAAGAAGAAGAGAAGAAGAAAGAAGAAAAGAAGAAAGAGGAGGAGAGAAGAAAGAAGAAAGAAGGAGAGAGAAAGAAAGAGAAAGAGAGGAAAAGAAGAAAGAGAAAGAGAAGAAAGAGAGAAGAAGAAAGAGGAGAGAAGGAAAGAAGAGAGAACACAAGAAGGAAGAAGAGAAGGAGAAAGAGGAAAGGAAAGAAGGAAAGAAGAGAAAGAAGAGAAAGAAGAAAGAAGAGAGAAAGAAGAAGAAGAAAGAGAAGAAAGGAGAAAAGGAAAAGAAAGAAAAGAAAAGAAGAAAAGGAAAGAGAGAGGAAGAAGAAAGAAGAGAAGAGAGAAGAAGAGGAAGAAGAAAGAGAGAGGAAGAAAAACAGAAAGAAAGAGAAAGAGGAAGAAAAACAGAAAGAAAGAGAGAGGAAGAAAAACAGAAAGAAAGAGGAAGAGGAAGAAAAACAGAAAGAAAGAGAAAAAAGAGAAAGAGAAGAAAGAAAAGAAAGAAGAAGGAAGAAGAGAAGAAAGAAGAGAAAGAGAGAGAAGGGAGAAGAAGGAAAGAAAAAGAAAAGAAGAAGAAGGAGAGGGAAAGAAAAGAGAAAGAAAAAGAAAGAGAAAGAAGAAAAAGAGGAAGAAGAAAGAGTAAGAGAAGAGAAGAAGAGAAAGAAAGAGTAAGAGAAGAGAAGAAGAGAAGAGAAGAAGAAGGAAGAGAGGGAAGAAAGAAGGGAAGGAGAGAAAGAGAGAAGAGAAAAAAGAAAGAGAAGGAAAAGAGAAAAGAAAGGGAAAGAAAAGAAAGAAGGGAAAAAAAAGGAGAAGAGAAGAGAAGAAAAAGAGAAGAAGGAGAAGAGAAAGGAGAGGAGAAAGAAGAGAGAAAAGAAGAGAAGAAAAGAAAAGGAAAAGAAGAAGAAAGAAAAAAGGAAAGAAGAAGAGAAAGAAAGAAGAAAGAAAGAAAGGAAGAAAGAAGAAAGAAAGGAAAAAAGAAGAAAAGAAGGAAGAGAGAGAGAAAAAAGAGAAAAAGAGAAAGAGAAAGAAAAAGAAAGAAAGAAAAGAAAGAAAGAGAAAAAGAAAAGAAGAAAGAGAGAAGAAGAGGAAAGAAAGAAAGAGAAGAGGAGAGAGAGAGGAGAAGAAGAGAAAAGAGAAAGAGAAGAGAAAAGAAGGAGAGAGAAGAAAGAGAAGAGAAAGAAGAGAAAGAGAAGAAAGAAGAAGGGAAAGAAGAAGAAAAGAAGAGAAGAAGAAAAAAGAGAGAAAAAGAAAAGAGAAAGAAGAGAAAGAAAAGAGAAGAAGGAGAGAAGAAAAAGAGAAAGAAAAAACGGGGGAGGAAAGAGAAGAAGAAGAAGAGGAGAGAGAAGAAAGGAAAAGAAAAGAGAAGAAAGAAGAGGAAGAGGAAGAGAAGAAAGAAAAAGAGGAAGAAGAGAAAAAAGAAAGGAAGAAGAAAGAGAGAAAGAAAAGAAAGAAAAAAGGAAAGAAGAGAAAGAAGGGAAGAAAGAGAAAAAGGAGAAAGGAGAAGAGAAGAAGAGAGAGAAAGAAAGAGAAGAGGGAGAAAGGAAGAAGAGAAAGAGAAGAGAAAAAAGGAGGAAAAGAGGAAGAGAAAAGGAGAAGAAGGAAAGAAGGAAGAAAGAGAAGAAGAAGAAGAAAGAAAAGAAAAAAGAGAAGAAGAAGAAAGAGAAGGAAGAAGAGAAGGAGAAAAGAAAGAAAGAGGAAGAAAGAGGAAGAGAGAAAAAAAAGAAAGAAGAAAGAGAAGAGGAAGAAGAAAGAGAGAAGAAAGAAGAAAAAGAGAAAGAGGAGGGGAAAAGAGAAAGAAGAAGAGAGAAAAGGAGAAGAAGGAAAAAAAGAAGAAAAGAGAAAGAAAGAAAGAGAAAGAAGAAAAAGAGAGGAAAAGAAGAAAGAAGAAGAAGAAAAAGAAGAAAAGGAAGAAAGAGAGAAGAGGAAAAAGAAAGAAGAAAGAGAGAGAAAGAGAAAAGGAGGAAGAAAAAGAAAAAAAGAGAAAGAAGGAAGAAAGAAGAAGGAGGAGAAGAAAGAAAAAGAGGAGGAAAGAAAGGGAGAGAAGAAGAAAGAGAAAAGGAGGGAAGAAAGAAGAGAGAAGAGAGAAGGAAAGAGAGGGAAAAAGAGAAGAGAAAAAGAAAGAAGAGAGAAGGGAAAGAAGAAAAAAGAAAAAGAGAGAAAGAAGGTGAAGAAAGAGAAGGAAGAAGAGGAAAAGAGGAAAGGAAGAAGAGAGAAGAAAAAGGAAGAGGAAAGGGAGAGAAGAAGAAAGAGGAGGAGGAGAAAGAAGAAGGAGAAAGAGAAGAGACAAGAAAGAGAAGAAGAAAAGAGAGAAGAAAGAGAAAGAGAAGGGAAAGAAGAAAAGAAGAGAAGAGAAAAGAGAGGAGAGAGAAGAAGAGAGAGAAGAGAAAGAGAAGAAAAGGAAGAAGAGAAAAGAGAAGAGAAAGGGAGGGAAAGGAAAGAGAAGGAAGGAAGAAAGAAGAAAGAGAAGAAGAAAGAGAAGAAGGAGAAAGAAGAAAGAAAGAGGAGGGAAAGAAGAGAGAGAGAAAAGAAGAAAAAGAGAAAAAGAAGAAGAAGAAAGAAAGAAGAGAAAGAGAAGAAAAGAAAAGAGAGAGAAAAAGAGAAGAGAAAAAGAGAAGAAAGAAGGAAGAAGAGAAAGCAAAGAGAGAGAAAGAAGGAAGAAGAGAAAAGAAGAAAGAGAAAGAAGAAAAAGAAAGAAGAAAAGAAGAAGAGAAGAAGGGGGAAGAAAAGAGAGAAAGAAAAAGAAGAGAAGGAAGAGAAGGAGAAGAAGAAAGAGAAGAAGAAAAAGAAAGAGAAAAAGAAAAAAGAAAGAGAAGGAGAAGAAGAAGAAGAAAAGAAGAAGAAAAGGAAAAAGGAGAAAAGAGAAAGAGGAAAGAAGAGAGAAGAAAGAAAGAAGAAAAGAGAAGAGGAGGAAGAGAAAGAGAGAAGAAAGAAAAAGAGAAGAGAAAAGAGAGAGGGGAAAGAAAGAGAAGAAGAGGAAAGAGAAGAAGAAAGGAGGAGAGAAGAGAAGAGAAGAGGAAAAAGAGGAGGGGAAGAAAAGAGAGAAGGAGAAGAAGAGAGGAAAGAGAGAAAAGAAGGAAAGAAAAAAGAGAAAGAGAGAAAGAATAAGAGAGAAAGAGAGAAGAAGAGAAAAAAGAGGAAAGAGAGAAGAAAGAAAGAGAGAAAGAAAAAGAAAGAGGAGAGAGAAGGAAGAGAAGAAGAGAAAGGAAAGAAAAAGAGAAAAAGAAAAGAAGAAAGAAGAAGAAGAAAAAGAAAAGAAAGAGAAGGGAAGAAATGGAAAGAATGAGAAGAGGAAGGAAAGAAAAAAGGAGAAGAAGAGAAGAAAGAGAAGAAGAGAGAGAACAAGAAAAGGAGGAAGAGGAGAAGAAACAGAGAAGAAAGAGGAGAAGAAGAGAAAGAAAGAAGGAAAGGAGAGAGAAAGGAAGAAGAAGAGACAGAGAGAAAAGAAGAGGAAGAAAGAAGAAAAAGAGAAGTAGAGAAGGAAAGAAAGAGAAGAAAGGAAGAGAGAGGAAGAAAAGAAAGAAGAGAGAGAGAAAGGAAGAAAGAAGAGAGAAAGAAAATAGAAGGGAAGAGAGGAAAGAAAGAGAAGAGAGAAGAGGAGGAGAAAGAAGAAGAAAGGAAAGAGAGAAAGAAGAGAAAAGAAAAGGAAGAAGAAGAGAAAGAGAGAAAGAGAGAAAGAAGAAGAAGAGAAAAGGAAGGAAGGAGGAAGAAGAAGGAAGAAAGAGAAGAGAGAGGAAGAAAGAAAAGAGAGAAAGAGAAAGAGAAAGAGAGAAGGAAGAAAAGAGGAAGAAAGAAAAGAGGAGGAAGAGAAGAAAGGAGAAAGAAGATGAGAAGGAGAAGAAAGGAGAGAAGAAGAGAAAAGAGAAGGGGGAGAAGAGAAAGAGGAAAGAAAAGAAAGAAGAGGAAAGAAAGAAAGGAAGAAGAAGAAAAAGAGAGAGAGAAGAAAGAGAGGAGAAAAGAGAGAGAAAAGAAGAAGAAAAGAGGAGAAAGAAGAGGAGAGAAGAAAGAAGAAGAAAGGAAAGAAGAAGGAAGGGAGAAGAAAAAGAGAGGAAAGGAAGAAAGAGGAAAGAAAAGAGAAAAAGGATAAGAAAAGAGAGGGGAGAAAGAAGGAAAGAAAGAAAAAGAAAAAAGGAAAGGGAGAGAAGGAGAAAGGAGAGAAGAGAAGGAAGAAGGAGAAAGAGAGAAAGAGAAAAAAGAGAGAGGGAGAAGAAGAGAGGAGAGAGAAGAAAGAAAGAAGGAGGAAAAGGAAAGGAAAAGAGGGAAAGGGAAGAAGAAAGGAGAGAAAGAGAGAGGGGAAGGGAAAGAAGAAAGAGAGAAAGAGAGGAAGGAGAAGAAAGGGAGAGGAGGAAAGGGGAAGAGAGAGAGAAAAAAGAAAGAGAAGAGAGGAAGGAAGAGGAAGAAAGGAAGAGAAGGGGAGAGAAGAAGAAAGAAGAGGAAGAAAGGAAGGAGAAAGAGAGAAAGAAGAAAGAGAAAGGGAGAAGGAGAAAAGAGAAGGAAGAAGAGGAAGAGAAAGAGAAGAAAGAGAATGAGAAGAAAGAGAGAGAGAAAAAGGAAGAAGGAGAGAGGGAGAAGAGGAAGAAAGAGAAGGAGAAGAAGGGGAAAAGGAGAGAAAGGAAGAGAGAGAGCAAGTAAAGGAGGAAGGAAGAATAGAGAGAAAAGGAAGGGAGGAAAGAGGAGAGAGGGAAGAGTAGTGAGAGTTGAATGATAAGTATTGTGATGGAGAGGGAATGATTTGTAAAGAGTGGTATGTTTGTGGAGGTATGGAAAGATAAGGGATCGGGTTTGGTATTGTTGAGTGTGTGTATGGGACGTTTGTGAGTATGTGGATGAGGTCGGGGTAGGGATGTGGGGAATAGGTTGGGGTTAGTTGTGTGTTTGAATGTTTGATGGTGGAGATAGTGTTGGATTGATGGATTGTCAGAGTTGTGTAGTTAGTGTGTGGTATTGGAATGTATGTGGGATGTGTAGGTTATGGATAGAGATTAAGGTAAGGATAGTGTATTGTTAGAGAAAGGGTTGTGTTGGTGGTATGGATTGGTATATGAAGTTGTATAGTTGTGTTTGAGGGTAAGGTTGTAAAGTGTGTATGAGTGGTTGAGGGATATGAATGGGTGGAATGTTTGTTTGTGTTGAATTGTAAGAATGAGTGGTGAGAGTTGTTAGGTGATAGGAGGAGGTGTGAGAATGGGTTGTGTGTTTGAGTTATGTTGTAAGTGTTGTAGGTTGTTAGATGTTTGTTGTAGATTTGTTGAGGGTTGTTTGTAGGGTGTTTGGGGTTAGGGTGTGTGTTATCTTAATTATTTGTTGTATGTTGGTATAGTGTGTTTTATTAATGTTATGGTTTGTTGTTTGGTATGTTGTAAGTTGTTTGTGGATTGTGTGTTTGTTGTGTATAGGGTTTGTGTTATGGGGTGGTTATGAAGTGTTGATTGATTGGGGTATAGTTTTGGTTTGTGTTTTTGTTGGGGGTGGGTTGGAAATTGATTAGGTGGATAGGTTGTGATTTGTTTAGTGTTTGTAGAGTTGTTTCGTTTAGTTGTGTATTGTATGTTTGATAGGTTAGATGTGTAGAAGAGAGTTGTTGTGTATGGTGAAAGTATGAGTTTGTTATGTTGAAGTTTGTTTGTGGGTGTTGTTTATGGTGGTGCGTGTAGAGATTGATTGTAGTTTTAGGATGGTTTAGTTGTTTGGGGAGTATGTTTGATTGATGGTGTGATTGGGTAGTAGTTTGGGAAGCGTGTGTTAGGAGAAGGTAATGTAGTATAGGTGTGTGTTTAGGGTTGATGTAAGCGAAGAAAGGTTGTTAGGTATGATTGTTTGTAGTGATGAGTGTTTGGAGTGTGTGAATGAAGATAGAGTGGGTAGGGTGAATGTAGTTATAGAATGGTTTTGATATGGTTGATTGGTTGAAAGATAAGAAGAGAGATTGTGAAGGATGATGATTGAGGTAGGAATGTAGAGGGTGAAAGTGAAAGAGAAGTGAAATTGAGAAAGTAGGTTAGAAAGAAATGAATGAAGAGAGGATGGAGGATGGAAGAAAGGGAGAAGGGAG
The DNA here is from genome assembly GCF_977035675.1 of Penaeus japonicus. Lineage (NCBI taxonomy): Eukaryota > Metazoa > Arthropoda > Malacostraca > Decapoda > Penaeidae > Penaeus > Penaeus japonicus. Next base: position 27,568,573 of record NW_028234428.1, read on the forward strand.
AGAAAAGGAGGAGAAAGGAAGGGGGGAAAGAGAGGAGAAAGAGAAGAGGAGGAAGAAAAGGAGAAAGAAAGAAGGATAGAAAAGAAAGAGAGAAAAGATGAGAAAGAAAAGAGAAAGAGGGGGAAGAAAGGAGGAAGAAGAGGAGAAAGGAGAGAAAGGGAGAGAAGAGTGAAAGGAAGAAAGAGGCGGAAGGAAAAGAAGGGAAGAAAGGGAGAACAACATGACCGCACCACCAGTAAGAAGCATGCCAAAAGGGCACACACCCCCCGACTGTCCCAGGAATGTCCCGAAAGAAGGAAGATGGACATGACACACAGTGAGGGAGAGGGAAAAAGAAAGAGAGAGAGTGAGTGAGAGAGAAAGAGAGAGAGAGAGGGGGGGGGGGATGAGGAAAGAGGGGAAGGGGGAAAGAAAGAGGAGAAAGGAAAAGGAAGAGAATAGGTGATGAGAGAGAACGAGAGAGAGAGAGGGGCGAGAGAGAGAGGAAAGAGGAGAAATGGTGTGAGAGAGATGCGAGGGGAAGAGAGAGGATGAGAGAGAGGGAGTGAGAGAGATGAGAGAGGAGAGAGAGATGAGAGAGAGAGAGAGAGAGAGAGAGAGAGAGAGAGAGAGAGAGAGAGAGAGAGAGAGAGAGAAAGCGAGGGAAAGAGGGAGAAGGGGGAGATAGAGGAGGGGGAGGAAGGGAGAGAGGGAGAGAGAGAGAAAGAGAGAGAGAGAGAGAGAGAGGAAGCGAGGGAAAGAGAGAGAGAGAGAGAGAGAGAGAGAGAGAGAGAGAGAGAAATGGGGAAGGAAGAGGGAAAGAGAAAGAGAAATGATGGGTAGATGCGCAAAGAAAAAAATATGAAAGAGGAGTGATGGAGTGAAGTAGATTGCAGCGAAGGATGATGTGTTGGAAAGAGAGGGGAGAGTGGGGGGAGGGGGAGGGGGAGGGAGGAGAAGAGGGCATAGGGAAGGGGTGAGCGATGAGGACGGGTGGGGGGGGAGGGGGGGGATTCCCAGATTCTTAAGAAGGTCGTAATGAGTGACATCTCTAGAGGGGTTATCTTGGGGTGAGGGGAGGGGAGAGGGGAGGGGAGGGGAGGGGAGAGGGGAGGGAGAGGGAGCGAAAAATGGACAGATATAAGGAGAGGAAAGGGGAGAGGAGAAGAGAGAGGGAAAGTAAGGGAGAATGGGATAGGGGAGGGAATTGAAAAGAGGGGAGGGAAAGGAGGGGAAAGAGAAGGGAAAAAAGGAGTGAATAAAAGTGAGGAGAGAGGGTAGGAGTGAATAAAAGTGAGGAGAGAGGAGAGGAGTGAATAAAAGTGAGGAGAGAGGAGAGGAGGAAAGGAAAGTGAAATAAAGGGAAGTGGAGAAGGAAAAAAAAAAAACAAGAAAAGAAGAGGAGAGTGACGGGGGTGGGGGGGGGTGTGGAAGGGGGAAGTAATATCTAGAGGTGAGGTGAGAGAAAGAAAGAAGAAGAAGCGAAAGGCAGGGAAGGGGAAAGGGGTGGGAAGAGGGAAGACGGAAGAGGAGAGAGGAGACAGGAGAAGGAAGGGGAAAAAGGATACCCCGTTGCGGTAATTGAAAAGGAGTGTTATCGCTTTCCATAAGAGATCCGAGCTAATTAATTGAGGATGAATATCGCGGGAGATTTAATGCAACGGAATATGAAAATGATTTGGATTTTTTTTTTTTTCGTGACTCTGGTTCTAATTACAATAATTATGATAATTATAAAATTGGTATATCAATGATTATGTCAGTAACATCAAAACAACAGCAATAAGAACGACGGCAATAATGATAATGATTATGATTATGATAATAACGATAATGATGATAACAATAATGATAATTACTGTTATTATTACTGTGACTCTCATTATATTATTACCGTTATTACTAATTTTATCATTATTTTGATCATTATTACTATCATCCCTTTTATTACCATCATCATCATCATTACCATCATTATCATTATTCCCATTACCATAACTATTGCCTTAACTATCATTATCAAAACAAGTACGATTACCATCATAAATAGCATCATTATTATCATTGATAGTATCATTATTATCATCATCAACTCCCTCAGTTATCATGATAATTGCCGTCATGATTATCATTATCATCCTCCCTATCAATTTCAGTCAGTCCTTATTACAAGAATAGAGAGAACGGAGGACGAAAAAGGAAAATGAGAAGGAGAAACAAGGGAGAGAATGAGAGAGAGGGGAGGGAGGGAGACAGAGAGAGAGATGGGGGGGGGGGAGAGGGAGACGGAGAAGGAGAGAGAGAGAGAGAGAGAGAGAGAGAGAGAGAGAGAGAGAGAGAGAGAGAGAGAGAGAGAGAGAGAGAGAGAGAGAGAGAGAGAGAGAGACAGAAAGACAGAGACAGAGACAGAAAGAGAGAGAGAGAGAAACAAAGACAGAGAGAGAAAGAGAAAGAGAGAGAGAGAAAGAGAAAGCAACTTATAAGAGAAGAATAGAAAGAAGGACATGCAAGACGAAAAAAAAGAAAACAAGAAAAGAAAAGAAAAGAAACAGAGGCAAAGAAAGAAAGATGAATGCCAAGCTGAAGAGGAAAGCGAAGGAGGAAACAAAGGAGAAACGATACACCAGAGGAACGAAGCAACATGAATAAACAAGCAGAGAGCAAGCAAGGCCGGGACTCGGAGGCGCATAAATCGTTTGGCAGAAAATAAACATTAAGCTTCGTTACCTCAAGGCGACGCGATGTGGACAGAGGGCGAAAGATATGTCTTGCGGAAGATAACTCTTTCGTGTGTCTCTGTCTGTCTCTGTCTATGTCTCTGCCACCTTTTTCTTTCTTTCTTTCTTTCTCAAACTCATTCTCTTTCTTTCTTTTGCGTTATCTTTCTTTTTTTTCTTTTTTCTTTTTTCTATTTCATTGTCTTTTAGTTTTTATTTTCTTTCTTTCTCTCTCTCTCTTTCTCTCTCTCTCTCTTACTCACTCTCTCTCCATCTCCCTCCCTTTCTCCCTCTCCCTCCCTTTCTCCCATTCCCTCCCTCTACCTCCCTCTCTCCCTCTCCCTCACTCTCTCCCTCTCCCTTCCTCCTTCTCTCTCTCTCTCCTACCCCTCTCCCTCCTCCCCCGTCTCTCTCTCTCTACGTACTCATATGACTATTTGTCTGTCTATAAATTTCTTGTTTGCCATCCTTATCTGTAACTCAGCGTCTCTCTCTTTCCTCATTCCATTTCAAAAGTTCAAATGAGTCAAATGAAAAACACAACAGGAATGGAATTTAAGTCGAGACAAAATGAGTCGAAGGGTTCAAGAAAAGATCGAAACGTCACGACTTATATTCCGTTGGTAATGGAGAGAGAGAGAGAGAGAGAGAGAGAGAGAGAGAGAGAGAGAGAGAGAGAGAGAGAGAGAGAGAGAGAGAGAGAGAGAGAGAGAGAGAGAGAGAGAGAGAGAGAGAGAAACAGACACACGCAGAGAGAGAGACCGATAGACAAACAAAGAAATACAGAAAGAGAAAAGGAGTGGAGAGAAAAAGAGAAAACGAGAAAAGACAAAGAGGAGAGAGAGAAGGGTAAAGAGAGAGAGAAAGGTAGGAAAGAGAGAAAAAGAAAAGACAGAGAGGAGAGAGAGAGAGAGAGAGAGAGAGAGAGAGAGAGAGAGAGAGAGAGAGAAAGGGAGGGAAGAGAAAAAGAGAGAAGACAGAGAGGAGAGAGAGGGAGACAGAGAGAGAGGGGGGGGGGAGAGAAAAAGAGAAAAGACAGAGAGAGAGAAATTATTAAGACACATGCTCCTTCCTCAGTTGCCAAGGCGGACTTATTAAAGAAGTGCGCTGAGAAAGATTTAAGAGATGACTGCCACCAAAGCCACAGGGAAGAGGGGAGGAGGGGGAGAAGGGGGGAGGAGGGAAAGGAGAAGAAAAGTAGGTAAAGGGGGAAGAGGAAGGACAAGAGGGATGGGGTAAGAGAAAAGGAGGGAGGAGGGGAGATGGAAGGAGAAGAGGGTAGGGGAGAGGAAAAGGGGAGAAGAGAAAGGGGGAGGGGGGGAGAGAAAAGGGAAAGGGGAAAAGACAAGGAAAGGGGGTATATTTCATAGGCGATAGATATGAATGAGAAAAAAACACAGTAAAAGAAAATCCACAGACTTTAAAAGAACAAAGAAGTAATTAAGCAAAAGTAACAAATATCTACAAAGCCTACGAAAAAAAACATATTTCAAACAAAATTATGAAAAAATCGAGCTCCGAACTTTTACAAATGTAGTCGGTTGTAAAGATTAGGAGCATATGTATTTTTTTTTTTTTTTAATCTATAACAGAGAGAAATGAATAGAGGGAAGGGGGAGAGGGAGAAAGAAAGAGAGAAAGAGGGAGTGAGAGTGAGTGTGCGTTAGAGAGTGAGAGAGAGAGAGAGAGAGAGAGAGAGAGAGAGAGAGAGAGAGAGAGAGAGAGAGAGAGAGAGAGAGAGAGAGAGAGAGAGAGAAATAGAGAGAAAGAGAGAGAGAGAGAGAGAGAGAGAGAGAGAGAGAGAGAGAGAGAGAGAGAGAGAGAGAGACAGACAGACAGACAGAGACAGAGACAGGGACAGAGAAGAGAGAGAGTGAGAGGGAGAGAAGAAGGGAGAGAGAAAAAAAAAAATAAAGAGAAAGCGCGAGAGAGCGAGAGAGAAATAAACAGATAAAGAAAAGAAACAGACAGACAGACAGACACCAAGACCGAGACCTCGAGCCACGGGCCGTGAGAGACACTAACGCATCTCGGCCAACTCAAAATATTAATTTCGACTTCTGAAATGAAGATATATCAAGGGCGGGAGGAGATGGAGGAGGAGGAGGAGGAGGAGGTGGAGGAGGAGGAGAGAGTGGAGTGAGGTGTGGTGGTGGATGATGAGAGGAGGAGGAGGAGAAGGATGTGGCTGGATTGGTGGGATATGGTGTGTGGTTTTTTTGGTGGTTTGGATTGGATTTGGATGTGTTGGATTGGTTGTTGGTGGTTTGGATGGATGGATATTTGGTTGGATGGATGGATGTGGTGTTGGTTTGGTGTGGCTGGATGGTGGTGGTGTTGTGGGGTGGTTGTTGGTTGGATTGGTGGTTGTGGATGGAGGAGGTGGAGGATGTTGTTTGGAGGTGGTGGATGGAGGAGGGGGGAGATTGTGTGGTGGAGGGGGTGGATTGTTGGAGGATGGAGAGGAAGTGGTGGAGTGGTGGTGTTGGTTGTTGTGTGTTGGAGGAGGAGAAGGTTGTGTTTACATGGGTGCGATTGGATGTTGGTGTGGTGGAATTTGGGAATGGATTGGATTGTGGTGTGGTGGATTGCTGGTGGTGTGGTTGGAATTGGTGGATTGGATTGGATGGATGGATTGGTGGATTTTGGGTGGATTTGGTATGGTGGTTGGTGGTGGTGGTTGTTTGTGGTGGTGGTTAGGAGGAGGGGGAGTAGGAGGAGTAGGAGGAGGAGGAGGAGGGGGAGGTGGATTAGGAGAAGGAAGAGGAGGAGGAGGAGGAGGAGGGGGAGTAGGAGGAGGAGGAGGAGGGGGAGGTGGATTAGGAGAATGAAGAGGACGAAGAGGAGGGGGAGGAGGAGAGAAGTAGGAGAAAGAGGGGGAGGGGGAGGAGGAGGAGGAGGAGAAAAACGAGGAATTATCCCCCATAAGAGAGGTTTAGTTTTCCTCCTCTCTCGCTAGGGATTCAATTAGTAGAGGAAGGCGGAGGAAGAGGAAGGGTTGGGGGGCGGGGGGGAGTGGGGGAGGGAAGGAAGAAGGGAGAGTTGGGGGTGGGGTATTGTGGGGGAGGGCTAGGGAGGAGGAGATGGAAGGGTTCTGGGGGAGATAGGGGAGAAAAAAAGGGGAGAGGAAGAGGAAGGGGAAGAGGGAGGGGGAAAGGAAGAGGAAGAAGAAAAAAAGTGAGGAAGAAGTAAAAGAAAAAAATAGGGAGAAAGAAAGGGGGGGTAGAAGGAGAAAAAAATAGAAAATAAAGGAAAAAAGGGAAAAAAAATGAGGAAGAGGAGAATCTGGAAAAGAGGATGGAGAAAGAGGAAAAATGTCAATAAGAGGAGAAAGGAATGGCAAAGAAAAAAGAAAGAATGAGAAAGATAAGGAGACGGCAAAAGGAGGAGGAGAAAGAGAGAGAATAAAGAGGAAGAAAAAGAAGGAGGAGAAAAGAGGAGAAATCAGGAATTGAATGATAGAGGAGTTGCTTGAGTAAGCAGGTGCGATGGAGTCAATATACGAAAGTTAATATACCTCCTCCCTCTTCCTCCTCCTCCTTCTGCTCTTCCTTCTCTTCCTCCTCTATCTCCAGTCCTCCTCCTTCTGCATTTCTGATCTTCTTCCTCTTCCTCCTCCCTCTCCTCCTTCTCCCCCTCCTCTTCCTCTTACTCCTCCTCCTCCTTCTCCTCTACCTCTCCCTCATCTTCTATTTCTTTTTCTTCCTCATCCTCCTCTCCCTCCTCCTTCTCCCCCTCCTCTTCCTCTTCCTCTCACTCCTCCTCCTCCTTCTCCTCTACCTCTCCATCATCTTCGTTTTCTTTTTCTTCTTATTCATCCTCCTTCTCCTCCACCTCTTCCTTCTCTTCCCTCCCCTTTTCTTTTCTTTCTTCTTATTCATCCTCTTCTTCCTCTTCCCTCCCTCCCCTTTATTTTTCTTTCTTCTTCTTCTTCTTCCTCTTCCTCCTCTTCCCTCCCCTTTATTTTTCTTTCTTCTTCTTCTTCTTCTACCTCTACCTCCTCTTCCCTCCCCTTTATTTTTCTTTCTTCTTCTTCTTCCTCCTTTTCCCTCCCCTTTATTTTTCTTTCTTCTTCTTCTTCTTCTTCCTCCTCCTCTTCCCTCCCCTTTATTTTTCTTTCTTCTTCTTCTTCTTCTTCCTCCTCCTCTTCCTCCTCTTCTCTCCCCAAACCAAGAACAGCATCTTTAAAGTCTAATACGCTGTTAAAACTCTTTATCCAAGTCTTTTTGTTAAGGGTCTATGATATTTTTTTAACTTAGATATCTTTTGATAATCTTTTCCCTTTCATTTTTTTTTTTTTTTCATTTTTTCTATTCTTCATTTTGCTTCTTCTTCTTTTTTCTTTCTTTTTTTTCTTCTTGATTAACCCACGTCCTTGTTCCCCTTTTATCTTTTATCTATTATTCTCATTCTCCTCCGAGCCAAGTCGATAGGTCGCGTTTCTTCTTCTTTACGCTCTGCCGCTTATTATGACGAGGGGGGTGTAGGGGATGGGGGAAGAGGAGGAGAAAGAGGGAGAGGGGGGGGGGAGGGAGTGAAGGGAGGGATTGAGTGGTGGTGGTGGTGAAGGAGGAGGTGGTGGAGGTGGAGGTGGAGGTGGAGGTGGAGGTGGAGGTGGAGGTGGAGGTGGAGGTGGAGGTGGAGGTGGAGGTGGAGGTGGAGGTGGAGGTGGAGGTGGAGGTGGAGGTGGATGTAGAGGTGGAGGTGGAGATGGAGGTGAAGGTGGAGGTGGAGGTGGAGGTGGAGGTGGAGGTAAAGGAGGTGGTGGAGGTGGTGGAGGTGGTGGAGGTGGAGGTGGAGGTGGAGGTGGAGGTGGAGGTGGAGGTGGAGGTGGATGTAGAGGTGGAGGTGGAGGTGGAGGTGAAGGTGGAGGTGGAGGTGGAGGTGGAGGTGGAGGTGGAGGTGGAGGTGGAGGTGGAGGTGGAGGTGGAGGTGGAGGTGGAGAAGGTGGAGGTAGAGGTGGAGGAGGAGCTGGAGCTGGAGGAGGAGGAGGAGGTGGAGAAGGAAAAGAAGAAGGAGAAGGATGAGTAGGGGAGAGGAGAGGAAGATAGAAAGAGAAATAGAGAGATTAGACCGCCTATTTGTTTTGTGCTTTGTACTTTTATTAAGATACAACGATATTCTTAGCTTACAAGAGAAGTTCCCCATCTCAGTATAAGAGTTGTCCTGCCTGTCTTGCTCCTCCCAAAAGACGCCACAGAGAAGAGGAGCGCTTAGACTTTTGGTTAAGACTTACTCACGATTAGATTAAGAGGTTTAGACTTAACGATGAATAACCGTGCAGAGAATGAAGTTTCCTTCACTATGAAACGTAAACGCAAGTAATCTTGTTCTCTTATTTTCTTACTTATTCTCTTGCTTTCTCTATCACAGGACGCCTCCTTCGTTAGGACTCTTGGACTCTTAAGCTTGGGTCAGAAGTCTTCCTCGTCTTCTTCTCTCTCTTTTTTTCTTCTTTTTTTCTCTCTCTCTTCCTCTTCATCCTCCTCGCCTTCCTCTATATTCCCGTTCTGTTCGTATTCGTCTTCGTGTTTGTCTTCGTGTGTGTCTTCGTGTTCGTATTCGTATTCGTATTCGTATTCTGCTCTTCGTCTTTGTCTTCGTGTTCGTGTTCGTGTTTGTGTTTGTGTTTGTGTTCGTCTTCGTCTTCGTCTTCGTCTTCGTCTTCATCTTCGTCTTCATCTTCGTCTTCATCATCGTCTTCTTCTTCGCCTTCGCCTTCGTCTTCGTCTTCGTCTTCGACTTTATCTTCGTCTTCGTCTTCAGCTTCGTCTTCGTCTTCGTCTTCGTCTTCGTCTTCGTCTTCGCCTTCGCCTTCGCCTTCGCCTTCGTCTTCGCCTTCGTCTTCGCCTTCGCCTTCGCCTTCGTCTTCGCCTTCGTTTTCGCCTTCGTCTTCGCCTTCGCCTTCGCCTTCGTTCTCGCCTTCGTTTTCGCCTTCGTCTTCGCCTTCGCCTTCGCCTTCGTTCTCGCCTTCGCTTTCGTCTTCGTCTTCGTCTTCATCTTCATCATCAGCTTTGGCCTCGTCTTCGTCTTCGTTTTCGTCTTCGCCTTCGTCTTCGTCTTCGACTTAAGCTTCGGCTTCGTCTTCGTCTTCGTCTTCGTCTTCGTCTTCGTCTTCGTCTTCGTCTTCGTCTTCGTCTTCGTCTTCGTCTTCGTCTTCGTCTTCGACTTCGTCTTCGTCTTCGTCTTCGTCTTCAACTTCGCCTTCGTCTTCGCCTTCGCCTTCGCCTTCGCCTTCGTCTTCGTCTTCGCCATCGTCTTCGTTTCCGTCTTCCTCCACTTCCAACTTGCACTCATCGCAAGGGAAGAAAAACCTCACCGGAAAGACCTGTCGACAGCAAGGCCATTCAACACGACCAAGGACGGCGAACCGCACAAGGACCGGAGCAGACGCCAGGGAGGAAGCAATCCAGGTGGTATGGCCTGTTCACAAACACCGTAACTTTTGTGAACGATCGAGACGGCCGCGGGATCAACAACTTAAGTGGGGAAAGTGTCGCAATACTTGAGCAGAAGAGTAGATTTTTTTCTCTCTCCTTCTTCTTCTTCGTTTATTTGTACTATTACTATTTCTCCTTTTCCATCCCTTCTTTTTTTCTTTCGCTTTCTATTCTTCCAATCGATTAACATGTCATTTGATTAGGCCGTGATATTCATTAACATTATTATTATTTGTAAATGTTTTTTAATCAATGTATTTTGAATGTTTTAACATTGGACGTAAATACTTCTTATTCTATTTATTTAAAGTTACTTGTTACTAGTTCTCTAATAATTACCTGAAATGCTTCATAGGTATCAGTGTGCATGGTAAATAAAACACTTTAAACAACACATAATACATCTATTGTAATTAATCGCTTTAAAAGATACATACACAGGAAAAAGTGGTGATTAATCACAAAGACCGATTATTTCACATAAGCTATAAAAAGATAAATAAATAGATAAATAAACAAGATTAGAAGAACGAACAAGATCGGTCGCTACCATTAAAAATCCCCAACCACATCGACCCATGATATCGACAAGTTAATATCATTTCCCGTGTCAGTTAAGATAAAAGCTTTATGAAAACCCATAATGAACGTTATCATAACCTAGTAACTCTCTCACTTACTTAGTGGATGGTTCATAAACCAGAAAAAAAATCAAATAAAAACTATGACCTGCCATGAGATGCAATACAGTCCCTCCCATCCACATCGATATAACATTGGATGTGGAAATTGCAACAAACGCCATTAACAGTGGAGCAGCTGCGTTTCTTATGTTGAAAAAATATCCCTTCTCATCCACATTTCTATGTCGGGGCATGTTGATGTGGTTGCAAATGCGATCTAATGATGGATAGTGCATTGGAAAATAGGGTATCATTTTTCAGGGTAAGACTGTGCAAATCGAGATGCACATTGGATGAGTATTATGACGAAACGATCTATATAAAGGTTGAAATATGTGATATACACATCCAAATAGAAGAAAAAAATATGAAACAGACGATAAGAATAATATAGTAAGATAAACAGTTAATGAAGATAAACGAATGAGTAAAACGAGCATACAAGAACAAACAAGTAAGAACAAACAACAAGTAAAACAAAGTAGACGATTCCCAGCTAACATATATCTTTCTCTTTCTCTATCTCCTCCTCATATTCCTTCCCTTTTTTTCGCTTTCTCTTCCTCCTCTTCCCTATTTTCTTCTTTCTTCAGAAGATTATCATAAAATGGGCAAGGGAGTTTAATTGTATTTTACCCCTTCAGATCTCTCTCGCTCAAAAAAAATGAATTAATGAATAATGAATAATGAATAATAAATGATGATAATAATGATTATGATGATGATAATAATAATAATTATAATAATAATAATAATAATGATAATAATGATAACAACAATAATAATAATAACAACAGCAATAATAATAATGATAACAACAATAATGATAATAACAACAACAATAATAATAATGATAATAATAATAATAATAAACATCATAAATATCAACCAGTGTGAAATAACTACAGGTCGGTGAATATCATACGTTTCCAAATGAACACTAACCATTTCGTAATTATCGGGACACTTTCCCCTGTTCAGCCTCTTAGCGTGGTTCTTCGTGGCCAAGACAGACTTTTCCTGTGTTTATTTCTACGCTTTGTAACTTCTTATACAGCTTTGATAGCTTGCTTTATGTTTGTTACCATTAATATCACATATTAACCGTTATCCTACCCCAACAATCCTTAATAACATCGTAATCCTACTGCACACTTCAGGACTATCATTAGACTGGATAGTTGATTCATTTCCACGGTGTATGTGTCGTGATTTCAGTTGTTTGACAAATATCTATTGTTTGTCTTTCAGTCTAAAACTTTCAGACAACGGCGTCACTCAGGGTTGTGTAAAAGTAGTTGCGTTCTCACTGTCATCACTCATTTAATTGTCATACGATAACTTTTTTTTTTTTTTTTTTTTTTTTTTTTTTTAAGTATGATCGAATCTGATTACGTGGTTTATGTCCGAGATGTGTGCATGTATGGGAATCTCACCAAAATAGGTCTCAACTAGGTAACTACCTGTATCACAATGTCATTTGTTATGGACTGATTTGTAATTGTTTTCCTTTGC
>NW_028234428.1:27592406-27594906 GCF_977035675.1 Penaeus japonicus
CTCTATGTCTCTCTCTCTCTCTCTCTCTCTCTCATTCTCCTCTTTCTCCTCCATCTTCCTTTTCTTTCTCCTCTGCTACACCTCCCTCTCTTCCTCATCCTTTTCCTCCTATTCCTGCTCCTCTTCCTCCTCCCCTCCTCCTCATCCACCTCCCCCTTATCCGTATTCCTCTGCTTTGCCCTTTTCATATTCCTCCTTTTTCTCCTCCTCCTTCCACCACCCATTCCTCCTCCTCATCCTCCTCTTCTACCTTCTCCTACTTCCACTTTCCCCTTCCTCCTCCTCTTCCTCCTACTCCACCTCCTCTACCATCTCCTCCTCCTCCTCCTAATCCTCCTCCTACTCCTCTTCCACCTCCCCCTTCCTCCTCTTCCTCCTCCTCCTCCTCCCCCTCCTCCGCCTCCTCATCCTCCTCCTCCCCCTCCTCCTCCCCTTCCTCCTCCTCCCCCTCCTCCTCCTCCTCCCCCTCCTCTTCCTCCTCATCCTCCTTCTCCACCTCCTCCTCCTCCACTTCCCTCCCTTCCTCTTTCTCCACCTCCCCCTTCCTTCTCCTACTTCCACTTTCCCCTTCCTCCTCCTCTTCCTCCTACTCCACCTCCTCTACCATCTCCTCCTCCTCCTCCTAATCCTCCTCCTACTCCTCTTCCACCTCCCCCTTCCTCCTCTTCCTCCTCCTCCTCCTCCCCCTCCTCCGCCTCCTCATCCTCCTCCTCCCCCTCCTCCTCCCCTTCCTCTTCCTCCCCCTCCTCCTCCTCCTCCCCCTCCTCTTCCTCCTCATCCTCCTTCTCCACCTCCTCCTCCTCCACTTCCCTCCCTTCCTCTTTCTCCACCTCCCCCTTCCTCCTCCTCCGCCTCCTCCTCCGCCTCTTCCTCCCCCTCCTCCTCCGCCTCTTCCTCCCCCTCCTCCTCCTCCTCCTCCTCCTCCTCTTCCTCCTCCTCCGCCTCCACTCCCCCCCCCATCCTCTTCCCCCTCCTCCTCCTCCCTCGGACCACCAGTCCAGGAGTTACTTCCCGTCATAAAGTTTAAAAACCAAATGAGATTTAGGCGAAGTGACCGTGAAGGTTGATTGCAACGGCGAAGCATGTAATTTGTTTTCTTGATGTTCCGTTAGTGCAATTTGTCACAAAGAAGTGATGGATTCCTAAGATTGTTCGATTTCTTTTTTTTTTTCTTCTTCTTCTTCTTTTCTCTCTCTTCTCTCACTTCTTTTCTTTTTTGTGCTTTCTCAATTCTCTCTGTCTTTGGCTTTTTTTTTTCTCTTTCTTTCGATCTCGATCTCTCTGTCTCTCTCTGTCTGTCTCTTGTCTCTCTCTGTCTCTGTCTCTCTCTTTCTCGCTCTCGCTCTCTCTCTCATTCTCTCTCTTTTTCTCTCTCTCTCTCTCTATCTCTCTCTCTCTCTCTCTCTCTCTCTCTCTCTCTCTCTCTCTCTCTCTCTCTCTCTCTCTCTCTCTCTCTCTCTCTCTCTCTCTCTCTCTCTCTCTCTCTCTCTATTGCCAAACAAAACATAAAATATTCTAAAATTAGTTTTTTTTCTGCATTTTTCTGTCGCTAAAAATGCACTTTTTTAACGCTCTACCTGCAAGAGAAATCAAGTGTTTATTTCCCTTCTCTCCCTACCACCTCTTTCGGCCATTTCCCTCTCTTCTTTCTGTCTTTCACTTTCGCCCTCCCTCTTTCTCTCTCCCTGTCTCCTTTCTCTCGCCATCCCTCTCTCGCTCTTTCTTTCTCTCCTCCTCTCCACTTTCTCTCACCATCGTTCTCTGCCTTTTTCTCCCTTTCTCCCCTGTTCTCTCCCTCCTTTTCCCATCCTCTCTCCCTCCCTCAAAACCCCTCTCTCTCTCTTTCTCTCCCTCTACCGTTTCTCTCAACCTCCCTCACCTCTCATTCTCTCTCTCTTTCTTTCTCTATATCTTTCTCTTTCTCTTTCAAGCCAAAGGAGAAGCTATAGAAAAGGCAAATCAGATTAAGCAATAATAATCATTAGATTCTAAACCAAAAGAGAGGGAATGAGAGAAAGAGAGAGAGAGTGGTGGAGAGAGAAAAAAAGAGAAAGACAGAGAAAGACAGAAAGAAAGAAAGCAGACAGAGAGAGAGAGAAGCAGAAAGAAAGAGAGAGAGAGGCAGAGAGAAAGAGAGAGAGAGAGAGAGAGGCAGAAAGAAAGAGAGAGAAAAAAAGGAAAGAGAGACAAAGAAAGAGAGAGAAAAAAAGGAAAGAGAGACAAAGAAAGAGAGAAGAAGAAGAAGAAAAGACCTACCGAGAAGAAGACAGGAGAATGAGAGGAGAAATATGTGAGAGCAATTAAATAAGTAATGGAATGTCTCGCAGGATCAGGAGGTCGATCTTTCGCCGAAAGGAGAGGAAGAGAGACAGATGATTAACAAGAAGAAAAGGGGGAGAGGAAGAAAGAAAAAGAAAAAGAGGAGGAAAGAAAGAGAAATAGATAAAGGTAAGAGAAAATTAAAGTAATCAAAGAAATAAAAAGGATAATAAAGAGAAGA
>NW_028234428.1:27669075-27674075 GCF_977035675.1 Penaeus japonicus
CAATGATAATGAAGATGGTAATGATAGAAATTATATAATTATCATTAATATCATTTCAATTACCGATAATGATAATGATAAAGATAATAACAATAATAATGATCATAAAAAAATATAGTAATATGATAATGGTAACAGAAAGAACAAGCAGAATGATAATATGAACATAATAATCATGATATGGTGCAGTTAAAATTACATTATGAAATAGTATTATAGCAGTTATAACATAACAAGGATCATTATGATGATCATGATAATAATGAAAATGTTGATGATAAAAAAAAATATATATGAGAAGGAGCAAATCATAATAATGATAGCAATTACTACAAAAACAACAATAAGATGATGGTAATGATGATAATGATGAGAACAATTATGATATCAGAATCATTGATAATAACAATACTACTATTATAACTACAATTTCAATAACAATAATAATAGCTATTATAATAATGATGATAATAGCAATGATAATGATAATAATAACAATAACATAAATAAATGATGATTATGATAGCAATAATAAAGACAAATAATGCTTTTGATGAATAAAGTAATAAGGACAATGATATAATTCTGATACCTTCTGATTCCCTTTTATTCTTTTATCTTAATTCCATTAATTCCAATAACGTTTATGGCGTTAGGAATGATAACAGCATTAATAAAAGCCATATCAATAACACAAAATCTTAATCATAACTCTTATAGTGATTATAATGACAGTGCAATATGAAGAATGAAATCCTTTGATCTTTACTTTTCGTTCATTTCTTTCTTTATTTCCCTTTTATAGTTTTTTTTTTTTATCTCTTTGTTTCGCTTTTTTTTCCATCTTTAGTTCTGTTAATTCTCTCTCTCTCTCTCTCTCTCTCTCTCTCTCTCTCTCTCTCTCTCTCTCTCTCTCTCTCTCTCTCTCTCTTTCTCTCTCTCTCTCTCTCTCTCTCTTTCTCTCTCTCTCCCTTTCCTTCCTTCCATTTTGTTCTCTAATTCCGCTCTTTCTATTTTAATCTTTATTTTTTTTTATTATTAAAAAAAATGTTTTCTTACTTTTTGCTCTATTTTTGTCTTCTCCCTTTTAGTGTCTATTTTTCTCCCCTTTTCTGTCTTTTCCCACCCATTTTATTTTTGTCTGTCCCCTTTTCACTTTTTTTCTCTTTATTTGTCTTTCTTTTACTTCCTTCCTTTCTCTCTCTCTCTCTCTTTTTGATTCCCTCTCTCCCTTTTATTCTTTTATCTTCTCTTTATTATCCTTTTTATTTCTTTGATTTCTTTAATTTTCTCTTACCTTTATCTATTTCTCTTTCTTTTCTTTTTCTTTTTCTTTCTTCCTCTCCCCCTTTTCTTCTTGTTAATCTTCTGTGTCTCTTCCTCTCCTTTCGGCGAAAGATCGACCTCCTGATCCTGCGAGACATTCCATTACTTATTTAATTGCTCTCACATATTTCTCCTCTCATTCTCCTGTCTTCTTCTCGGTAGGTCTTTTCTTCTTCTTCTTCTCTCTTTCTTTGTCTCTCTTTCCTTTTTTCTCTCTCTCTTTCTTTGTCCCTCTTTCCTTTTTTTCTCTCTCTTTCTTTCTGCCTCTCTCTCTCTCTCTCTTTCTCTCTGCCTCTCTCTCTCTCTCTGACTCCTTTCTTTTTTTCTGTCTCTCTTTTTCTCATTCTCTCTTTCTCTCTTTATCTCTCTCCACCACTCTCTCTCCCTCTCTCATTCCCTCTCTTTTGGTTTAGAAATCTGATGATTATTATTGCTTAATTTGATTTGCCTTTTCTACAGCTTTTCCTTTGACCTTAACTTACTGTATTTTCCTCTGTTCATCTATTTGTATATCTCTTTTTCTTTCTCTCTCCCTCTGCCCCCCACCATCTCTGTCTCTCTCGCTCTCATTTTGTATCTTCGCTTTTCCTCGCGATGCCATTTCAGTAGAGAGGTTTAAGGAGGAGAGAAAAGGGGGAAGGGAGTGAAAGAGGGGTGTGTGTGTGTGTGTGTGAGAGAGAGAGAGAGAGAGAGAGAGAGAGAGAGAGAGAGAGAGAGAGAGAGAGAGAGAGAGAGAGAGAGAAAGAGAGAGAGAATGAGAGGTGAGGGAGGCTGAGAGAAACGGTAGAGGGAGAGAAAGAAAGAGAGAGGGATTTTGAGGGACGGGGTGAGGATGGGGAAAGGGGGGGGGAGAGAATAGGGGAGAAAGGGAGAAAAAGGCAGAGAAAGAAAGAGAGAAAGTGGAGGGGAGGAGAGAAAGAAAGAGCGCGAGAGGGATGGCGAGAGAAAGGAGACAGGGAGAGAGATAGACGGACGGCGAAAGTGAAAGATAGAGAGAAGAGAGAGAAATGACCGAAAGAGGTGGTAGAGGGAGAAGGGAGATAAACACTTGATTTCTCTTGCAGGTAGAGCGTTAATAAAGTGCATTTTTAGCGACAGAAAAATGCAGAAAAAAAAACTAATTTTAGAATATTTTATGTTTTGTTTGGCAATAGAGAGAGAGAGAGAGAGAGAGAGAGAGAGAGAGAGAGAGAGAGAGAGAGAGAGAGAGAGAGAGAGAGAGAGAGAGAGAGAGAGAGAGAGAGAGAGAGAGAGAAAGAAAGAAAGAGAGAGAATGAGAGAGAGAGCGAGAGCGAGAAAGAGAGAGACAGAGACAGAGAGAGACAAGAGACAGACAGAGAGAGACAGAGAGATCGAGATCGAAAGAAAGAGAGAAAAAAAAAATCCAAAGACAGAGAGAAATGAGAAAGCACAAAAAAGAAAAGAAGTGAGAGAAGAGAGAGAAAAGAAGAAGAAGAAAAAAAAAAAGAAATCGAACAATCTTAGGAATCCATCACTTCTTTGTGACAAATTGCACTAACGGAACATCAAGAAAACAAATTACATGCTTCGCCGTTGCAATCAACCTTCACGGTCACTTCGCCTAAATCTCATTTGGTTTTTAAACTTTATGACGGGAAGTAACTCCTGGACTGGTGGTCCGAGGGAGGAGGAGGAGGGGGAAGAGGATGGGGGGGGGGAGTGGAGGCGGAGGAGAGGGGGGGAGGAGGAGGTGGAGGAGGAGGGGGAGGAAGAGGCGGAGGAGGAGGAGGGGGAAGAGGATGGGGGGGGAGTGGAGGCGGAGGAGGAGGAAGAGGAGGAGGAGGAGGAGGAGGAGGAGGGGGAGGAAGAGGCGGAGGAGGAGGGGGAGGAGGAGGTGGAGGAGGAGGAGGAGGAGGAAGGGGGAGGTGGAGGAGGGAAGTGGAGGGGGAGGAGGAGGCGGAGGAGGAGGAGGAAGAGGAGGCGGAGGAGGAGGAGGAGGCGGAGGCGGAGGAAGAGGAGGAGGAAGAGGAGGCGGAGGAGGAGGCGGAGGAGGAGGAGGAGGAAGGGGAAGGTGGAGAAAGAGGAGGAGGAGGAGGAGGGGAAGGGGAGGAGGAGGCGGAGGAGGATTAGGAGGAGGAGGAGGAGGAGATGGTAGAGGAGGTGGAGTACGAGGAGGCGGAGGAGGAGGAGGAGGAGGTGGAAGGAAGAGGTGGAGGAGGTGGAAGATGAGGAGGAGGAGGAGGCAGAGGATTAAGGGGAATGTGGAAGGAGGAGGAGGTGGAGGAAGAGGAGGAGGAGGAGGCGGAGGAGGATTAGGTGGAGGAGGAGGAGATGGTAGAGGAGGTGGAGGAAGAGGAGGCGGAGGAGGAGGAGGAGGAGGAAGAAGAATAAGGGGAAGGTGGAGAAGGAAAAGGAAGAGGAGTAGGAGGTAGAATAGAAGGAGGCGGAGGAGGAGGAGGAGGAAGAGAAGGATGAAGGGGAAAGTGAAAGTAGGAGAAGGTAATAGAGGATGATGAGGAGGAATGGGGTGGTGGAAGGAGGAGGAGAAAAAGGAGGAATATGAAGAGGGCGAAGCAGAGGAAGGGGAAGGAGGATGAGGATAAGAATACGGATACGGGGGAAAAGGAGCAGGGATAGGAGGAAGAGGATGAGGAAGAGAGGGAGGTGTAGCAGAGGTGAAAGAATAGGAAGATGGAGGAGAAAGAGGAGAATGAGAGAGAGAGAGAGAGAGAGAGAGAGAGAGAGAGAGAGAGAGAGAGAGAGAGAGAGAGAGAGAGAGAGAGAGAGAGAGAGAGAGAGAGAGAGAGAGAGGAGAGAGAGAGAGAGAGAGAGCGAGAAGAGAGAGCGAGAGAGAGAGAGAGAGAGAGAGAGAGACGAGGCGAGAGAGAGAGAGAGGAGAGAATAGAAGAGAGAGAGAGAGGCGAGAAGACGAGAGACCCAGAGACCAGAGATAGAGATAGACATAGAGAGAGATAGAGATAGAGATAGAGAGAGATAGAGAATGAGAATTAGTGAGAGAGAGAGAGAGACCAAACACTAAATTACTAGAAATAGTCCAAAACAACATCGAATCAGTGGATGAAATACACAAAAAATAAAGTAAATACATCAGAATTAACAAACAAAATCAACAGAAAATAAGGCCACATTGGTCAACCAAACGGGTATAAAATAAGAAAAAATAAACAGAAAATAACAAAATAAATAGTGCAATAAACAAAACGAAAACACAAAAAAAAAAAAAATCATCAATCAAAACCAAGGTAATCCCACAGTTAAAAGGAAAATAAACAAACAAACAACACACGGTAAGACGAAGAACTTGCAACTTGTTGATCTGGTCGAGGTAGAGGTTCTGAGGAAACTTGACTGTAACATTTCGGGGAATCTACAAAGGGAGTGTTCAAACTTCAAACAATGTGATTTTGGCCACCTCTCTGTTACCCGCCCCTCGTTAAGAGTAAGGTTCTATGTAAGAAAAATAGATAATACAGCTTTGATAAGTGAGTAGAATATATAGTTTAGATATATGTTGCACAGGAAGTAAAGTATGCAGTATAGATATACACCACAGGAAGTAAAATATACAGTATAGATATACATCACACAGGAAGTAAAGTATACAATATAGATATATATGACAGAAAATAAAGTATACAATATAGATATACATCACACAGGAAGTAAATTATACAGTATAGATATACATCACA
>NW_028234428.1:27684075-27686575 GCF_977035675.1 Penaeus japonicus
GGGGGGAGGAGGAGGAGAAAGAGAGGGAGGAGAGAGGGAGAGGTGGATAAAGAAAGGGAGGAGGTCGGTGAATAGGAGAAAAGAGAAGGGGGAGGGAGTAAAAGGAGAAAGAGGAGGAGAGAGGGAGGAGGAGGGAAAGAGGGAGAAAGAGGGAGGAAGGAGAAGTAGATAACGTGAGGGAGAGGAGGAGAAAGAAAGGGAGGAAGTGAAAGAAGAGGGAGTAGGAGAAAGAGAGGGAGGGACGGGGGAGGAGGAGAAAGGGAGGGAGGAGGAGGGTGAAGAGGAGAAAGAGAGGGAGGAGAAAGAGAGGGATGAATAGAAAGAGAGGGAGGAGGAGATAGATAGATAGAGAGAGAGAGAGAGAGAGAGAGAGAGAGAGAGAGAGAGAGAGAGAGAGAGAGAGAGAGAGAGAGAGAGAGAGAGAGAGAGAGGAGGAAGAAGGCATTTGTCCTCTTTCTGTAGAAATGATTAGGTCCTTGGGTAACGGCATGTACAGTGGATCTTTGAAAACACGTGCTCCACTTCCAGGAAAAGTGAAAAGATATTTATTGCAACTCTCCCTTGAAGGCGAGCCGTTTTCTCCACGAGGCTGTGAAGAGTTCACAATAGATACCGCGACTGCTGCCACTCCTCGACCAGTGTGGAAAAGAAAAGGGAAAGAGAAAAAAAAAAAAAAAATAGACCCAATTGATTAAGGGGGAGGGGGGACTCAAACAATATTTCCTTGCTGTTTCATTTTTTAGTTTCTTTTTTTTTTTATTTCCGTAGCTTTTTACCTTATTATCAAATTTTAGAATGTATTTTACTCTCCTTTTTTATGATTTCGTTTATTTTTTTCCGCCACTGAACGGTATATCTAGATAGCATTTTATTTGTTTAAAACCGTGACAGTGGCCCTCTTGGGGTAGAAATAGAAAAAAATACGTTCAAGAGATATTTTTTTTGTGTGTGTGTGTCATAGAAGGGATGATATACACTGGAGTAAAAGCAAAGGAAAACAATTACAAATCAGTCCATAACAAGTGACATTATGATACAGGTAGATGCCTTCTATTTGGTTGAGATTCCCATTCCTCTCAGACAAAAACCACATAATCGCGTTACTTCGCTCAACTCCACACTCACATCTGCACACCCAAACACACACACACACACACACACACACACACACACACACACACACACACACATGCACACACACACACACCTCTTCAGATACGATAATTCTTAAAAAAACAACAACAACAAAAACAATACATCCTAACCATATGAAAATGAAACAAGTGGTGGCAATGAGAACACAACCTTAAGTGACACCGTTGTCTGAAAGTTTTAGACTGAAAGACAAACAATAGATATTTGTCAAACAACTGAAATCACGACACATACACCATGGAACTAAATTAACTATGATAAGTCCGGTCTAATGATAGTCCTGAAGTGTGTATGAGGATTACGATGTTATTAAGGATTGTTGTGGTAGGATAACGGTTAATATGTGGTATCTATGGTACCAAAGGTGATCATAAAGCAAGATATTAAAGCTGTATAAGAAGTTACAAAGCGTAGAAACAAACACGTAGAAACAAAACGCTGGTTGATATTTTTTATGTTTATTACTATTATTAGTATTATCATTGTTATTATTATGATTATCATCATTATCATTGTCCTTATTATTATCATTATCAGTATCATCATCATTATCATCATCATTATCATCCTCATTATCATCATTATCATCATCATCATCATCATCATCATCATTATCATCATTTATCATTCTGTATTTATCAACTCGAGAGAGATCTGAAGGGGAAAAGCAACTAAACTCCCTTGCCCATTTTATGATAATCTTCTGAAGAAGGAAGAAAATAGGGAAGAGGAGGAAGAGGGAGCGAAAAAGGACGGGAAGGAATATGAGGAGAAGATAGAGAAAGAGAAAGATATTTGTTGGCTTGGAATCGTCTTCTTTGTTTTACTTGTTGTTTGTTCTTACTTGTTTGTTCTTGTATGTTCGTTTTACTCGTCCGTTTATCTTCATTAACTGTTTATCTTACTAGATTATTCTTATCGTCTGTTTCACTTTTTTTCGTCTATTTGGATGTTTATATCACATATTTCAACCTTTATATACATCGTTTCGTCATAATACTCATCCAATGTGCATCTCGATATGCACATTCTTACCCTGAAATATGATACCCTATTTTCCAATGCACTATCCATCATTAGATCGCGTTTGCAACCACATCAACATGCCCCGACATAGAAATGTGGATGAGAAGGGATATTTTTTCAACATAAGAAACACAGCTGCTCCACTGTTAATGGCGTTTGTTGCAATATCCACATCCAATGTCATGTCGATGTGGATGGGAGGGACTGTATTGCATCTCATGGCAGGTCATAGTTTTTATTTGATTTTTTTTCTGGTTTATGATCCAACCACTTAGTAAGTGAGAGAGTTACTAGGTTATGATAACGTACATTATGGGTT
>NW_028234428.1:27690438-27695438 GCF_977035675.1 Penaeus japonicus
TATAAAAAAAAAAAAAAAAAAAAAAAAAAAAAAAAAAAAAAAAAAAAAAAAAAAAAAAAAATAATAATAAAAACAATAACAACAGCAGATCTAACAAGAGTAATAACAACAACAACAACAATAAACAAACACAAAAATATAAAGTATAAAACCCAGATTGTTGCAGTGCAGACTAGCGGAGGTTGCAGCTGACCCGGACTAATTTGTATTGCAGTAGCATTGTTCACCAGATCAGGTTGTCCAGACCGCTAAAACAATATACAAAAACCATTAAAAGGTGTGAAAAAAGATAAATGGAAATTATCTCGTAAACATGATTGTGCACTTTTTCGAAAACCCTTTCTTTTTTTTCTTTCTTTTTTTTTTTTTTTTTTTTTTTTTTTTTTTTTTGGTTGATTTTGTAAACAAAACGAGTTAGCATTTTCTAGAGGATTTTGGGTGAAGCGCCATTTTTTTTTTTTTTTTTTTTTTACGTATAATATTTAATGTATTCAGAAAACACCTTTCAGTACGTTTTATTCTTATTTTCTTTCATCTTCTCTTTTTGAAGATGATATTACAATCTCTACATAAAAGATCAATCATAATTAATTGAAAAAAAAAGAAAACATAACAAAACAATCAATTTAACCGAATATTCTCGCATAAAACAAATAAAAACATGACTTACACGTAGGTCTTCTGCCGAGTATGTAGAAGCTCTCGCTTTAAATAAGTAAAGGAGGATAATGAATATAAGGATAATGATGATGATTATGATGAGGATGAGGATAAGGAAGATGATGGTGGAGGTAATAATAATGATAATGATAATAGCGGTGATACTGATAATGTTAATAATGATGATAGTAATAATGATAATGATAATAATAATAATGATGATAATAATTTCAACAGAAATTATGTTACTCATTATATTGATGACAATGATAATAATCATAATATTCATAATAATAACAATGATAGTGATAACAAGGGTGATGGACAAGAATGATGATAATCACTACATTAAGGATGATAATAGTTATGAAAATGATAATGGTAGTAATGTTAATGATAATTATGATATTGATAAAAATGCAATAATAATGATAATGATGATTATAGTGATACTGCTAATGATAGTAATAATGATAATGATGATAATTATTATTATTATGATAATTGTAATATTAGCATTAAAAATCTAAAAAATACGATGACAATAGTATTGATTATGATAACAGCAGTAATCATGATAATGATTATGATGATGATAATGGAAATGATAGTAATTATAATAATAGTAATAATGGTGATGATAACGATAATAATGATAATGATAATAATAATGATCACAATAATCATAATGATCACAATAATCATAATAATGAAATTGATAATGAAGATAATAATTGTAGTAATGATAATGATCATAATAATGATAACAATTGTGATAGTAAAAATGATAACCATAGCAAAGGTGATAATGATAATAATAGCAATAACAAAGATAGGGATAAAAACAATAGCAATAACATTAATGACAATAATGTAAATAATAGTTATAGCGATGAGAATGTGTAATCACGTTAATATCAATAAAAATTGTAAGGTGACCAGATACTTTTTAAAATTATTATTCATAATTTTATTTCGTTTTATGTTTCTATTTGATTTTACTATAGTTTCACTTTTGATTGAAGTTTTCTATAATTACGTTTATTTTTTATTATTTTTTTTTTAACGAGACCTTTTAGTGACTGGTTTTATTTGGTACTTATTATCTTTTAATCATTTGTAATACTACTATCAATGTCTATAATTTTGTTTTTTATTTTAAACATTAGGGAAAACGTTTTATATTTTTCATTTTTGCATCGTTTTATTTTATTTTATATTTAAGTTTGCGCTTTTTTATAATTCTACGCATTTTGTTTTATATCTATGCATCCTTTCATGCTGTCATTTTACCCACAATTATCTATTTAAGTATTTATAAGATGTATGTATGCCTCTGACGTCACCTAGGCAATGTCTACGATTTTTTTAACAATAAAGAAGATGGTCAGATACACAACGAATGGAGTGTTTACTTAACCGGCTGTGTCGCCATTTTGTTATAACTGAGGCAAATAAGTGAATAACGGTGCCTATGATCACGAAGATAAAATCTAAGTACTGAAATGCCTGACACTCTTCGCTTAGGAGCTGGACGTGATCTGAAAGTTTTGTTGTTGTTGTTTTTATTAAATCCTTTGATCAGTACTTTTATTGGACTTCGTTGGATTTCTTTTACTTTGATCTTTTCCTTTTTTATATTTCTTAGTAGGAAGTCTGAGTGATCTATTGATTTAGATTTTTTTGTATTTCACCAGATTTTAGGTTTTGTGATTTTTGTTTATTCTAAGTCTTCAGGAATGGCGCCAGACTTACTTTTTTTTTTTTTTTTTTTTTTTTGGGTAAGGATTTCAGCCAGATAATCCACGCTGGAGTATCTTTTTTTTAGTTTTAGTATACGGCAGCTTTAATGATTTTAGGTGCCTTCAGCACATGTTTTTTGTATTTTATGTTTTACATGTGTATTTTTCCAATTAGTTTTAGATTTTTTTTATTATCAATTAAGCTGAACATCAGAAAGAGATTATCACCTTAGAACACATCCATATAATTGATTCAAACTCCCTCCATGCTACCACTTTCAGGGGTTTAGCATCGACAGGGGTTAGCCAGGCCCTTGGCGCTTGTTTCCCGTGCCAGCATCAAGGGACGGAGAAAGTTTTCACACTTTGACTCGGTGTTCTAGGAGGAGACCCTTGGGTTAACACAGATATTACACTACAAAAGGATAATAACAATAATGATTATAACTATTGTAATGATAATACTACTAATAGTGATAGTAATGATAGTGATAATGATGATGATTATGATAATGATGGTGATAATGATAATACTACTAATAGTGATAGTAATGATTGTGATAATGATGATGATTGTGATAATGATGGTGATAATGATAATAAAAAGTAATGGCAATAGTAAGAATAATGATGACGATATTGATAATGATAATGATACTGATAATGATGATGCTGATAATGATAATGATAATGGTAATAATGGTAGTTGTTGTGGTTGTAATAGCAGATAAATCAATCATAACGATAGTGATAGTATTAATGATAATATCAATGACAATAGCAGCAGTAGTAGTAGCGACAGAAAGAGAAAGAGAGAGGGAGAGAGAGAGAGAGAGAGGGAGAGAGAGAGAGAGAGAGAGAGAGAGAGAGAGAGAAATAAAGAGAGAGAGAATGAGAGAGAAAATAGGAAAAGCCGTATGTTTGATGTGTCAAAATACTCGAATGCAAGTAAATGAGTCTACCATCATTTTTATCACATTAATAAAAAACACAAAACCCTCTTACCATAATAAGTAAAAACTCACCTATATATGAATACCTTTCGTGCAAAATGTTTCCATGCTAAGACATTTTTAAAGCTTTTTCAAACATTTTTTTTTTTTCTCTTCCTTTTCGTGTGACCATTATCCGCATATTTTCAGATCCCCTGAGGAACGGAGGTGAAGAGGGAATGAACCCCCCCCCCTCCAAAAAAAAAAGAAAAAAAAAGGGAAATGGGGAAGAAGAGGAAGAGAAAGATAAGATAAGGGGAGAGAGGGAGAAATGGAAGGAAGGGGAGGAGGGAGATGGAAGAGAAGGAAAGATGGAGGGAAGGGTAGGAGGAATAGGGAGGAGAAGAGAAGATGGAGAGATGGAGAAGATGAGAAAGAAGAGAAAGGGAGGAGGAAGAGGGAAACGAATAAAAGATGGAGAGAAAGCAAGACGAAAAGGAAAGGAAAGGGAAAGAGAAGAAACAGAACAGAGTGGGGCAGGAAGGGTCATTCACGTGCCCCCGCCCCCCTCTCTCTCTCTTTCCCTCTTTCTCTCTCCCTTCCCCTCTTTTCCGCTCCCCTCCTCTCCCCCTTCTCCTCCCCCTCTTCCCCTTCTC
Source organism: Penaeus japonicus (assembly GCF_977035675.1). NCBI lineage: Eukaryota > Metazoa > Arthropoda > Malacostraca > Decapoda > Penaeidae > Penaeus > Penaeus japonicus. The sequence goes on from NW_028234428.1 coordinate 27,694,429, forward strand.
TTTTTCCCTCCCTTTTCCACCCCTTCCTCTCCTTTTTAATTTCATTCTCTCCCCCTCTTTTCCCCACCTCTCTCCTTCCTCACCCTCTTTATCCCTTCTTCTTCCCTCTCTTCTCTTCTATTACTTTCCCCTCGTTTTCCTCCCCCTCTCCTCCCCTTCCTCTGCTCTTCCTGCCCCTCTCTCCTTTCCTTCCTCCAATCCTCTTCCTCCTTTCTCATTTCCCTCCTACCCTTCTATTCTCTCCTTCTCCTCTCCTTATTCTTTCGCCTCCTCTTCTCTCATCCTTCTTTCCTCTCTTTCTCCTCTCTCTTCCCCTCTCTTCCTCATCCCTCCCCTCTCCTCTTCTTCTCCCTGTCTCTTTCCATTCCCTCCTTTTCTCTCTTCCCCTCTTACCCTCCCTTCCTCCCCCTTCCTCCCTCTTACCCCACACTTCCTCCCGCTTCCTCCCTCTCCCTCCCCTTCCTTCCTTGTTCTCACACCCTTCCTCCCTCTCCCTCCCCTTCCTCCCTCTCCCTCCCCTTCCCTCACCTGCTCCTCCCCCTTCCTCCCTCTCTCTACCCTCCCCTCACCTCCTCCTCCCTCTTCCTCCCTCTCTCTACCCTCCCCTCATCTCTTCCCCCCACCCTTCCTCCCCCTTCCTCCCTCCCCTCCCTTCCACGTCCTAACATCCTTCCTCCCTCTCCCTCCCCTCCTCACTCTCCCTCCCCTCCCCTCCCCTCATCTCTTCCCCCCACCCTTCTTACCCCTTCCTCTCTCTCTCCCTCCCCTCTCTTCCACGTCCTAACATCCTTCCTCCCTCTCCCTCCCCTCCCCTCTCCCCCCCACCCTTCCTATCCCTTCCTCTCTCTCTCCCTCCCCTCCCTTCCTCGTCCTCACACCCTTCCTCCCTCTCCCTCCCCTCCCTCCCTTCTCCCTCTCCCTCCCCTCCCTTCCTCGTCCTCCCCCCCCTCCCTTCCTCGTCCCCCCACCCTCCCTGCCTCCCTTCTGACAAGCGACTTCGGCACGTCATG
>NW_028234428.1:27710438-27715438 GCF_977035675.1 Penaeus japonicus
CTTCACTTCCTGTAGGCATACTCTCCCCTTTCCTTCTTATCTGCTTGTTTCTTCCTCTATCCTCTATCCCTCTCTTACGCTCCTCTCTCCAGTACCTCCCTTCCTTCCATCCTCTCATCCCATCCTTCCTCTTCCTTCCCACTCTCCATCCTGGTGCTTCACTTCCTGTAGGTATACTCTCCCCTTGCCTTTTCATCTACCTGTTTCTTCCTCTATCCTCTATCCCTCTCTTACGCTCCTTTCCAGTACATCCCTTCCTTCCATCCTCTCATCCCATCCCTCTTCTCCCCCTACCGTCCTTCTTTCACTAACCTGTCACTCGCTCCTTTCCCTCCCCCCTTCCCTTTATCCTTCCCTCCTACTTACCCCCTTCTTCTTGTTTCTATTCTCTATCTATTCTCTTACTCCCCTCCTCCCCACCATCTTCCCCGTCCTCCCTCTAGTTATCTTCCTTCCCTCCCCCCCTTTTTTCCTCTCCCTTCCCACTCTTCATCCCGGAGCTCAAACTTCTCCCTCTTCTCAGTCAGCCACAGAGCAACCACGTGGATCTCCTCATCCGCTCCGTCTATTTAAGTTCGTGTCCACCAGTACCGCGTCGTAGCCACTTGTAGGCCTGGTACGACTGGAGTATTTGTGATGTTGAGAATGTTGTTTGGGAGAAGCTTGTCCGATTTGGGTGTTGTGCTGGAGTGAAGGACACTGTTGATAAATCTGGGGTGTGTTGTGGATTGGGTTTGCGTTGATTGTTATGTTGCATGCGAGAATGGGTGTATTTATGATGCTTATGAGTGTGGTGTGAAGCTGCCTTTTGATTTTTGTGGGTGTTAACGGGGTTGGCAGTGGCCACTAGGGATGCTCAAAGGGAGAATTGGAAGTCCAGTTTGTGTCTGGCAAGTTGAAATCGGCTGCAATCCAAATAGATTTGATAGAGGGATACGAGAGAGAGAAAAAAAAGTTGGAGGTCTATTAAAGCTAGAGATCAAGAGAATTCTGCAGTTAGGAAAATTATAATGAAAGCCAATTTCACACTCACTGTTAAAAACCGGGTCTCAAATTTGGTAGCAATAAGAACTCTCTCGTATTCCAGGCATACTTAAAGGGGACGGTGAGTAGCAGGGAGGGATTTGGTAAAAGGCAGGGATTCTATTTCTCATGCCGCGGAAATTGATGCTGAGACTGACCAGATACACATATAGACACGGAGCACCCTTTTTTTTCTCTCTTCTGGAGCTGATACTAACAAGATCTGACTTAGACCTCAACTTCTTCAAACACGCCATCCACATTTACAGGAACACTCACATAGCATAGAAGACATCGTCAAGCAGACACGCCCTCCTTTGGCTGAAGAGGGAGCTATGCAATCGACGAAGCACAGTCTCTACTGACGCGACGAGCCTTGCAATAGTAACCTGAGATGACTAAATACGTTACCTTACAGAATTACTTTTCCAAAGGCATTAGGAAACCGGGACGCAAAGGTATAGCCTTTTAGCTTGCTCACGGCATCAGAGAAAATAGTATCAGAGTTATTTTTAATTCTTTCAGATATGCAAACAGTACACTGCTTCTGTTACATCCTTGAAAGACATTAAATTACCATTCAAACCTCACAAGAGCACAAACTACATATGCTAAAAACATACTTCGAATTAGTATTCACTCTAGAAATGACGCCCCTATCCAACACGCCCCTATCCAACACGCCCCTATCCTTACATCCCTCCCTTCGACATCTCGATTAACGGTCTACACAAGATCCCGGATCAGACAGAATATCAGTCTACATCATGAGAAAAAACTTTAGCCTCGACATATTCGCCCAGTCACTGGATATCTCCCAGACAACAGGCTGAACACAGTTATCATTCCTTTCTTTAATATCAGCGGCGCTTCGAACCATCGTCTCAGTTCACTCACTTCCACCCCGTGTAAATTCATGACCGCAATACTATCATTACAGATACATACAACGATTTTCGGCATAAACAATCATGCGAATTTCAACTCATTGTCACTCGTTGCAGCATTGTCTGACCACTTGACAGAGGGGACATCAAAGGGATAAACATTTTTTTTTTTTTTAACGTTGTCAAAACTTTCAACAAACTCGAAATAGACCAATGCTGAAATTACCTTTCCTGAACTAACACTACAGGGCAACTGCTTCCCTGTGTTTTGTGTCTTTTTTATATATGTTTAGTTCTTAATTGTCTTGCCAATTATAGTATATCATTAGCGGCACACATTAAGCAAGTAATGATAGCCTGGTAAAGACTATCATTATTTAATATTAATTTTACTTTCACCACTTTACAGATAAAAACATATTTCGTGATCTCTTAAACCCAAACATATTTTCTTCCCTATATTTCACATCAACTCTAGTGTTTTATGAAATCCAGCTCTCTAGTTCAGACAAAGAAAAGGCTTCGATAGCGTTTACAGAACTTATGGAAAATAACCCTTATGGTATGATTTATCTATTTCGATTACAAATTTCATTTTTGTGAGGACCTGAGATGTCGATTTCTTGTCAGTTACAACTCACTCTTGTGAATGTTTCAGCTCAGATGGTTTGACATCATTCGGATGGATGACGTCATATAATCCAACAAGATAACATTACGTAATATTCTATTAATCCTTCCTTTGATTCTTGTCCTTATGAATAAGATTCTTCCGATTCAGTTTAGACATAATTAAATAATAATATGCAATACAACATACATCCAGAACCAACATCACTACACACACAGAGAAAAACACCATCATTATTCACCTGAAGTAATGTAACAGCTGCCATATCGTAATTGCCATAATATATCTTTTATCTCGTACCGTCGTTATATATATATACTCTGATTCCAAAACCTAAAACAAAAAGATTTCACAAGACCTACAAGCAGTAGGCAGATTATACAAAGCTAAAAATCTAGTCAAAGTATACAGTGCTGTAGTATTAGTAAAAAAAAAATAATAAAAATGAGAAAGTCTCGAGTCTATTGCATAAGAACTGGAACTCGTACTCCAAGGGTAAGGAGGACTCCACTTAACAACACATTGTATCGCCTCTGGGGTCAACACAACATCCCGGGAACAAACAGGAGAAAATCAAACAAAACTCTTGTGAGATTAGAAGTGGCTGGGCTGTTTTGGCCTGGGAAACTATCTTCTCTCTTTTCTGTCTCTCTTCTCTTCTCTTCTCTTATCTCATCTTATCTTCTCTCTTCCCTTTTTCTCTTCTTTTCTTTTTTCTTTCCTTTTTTCTCTCTCTCTTATCTTCTCTTCTCTCTCTCTCTCTCTCTTATCTTCTCTTCTCTCTCTCTTCTCTTTTTTTTCTTTCTCCTCTCTCTCTTATCTTATATTATCTTATCTCTTCTCTTCTCTTCTCTTCTCTCTCTCTCTCTCTCTCTCTCTCTCTCTCTCTCTCTCTCTCTCTCTCTCTCTCTCTCTCTCTCTCTCTCTCTCTCTCTCTCTCTCTCTCTTTCTTTCTTCTCTCTCTCCCCCTCTCTCTCTCCTCTCTTCTCTCTTTTCTCTCTCCTCTCTTCTTCTCCTCTCTCTCTCTCTCTCTCTTTCTCCTCTCTCTCTCTCCCCTCTCTCCCCTTTCTCCCCCTCCTCTCTCTCTCCTCTCTCTCTCTCTCCTCTCTCTTCTTTTCCTCTCCTCTCTCTCTCTCTCTCTCTCTCTCTCTCTCTCTCTCTCTCTCTCTCTCTCCTCTCTCTCTCGCTCCTCTCTCTCTCTCTCTCTCTCTCTCTCTCTCTCTCTCTCTCTCTCTCTCTCTCTCTCTCTCTCTCTCTCTCTCTCTCTCTCTCTCTCTCTCTCTCTCTCTCTCTCTCTCTCTCTCTGTCAATCTGATACCTATTTTCTTTTTCCTTTTTTTCTTTTTTTTCTGTCTTTACTCTAAGCTATCTTTAGTTAACCTCCTTTCCTTTAATTTTGATATTTTCTTCCTCAGTCTACTTCTTCATTTATCAACCAAACATAAACAAAATGTATAACACTCTCTGCTTGTTCGCCTAGCTTGTTATCCTAACACGAACGCTAACCTTAAAACCTAGTAAAACCTAATTATGTATTACTCCTAGGTTAACCGCGCGTGAATGTGTGTATTTTTATGGAACCTTATGCATACACACGCTTATTTGCGCGTGTGTGCATTAATATGCAAGTTTCTAAACACGAAATTATGCAAACAGCGTGAAATCGTGTGTGTTATAGCCGCCATGATGTTCCTTTCGCGCCAAAAACATCATGCATTTAGAGTATCTCACAGCAAATGCTATGATGATATCAAAGACTATCTAATACCACATGGAAATATGATGTCATTTAGGAAGGGGAGAAAGGTGGAATATGTAAAAGGATAAATAGAGAGATATAGGTTTGCGCAGTGAGGGTGGCTGATCGCTTTTTGACCATTCGTGAGAAGAGGAAAGAGAGAAAAAAATGGGTCTGTAAAAACGTAGATATAAAGTCGAATGAATTAAATGAAAGAAGAGGATATAGCGGGGAACAAAGAAGATAAAAATATGGAAATGTCAAAAAGGGGAAAGCAAAAGGAAAGAAAAACGAGAGAGGGAAGAATGAAAGAAAAAGAGATAGTGAGTTCCCCATCTTTTATTCAGTAAGTGAAAAACAACGATTGAATAAGAACAATAAACAAGAAGCGAAATGGGGAAATATACATATCAAGTTAATAAAATAAAATAAAATAAAATAGATAGATTAATAAAAACGGAAATTAGCCCATGATCCTTTCGAGGAGGGGGAGGGGGGGGGAGAGAAAGGGAAACGCTTAAAAAAAAGTTACTTAATTCGAAACTTTAAAAAAAAAAAAACTTTCGCGTCAACTCATTATCCTAAAATGAAGCTTCCTTGTCTGAAAACAACAATGAGGAAAAGGGAACAGGTTCTGGCCGGTCGTTTGCCTCACCTTCTTCATAACAAATTTGGCGGAAAGGAGTTCTGGAAAATTCTATATAGGATTCTCTTTTTTTTT
>NW_028234428.1:27752938-27765438 GCF_977035675.1 Penaeus japonicus
ATCTTATGGGCTTCATTGAACCAGAAATTTGACATGCACACTTAATTAACTCATTTTTATGGTTCATTCTGACTTTCAGAAAAAAAAAGATCATCACAGAATAAATTTATTAGAAAAGACTATTTTCTATACAATAGCATATCAAGCCAAAAGCTGCCTATATTTCAATCATTATAAAATGGAAGGACTTTTGAATACTTTATCAGATTGCAAATCCCTTCACTTACAGTGGAGAAAAAGCAGTAATGACTGATATCAACAGAAAAAAAATATATGTACAAAGCAACACAAGTAAAAAATATATATATATACAATTTATATAACTTTATAGGAAAACCCTTTAGAAGAGTCAGTTGATATTCTTTACTATGTTCATAGTATCATTTTGTTTTCTGTCCAGAACCTCAAAACACAGAGGAATGAGGACGTGTTTGTCTATTATGGGATGTCCTTTTGCTCATGTGAACGCTGATGGAAGACAAAGGAGATGCCAGCTGGCCAGCACTGCCGCAGCAGAGCATCTTGAAGTCCCCTTCCATCGGCACAATGATGCCAATCAGAGAGGTCGCATGTGCAGTCAGCATCCTCTCGCGGAGGTTTAACCTGAATGCCATTGACACATCTGCGACATTTGAACCTGTGAAGTGGTTGGAAATAAAAGTTCATACTTTAGTGTGTGCACTTTGAAACTGCAGACAATTATTATTTCAAATGGGAATAAATCTCAGTGAAAAACAGCACAACTTGAAATACTAAGCACCAAAAATACATTCAAATCATAATCAAACTTACCCTCCTCTTTATATATCCAATCATTCAATTTTTTGTAATTTCTAGTCCCTTGAACCAATCATATCACTTTTTTGTCACCATCTTTCTAAATTCTATCTATACACTCCTTTAACAATTATTTGAAATCCTTTTAGTGCACATGAAAATAGCTTGCCTCACTCTTACATTCACAAAACTTACTTATCATGAGTATCCGAAGTAGTATTCTTAGTAAGGGTGAAAAGTTCACGCAGCTGAGAGACAGAGAAGTGCCGTTGGACGTCCTCTTCACAGTCCACAACACAGCTGCTCAGAGCCTTCTTGTGTGCTTGTCGCTGGAATATTTTCTCCTCGATACTGCCAGTCTTGGGTGAGACAAGCAAGATTAATATATCATTTGGAATTAAGGAAAAAGTCTTCTTTATTACTTGGCTTTTGAAAGATTTTTGCATAAATAAAGTATGGGTCTATAAGAATAGCTAAATTATTAGTATAAAGGCAAATCCCAACACATTAAAAAGTAAAATTTAAAAGAGTACTAAGTAAAAGGGTACTAAATAACTCCAAAATAGTTTAACTTAAAAAAGATGACAGCTGCCATACTTACAGCAAGAAGCCGGTATATGTAGCATTGTTTCTTCTGCCCATCTCGCCACACACGGGCCATTGCTTGGTCATCGTTGGCTGGGTTCCAGTCGGGATCAAACATAACAAGACGATTAGCTCCAATGAGATTAAGGCCGCAGCCACCTGCCTTGCTGCTTAACATGAAGATGAAGTCTCCTCCCGTTGGATCATTGAACTTCTCCACAATCTGAAAACATGGGATATTACAGTGGTTCCAATTACTCATATTCAGACTATAGCTATGAACAAAGGAAAATTATCTGATTTCAATGATGCAGATACAGAATAACTACAGAAGATAATAAATTTGGATAGCTATTTAAAACCATTTGAAAAGCTACTTCAATTTTCTTTTACAGAATTATACATAATTGTCATTACATCTTTCAAGAAGATACAGCTACTTACAGTATTTGACAATAATTTTGAGGATGTATGTCTATCTAAAGTATCTCTGATCTTTTCACAAACAGAACTCAAACTTAGTCAAGTGCTCAATCCACCTTTGCTCTTTTCTTTATCGACATGGAGCCATCTAGTCGCACATATGGATAATTCCTCAAAGCTGCAAGCTGCTGGAACAGGTCAAGGGTCTGAGTGTAGTTGGATATGAGGACCACTTTGTCATCACTCTTACTCCGAATAAGGGCCAACAGCGTGTCTAAAACGGCGACTTTTCCTGATAACTCTGGACGGAGTCTCCTGTGCAGGGAAGATATGGATATCGTTACAGAAGATAATATTACTAATATTTTTTATAAAGTACATCACAGTAATGTGAACAACTGAATATGTTTGAGAAACAAACTTCCAATACACTTAAACAAACACAAACATATATTCACTGCCACTTGATAACAATGCTACCAGTGTACAAACCCCACAGCAACGCAAATACATCATCCAACAATACCTTGGATCATGGTTGGCAGGATAGAATTCAGCGAGGCCAGCATAGCCTTGCTCCTTGGCCATGACCTTCTCCCAGATCAGGTCTGGGTGGTTGCACAGCTTCTTCATGCTTGTGATTGCAGCCAAGGCACTGTTGTCAAGCCTTCTGTCTCCATCTGTGGCACAATTGTTTTTAGAAAATCTAGTATCTGACTAGAGAGTAAGAAAAAAAATCTTTTACATTCAAACTATGAGATTCAGTGCATGAAAAAAGGAAAATTTCAAACAATATCTTATTCAAATTTGCCAATACAATGAAAATAAAATGTCCAGAACAATAATATGTAATAACCCTGCAACAAAAAATATACAAAAATATGTATTTCAACATTGCAAAAATCAATAAAATACAGTACCTGAGATTTGTTTCCTGACAGCTGAAGAGTTAAGGAACTTTACATAAATTTCATCTTGCATTGTGGTTAAAGGACAGCAAACCACATGTTCAATTTTCGTTGGTAAGTACTTGGAAAGGATATCATTGGTGCGCCTGATGATACATCTACCAAAAAAATATATATTTAAATAAATAAAGAAACAAACAAACAAAGCCAAATGTATAATCAAAATCACTTAAGAAATGGCATAAATACAACAATTAATATACTGCAGATTACTTACTACTATCTACAAACACAAACAAATGCACATGCACACAAACACACATAGATTTTTTTGAAAAGATGAGACAAGTTCTTCACACCTCAGGATGGACTCCAGGAGAATTTTGAAGAATTCACCTCAAAAGAGTAGCGTTTTACTGTTCATTCTCACCATCTGTCAATGCCTACTGGCAACTTCTGCTTACCTGCTGACAACTCCAATAAGCTCGTCCAGCTTTTCCTTCCCGATCTGATGCTCCTTATCAGAAGCTTCGGCATCTCTGCTCCTCAGAATCGGCCGTTCATACTTTTTTCTGAATTCCTGAGCTGTCCCCAGGATGCCTGCATTGACGAAGTGCACGAGGGAGAAGTACTCAAGGAGGTCGTTCTGGATGGGCGTTCCAGACAGCAATACTCGACGTCTGGCTTTCAGCCCCATCAGTGCTTGGTAGGTCAAGTTCTCGCAGTTCTTGAGTCTATGGCCCTGTATAAATAAAAAGGAAGTTTCAGACACCTGAGATTTTTGTATTTGTTTACATTATTTTCACAAATGAATAAAAATGCATCTATATAAATGAAACTCCTATGATCATGTACATAGGTAACAATGTAAACCATATGTTTTGAGGGAGAGACCATGACATGATCTCTCCCTCACCCAGCAGGAGCGAAATATTCACATGACATGATATCACGTCACCCAGAGCAAAAGTGTCAAACAGTCAAATCAAATATTACAAGAAACTCTTAAGGGAAAACATATCTGAAGGGGAAAAAAACTGGAGAGCCAACTGAAGCAAGAGACAATATTTGAATAAAACCACAAAGTTCAAAACCATCAAGAATTCATACACAAAGAAATAACCTTACCTCATCACAGAGTACCAAGCCTACTTCTCCTTGGTGCAACACATGCGCATGCAGCCGGAAGGTCTCATAGGATATTATCAGCACGGGATTGACTGGCCTCCTTCCGTGGGTCATCATGAACCCTTCCAGGTTCCTGTCAATCTCTGCCTTCCCACCTGAATCTATGGCCAGGGAGTTTAGCTGGCCTTTGAGCCACTTGTTGATCTCATTTTGCCAGTTCTGGAACATTGCAGGTTTTAAAGTTCATGAATTCTAGGCAAACTATTTTTACAAAATTAAATAAAAGAGTATAAAAAGATTTTGAAAAAGGTGATGCGTATATCAATACTTGCATTAAAGGGCTGCAATTAGATAAGATCAATTAATAAATCTAGGAATCTATTGAACTGGTTTATAAAACACCTAATTTTAAAACTTAATTTAATTTGCATGAGGACTGCACCACTATTATCTTTAAAAAACAATAGTTTGATGGACTATTATGTAACTAAAGTTATCTAGTGATGATAAAACTGTTATCTGCCATACATGCGTTCTTCCTACCCAACACAACTATTAATTCACTCATACTAGGACAGAAATAAACTAATCTATATCACACAAGAAAAAATAATGGAATGGCCTTATACTGAAAACTCCTACTGCACAAATAAACTATGGAGAAAACATGAACACTTTCAATCACATAATACACATCTTAATCTGTTTCTAAATCCCTTTAGGAATTATAAGCAATTCTTACCCCTCTCAAGCCTCTAAATCACAATACAGCATAAATATCTAACCTATACCAATCAAAAAACAGTAACTTCAAAAAGACTATCTTGGGATAAACATAAACATCGCAGAAGATATACCTTAACTAAGCTGGATGGAGCCACCACAATTGCCTTCTCAATCAAGGGCTTGCAGTCTGGTCCCTGTCGAAGCAGAGTCCATAGCAAGGTGATGCACTGTAGTGTCTTTCCGAGACCCATTTCATCAGCCATGATACAGCCAAAGTTGTCCTCTATCTGTTTCCCCGTCACACAGTCGTACATAAATTTGACACCCTGTTCAGTGAGGAACAAATATAGAATGTTTAGAGTATGACAAAGGTAATGTGGAGATGTCTAATGCAAGATCATGCATATAAGGTAATCTAATTATTTTTAATTATCTCTAAGTAATGAGGGCTATAGTTAATATCTCCTTTGTGTTATAAGTATTCATTTGCATTCAGAACTGAGCACATAAGCAAGTAAATCTATGCAACAGCAGTAATCCTCACCTCTCTCTGATGAGGACGAAGAACTTTTGAGAGTAGTGGGTCAACAACAACAGCAACCTCCAACTTCTCTCTAGAATATTATATAAATATCAATTTACTTCTTAACTGCACAACTTACTTATAATGCAGTCTATTAGAGCTATATAAGAAACAATTAGATATAATGCATGTATATTTTGCTTTATTTCCTTTCACCTTTTTAATAATCATGTGATGCAAACATGAATATTGCAAAATGAATATGAGTATGCTTAATTTACAGTAATGCACAGCTTTACTTTTTTTAAATGGTTGAGAAGACTTCCAAAAAAATAATTTATAAAGTTAACTTGGAAATTAAATCTTCCACAGAAATCCTTAATTTCAGCTCACAAGAGATAACACTGCAAACCAACCCATAACCCTGACCAAGGAGTAAGACACTTACAAATTTGCAGTGAGCTTCTCCTGAGCTGACAATATAGGTGGGTTGTATAAGACAAGGGCATTTGGCTCCTCTGGGTCATGTAAAGGCCTTCTGACTCCATTTCGACGAATCCCAAGACTGCGTGAGCCTTGTCTGACATAGTTTGGAATGGGTATCTTAAAGGGCTTGGCAAGAATCTTCCTAATAAGGGCCTCCTGTAAGGGTATTTATACTATTACAAACATCATCTATCAATGTACTTCTAGGAGATAAAAATAAATATAGTCCACAAAACAAAAGGAAATTAAAATAGAGTATACATCATTTAAATAGGTAATTTTCCTATACTGTAATATGTAACATCAAAAAAATAATAAACAATAAAAGAAAATAGTCAAAAATACATTACATGAGAAGATGAAGGTGTTGAGGGAATCGGCTGCGTGGAATTGCCAATGGGGTGAAGAGGGGCACGGTAGGGCGAGACAGGAATACCCACACACTCATTCTCCACCGACTTTTTCCTCTTCGATGTTACGGGACTTCCTCCAACTCTGCCATCGGAGTCTGGACTGACCTCCAAGCTGCGCTTCAGCAGTTGGCTCGGGGCTTGGCTACGGCGCTACAAATTAATTGCCAATTAATAACCATCATGGATTTTGGAAATCTTTACAGCTAACAACTTGTATGAACAAAACAACTTCTCCATTCAATATCAAAACATACTGCAGTTCATTTCTCTTAACTGATTTTTTTTTTGCAGATATAGCATCATACTCTGAATGATTAATAAAAAAAATAAAAATAAAAAAAATGAAAATACATTAAAGTAAAAAGTTTTATAGAGTGGTAATTGCCTAGAAACGGACCAATCAAGCAACACCATCACTTATACACTTTCCAGTCGAGCAATTGCCAACAAACCTCCAAAGTATATTTCAGGATGATAGAGCTTGGATCAATTCTTTCTTTGACAATAATTTGCCAGGGAGGTCATCCAGCTCTACCTTGCCAGAATCTACAGGTGGTTTATCATCAATCTCTGTCTTGTCTGAATCCATAAGGTGGTTTATTTGCTTGAGTGTAAAGTTCAGAGGCAAAAGCATTGCATAACTTTGCTAAATGAACATAGATTCAACAAGCAGTTACCTATGGACAATTACCTATCCAGTCTATACAATAATAAAATAGTATATGTTAAATAACTAAATAATATGCTTACCATCTTTAAATCTTCATATTTCCTTCAACCATATATGACACAAGTGACCTGTAATTTAAAAGAAAAATTATGACTTCAATTAAACCATCTCTATCCAAAGAATACTACATAATATACCCTTTTTCATTTCATTTCAAAATTTATTTTTCCTTCAACAGTGACGTAACATGAACACTGAACAAACAAAATATCACAATACCATATCAAGAATAGAGATTGCAACCAGTTTGTATATAAATCTGATAATAACCTTCGCTATAGAAGACCTACCATGAATATAGTCATCTACTCTCTTCAGTTTCCATTAACTGCCATCAATTTCCATTAATTTCCTTCATCAAAACATGAACGAAAATTATACATTTGGCGGGCAATAAGGATCTAAACCTGAAATGTATAGATTTTGGGTTTATGTTCAAAGAACTTCCTTTGATAAAAATACCTATTTGATTCTACATAAAATAATTTTATTGATGCTCTTTTGTTTATCTGACTCATCCTTCAGATTTTGAGATTTGTTTACATCTTCATTCAAGTTTATAGATTTGAAGAATTTATTCACTCTCTCTTGAAATTAAATGATAAGGCGAAGCCAGATAAATGCTGAGCGAGAAAAGTATGAGGAAAAAATATGTAACTGATATTGAGAAAACGAATAATAAGATTATTAGAAAATACTTGACTAATCAGTTCATGTTAGGATATCTTTTTCTATGATTATCATCCTTACTGCTCGTTTTAATTTACAATTTACTATTATAGTATATTCATATCCGTCATGATTTCTCAGCACTTCATGTATTTTCATAGAATATCGGAAAAGGAATGACATCAAGGTTGCCTTTACAGTCTAAGTATGGCAGAGGGGAAAAAAACGATATTATTCCTTATGATAGAAAAAATAAAACACCTTCTAGGCAACATAGATAAACAACACAAATTAATCACTCAGAAATATTAGGCACCATAAATTCCTGCTGCCATAGATGTAGCTTTGATTTTAAGAATTCCACATTTATGGAAAGGGTCTTCACAAAAATTATAAGAGTTACAACTTTTCCTGAATTGTATTTTCTTCCCATTACACCCAAAGAACAACCTAGAGCTACGTCATAATCTTAGAAGGGGCACCTTTGGAAGGGCTTAATAAATGATAAATGACTATAGTAACCAATGGTAAACAACAAGTAACAAACCCAAACATTAAATGACTATTCAGATATACCAAACAACATCTACAGATAGATGAGTGACAGGAAATCCGATAAACAAAGAAACGCAAAAAAAGTGCGATAAAAGCTAGAAAATCTATCTAACGTTATCCTTAAGCCCCAAACTCGGTGTGCAAGCGACCTCCTTCCCCAACCCAGAGTAAACATGAAGTTGATTGATTGATCGCGGATGGAATAATTGATGGAATAATCTCTCCTCTTCCTCTGAATCCGACCCCGAGATGGCTGGCCTAATCAAAAACCAGATCCTGAAACACTTGTCGAAGTAAGAAGGGCGAGGGGGAAAAGTGTGGCGAAGGAAAGTGACGTATGAGGCGAGGATTTCCAGGGGGGAGATCGGGAGCCTATGTGGCATTTCGATCGTGAATGGGGCTTTATATTTCGAGTTTGATTTGGTTGATTTGGGTATTGTTGTGCATTAATGTTTGCATTGAGTTTTTAATAAGAGCTGAAGAAAAGTCTGGCATTTGGAGTTGAGGCAGTCCGAATGTCAAGTCACAAAAAAGTTGTTGAAAGTATTCCTTATTATCTTTTATTTTTTAATGTTTGAGATAGACGTATGTCTTGTTGTCATTATGTTTAATATTACTATATATCTATAATTCTCCCCTTTGAAGGGAACTTAGACTGCTATAGCTAACTGAATTGGATGACAGTACCAAGATGGTATTTTGATGGTTTGACATTTAGCATTTATTTTAAGTGTAATTTTAGAAGTGAAGGGCTATCTAAAATATGTACAGGTGTATATGTGCAAGAGCGTTTAATGCTCTTTACTTGGTTTGATATGGGAATCAAAGGGAGATTGTAAGTGACTAACAGTTTATCAAATAATATTAATAAATGGTAAAAATATATATATTTCTGATAAAGTAAGTAGACATGCATTCTCATAGAGTCAGTCATTCAATATTATTTCAAGGACGTTTCAAGGTCACTAAGACATCTGCCCTGTGACTGTTTCAGGATGTCATATTTCTCTCTTTACATTATAGAATGTGTAATATATTCATATTTATTAAGTCATTATTTCAAAGGAATGAATATTTGACAGACCACAGAAGTGATTGAACCTAACTTCATTTTGTATACTATAAGATTAGAGCATATTGGATATTAGCCCTCTGTCAGCCACCTTAGTTAGATAAAATTATTGAAAGAATAAGGAAAATATTTTATTTTGGAAAATGAAAATGAATCCATAGAAGTGATTCTAATAGATTGATCATTTGTAGCAAAAGAACATAAAATAAAGGATGAAAGTTTGTTAGGAAATAAAGGAAGTGTTTATGGATATCAGTATTAAGAGCATTTCCCATTGTCAATAAAGAAACAGGTGTCTGTTTAAAGATCCAATTAGTCTAAGGAATATTCACATCACTATTGATAAGAGCTAAGGAGCTGAGATCATTAGAGGAGGTCAGAGGGCCCTCTCAAGTAGATACATTTACACACACTTTTGCTTATTCTATTTTAGATCATTTAGTGTAACTTTCCATTTCAGATTTGCAAAGAACTTGTCATCAGATAGTGTGAATGTGAGCACACTAAAGGGAGAGGGTGAGCTCACCAACCTAGAGCTCAATGAAATAGTTCTCACAGACCTCCTTGAACTTCCTGCTTGGTTGCGGATAAAAAGGGCATTAGTGAACCGCGTGAACCTCAAGATACAATGGACCAAGCTCAAGAGTGTACCCATTTTAGTGGTAAGAGATTGTGCCTCTTCAAATTTTCCACTTATTTTTTTTCAACTTTTAATATCTTTGAGTAAGATACTGGCATTTATTATGGAAAAAAAAAACAATATTGCATGTATTTTATCAAGTTTTGTTCTTATGTTTTGTGTTAGTCATGATTGTTATATTCATTACTTCTTTTTTATTTGTTTATTTATTTAATTTTTTTTTTTTTTTTGCTGCAGAGCCTGGATGAGGTGCAGGTAGAGATGGAGACATGCACAGACCTGCGCTCTCAGACCAGCTCCTCCGTCCTCCCCTCCTACAGCTCGGGTGGACGCTATGGCTTTGCTGATAAAGTCATTGATGGCATGACTGTCACCGTGAACTCTGTACTCATTACATTCTGCAGTCCAGCTTTTCATGCTTCTTTCCAGGTATGCAGCTATTGTTGTCTTGCTTCTCCTGAACAAGCATTTTTGTGTCTTCTAATAAGTTTTGTTTTTCATATTTTTCTTTTGACAAGAGTCCTAACATTTATATGTTAAGAAATGAGAGAGTTGAAAGCTTGTATAAGAGGGACATTTGGGAGGGGGACTAAGGAACATATTAGTGTCAGTTTATTTTTGACAGTCAAGTAATTACTTGATCATGTGTGCAGGAAATGCTTTTGCAGAGAGTAGATATGAGTGATTATTTCCCAATAGATGTCATTGAATAGTTATTTATATTTGCATTGATGTACTTTGACTTAGTTCCATGAAGGTTTTAGTTAATTTAAAGCTGAGATTTCCTGTACCTATACTTACCGTTTTCTTTTCTTAATTTTCCCAAATTCATTGTAATCACATATGTATTTGATATATGTTATTGTTTTTCTTACATAGTGGTGTTTTTAAGAGCCTATGTTCATAAGTTCTCAACATGTCCTTATACTTCAGATTTCTTATGTGTTATATAAATTGCCAAGGGTTTATATATTTCAATTGCTCAGTATGAATTATCATATTGATCTTTCCAATGATAATACATGTTTATATTTTTTAGGTTAAACATTTTTGTAAATGAGTTATGGATAAATGATTTACTCTCTCAGTATTTCCTAAATTTTCATATCTTTAATAATTTTGTTGTTTTTTAATTGAAAAGGTTACAATACCAGGGAACAATATTTGTCTTTATCTTTTTATTTATTTTATCACAGTCTGTAGGCCAATTTGTTCAATAATCGTCTATGTTTTCCTTTCCTCTGTATTTTCAGGCCTTTTCCTGTTGTTGTACCTTTCACAATATTTACCAAAATTCTAGAAGAACATTAGTAACCATACTGTTTTTTGTATGTCTTTTCCATATTATTTAAGGTTCCTTTTCTTAATCTACTTTTTTGGTAAGTGCAGAGCTTTAATTGCTTTTTTTAATTTCATATGAATTATTATAATTTTAATTTCAGTGTGTTTTTCACTCGTGAACATAGACTGTTTTCTCTATTTTTTCACTTTTTTGATTCTGTAAATCTATTATTTTGATATTTGCTTTGTGAGAATGCATGGCAAGTTTACTACAAAAACTTTTTAATATCTAATTCATATTTCTCTGCAAGATCTTTTTAATGGTAAATTATTATGCAAAAAACAATACAATTTATTTGTTTCTTTATGCTAATAAAAACAAGAAATATAAACTGTTATTAACTATTTATTTCTGTCATAAATGAAGGGAACAGGCAGTTGCATTTTCTAGACACTAAAATTGTACTTTTTTTTTTTTTTCATTGCAAAACACAGCTCTCACGCATCATGTTGGACTCCAAGAACCCAAACTGGCAGAAAGCTGACCTGCGCATGACCAGGCTAAAAGAACCAGACAAGGGTGAACTTCTTATCTTTAAAGAGGTAATTATTCTTAGAGATGAAAGAAGAATTTAGATGTCTTTTTTTTATTTTCAATGTTTATAAGATAACTTTTTTTGTTTTTTTTCCCCCACCCTAATTTTATTTTTACAATCACTTTACAGCTTTCGTGGCAGACCTTAAGAGTAGAAGCACGATCTACCAGAGACCAGGGACTCACCCCTCTGAGACTCATCACAAACCAGGCGCGCTGTCGTATTACAATAAAGAAGAGACTTGCGGGTAAGCTGACATCTATTTCCCTGCTCTCTGTCTCTCTATTGAGAAATATGTCTCATTGCCCTTCTTCAGGATATTTAGGAATGAGAATACAATAGGAGAAGGTTACATAAACAGTTCTAACTAATTTTTTCTTCATTATTCTCCCCACAAACAGATTGCACAGTGATTGGTTGCCGTCTAGTGATCCTAATGGACGACTTGCTTTGGGTGCTGACGGATTCACAGCTGACAGCAGCATTCCACTTCCTTGACTCCCTGTCAGATTTGGTGCGGAAGGCAACGCAGCAGAACCAGAAGACCAAAGCTGTTCGGAAGTTAGAGGTAAACAGTGGATAGTCATGGTTATATTTGTATAGGTTGTAAGGCAAATGCTAGAAATGTTTCCTTGTCAATATAGAAAGTATAGTCTAGAGCATAAACAGTTACAGGGAATGATATGGTTTCTCAGCTATCTTTTCTTCTTCTGCTACTCCTTCTCCCTCCTCTTTTTCTTTCTCTATTTTTTCCCCTTCTTCTTCTTCTTCCTTTTAACTTTCTCCTTTCTCTCTATTCATATGTAAGAGGGTTAACATATGCTTCCAGTCCCTGCCAGAGTTCCAAGCCCAGCAGATGCAGCAGGCCAGAGGGGGTGGGGGGAGTGCGAGTGGAGGAAGTAGTGGGTCGGGCAGAGGGCACCAGTCGCAGTCCAACATCACCAAGATCTTCAACAAGTACGATGTGCCAGAGACGTCTTACCACTTC
>NW_028234428.1:27772938-27790438 GCF_977035675.1 Penaeus japonicus
AATGTAAACAGTATCCTCATGTAAATAATAATTAACATAGTGTGTCTTAGATACGTGATAAGTCTAATGTCTTTGTAAGTTTCCAGCTTTTTTTCAAAAGAAAGAACCAAGTTGTGCCAAAAGGAGAAAAGAATATCCATATTTGGAACCCAAAGTATATAGGACAACAACAAAACTGCACTCATATAGTTCTGTAGTTTGAGTATTTGATGGTCAGCTTTTCTGAGTTTTTGTTTTTTGTTTTGTTTTGTTTTTTTCATCATCAGCTTAATTACTGATAATCACTTTTAAACTGAGTAGACTGTATTTCTTAAAGGAATATAGGAAGCACTTAGCCAGTTAGGATTTAGGGCTGTCAGTTCAAGATTGAGTTAGGTTGAATTACGAAGACATTATTGCAGTTTTGCAGTTTTTTTGTTTATTATTATCATTATCATTATCATCTAATAGCCACTCTAGTACCACCCATGTAAAGAATATGAATAATACCTATGTAAGGATAATTAACACTATATTTTTATGTCTTTTTCTTCTCTCTCATTCTACAATTATTGCAACGAAAAAGGTATTCAGATTTGAAGAACAAGAAATACGAAAGGGAAGGATTGAGGCTGCTTTTCTATGAAAAACATGCTTGAAGTTTACCAAATGAATGCAGAAGAGGATTTTAGGGCATGTGCATGGGTCCTATCAGTTACTGTTTTATTAAAGGCAATGAAACTTTTGAATCTTGGGAAGTTAGTTGGTTAGAGTTTATTTGAGATCCGTGTGAGAAACCACCATTCTTCTTAGTGTTCTAGCATGCCTTACTGGTTTCTCTGCACTTCCGGTGGTCGGCAGATTAAGGCCTGTGAGGCTTTGTTTGTTTTTATTGAAATTATAAAAATGGACGTTCGAGATATGAACTGGCCCATGTTTTTATTTAGGCATCATGCTGGCATTATCTCTAAGCTGCAGGTTATTATATAGCAATATTGTCAAGAAAAGTGTTTTTTAGTTCTTTTTTTTTATCATGAAGACTGAAATAGGAAAGTTTTAAAATTAATTTTAACCTTTAAAGGGTCTTCTTGACAGATTTTTTCCTGATATCAGTTGTGGCTATTGTTTATTTAGCTCAGTTGTTATGACTATTATTAATGATATTAGTAGTGATAGTTATCATTGCCTTAATCACTGTAACCTTTTACATCCCTGTCAACTTATGATGCATCATAATTGATGAACATGTGCAGTGGAGAATATATTACCTATGATTTTTATCAACTTGACACATAGATATGCAAAATCATTTTCCATTAAGGTCAATTTACTGCTGTTACTCAGTTGTACATTCAATGAACAGAGAGACTTCTAGTTATATATAATCAGGGCTACTCTCACAGCTGACATTGGGTTGGAGCACAGAAGTTGAAACAACATTGGGTTGTACCATGGGAAGTATAATAACAACTATGGATGGCACATAGGAACCAACATCCCATTTTTATCTCAATTTTTGATGTTAGTTATTATCCTATGTCTCCAGTCTCCTGAGCATTTTAAACACAAGCTGCTTAAATGTTTTACAGCGGGAAGGTCAAGTCACCCTGATCTGTCAGCTGGAGCGGCACTACAATTCACCATCAGTCAACTTGAGGTTGACTTCTATCCCTACCATCTTGCAGCAGGCGACAGAGGACACTGGGTCAAGTAAGTGAAGTGTCCATACAAGAGGGCCCATTTATATATATATATATATATATATATATATATATATATATATATATATATATATAAAATTATAATCCATTGAAACAAAGAGAAATTATATGATCCTTTAGCTCATGTCTCTTCATGTATGTGCTGAGGTACAAATCTTGCATTCAAATTTTCTACAGGTACCTAGCAGACTGTGGACCAGCCCAGTGGGCACAGGCATCCCTTGCGCAGTTCAGAACGCGTCTCATAGATACCCTTAACTCTAGTCGGTCATCACACACACCATTGTCCCGAGCCCCTCCCCATGCACGCCATGACACCTCTCAGCAGGTAAGAAAATTTTGCCACTATTGTAAATTGAATTGTAATATAATGCAATCTATAATTTCAGCATTGAGAATTGAGTCTTCTACTATTATATCCAAATAATATTACTCATTGAACTTCCTAACAGAAAAAAAAATTGGGTAATATATGTTATCTATGATTTGCGGCTATCTAGTGGTGTGACTACAATAGGTTTCAACTCCTGTATTGCTTTATACTGATTGCATAGTGATGTCTGCTCTCAGTCAACAGCAGGAAGAGATATGCTTGATTTTCAGTTTGAGTGCTTTGGAGGAAGGGACGTAAAGGGGGATAGAGGTAATACATGTTTAAAAGAGAGAATGCTGGAGGCTCAGAGGAAATAAAAGAGGCAGAAAAAATATTAAAAGTTGTTATAGGGCCATTTCCTGTCTTCATGTGTTACTTGAAAGCACAAAAATTTTCAGTGAACATCAATAATGTATCAATATTTCTAAATAAAGTGGACCAGTTGTTACTATCCAACTGCCTTTAGCTGTTGACATATGAAATTTACGCATGGAGACTAGCACACTCTTGAATAAGTTTAAAGACGTGTTAGATAGAATAATGACCACAGCCACAGTAAGAAAAGATGCAATTTTAAAGTTACATTAACAAAATTTCTAGTGAAATGACCCTTATGGTGACTCTCCCCTCTGCTCAGAGTCCCGGTGGCCGCACGAGTACGACACCAGGAGACACCACTAGCTCTGGACCAGCCAGTCCTCTCAAAGGTGTTGTAGGAACCCAGCTGCGGAAACTCATGTCCTCGTGTTGTGTCCTGAGGATCAACGACTTCTGCGTGTATAGGGTATCCACTTCCAAAAGGAAACAGGCCCCCAAAGAATTCATCTCAGGTATTTGGGCATCTCTCATGCCTCCTTTATCGCTCTTTTGGTTCCGCTTCATGCATCTTGTGGGGACTCTTCATGTACTGAGATTGCTTTGTAAATTTCATAGTAGGAAGTAATGACAAGTAGGTTTGGCTTATATGTTCTTCAAGTATACTACTGTTGGCATGGGTTAGTGTTGTTTGATCCTCAGTAAATTCTCCAGGCAAATACATCATGAAATGGAATTATATGTAGGTACAGCTAAGACCACACCATTTGTTTTAAAAAATCCTAAATCTGTGTGCAACTTTTATATATAGTAGTTACCTTTATTTTAAAGATTTAGAGTCTAGTTTCCATGATAATTTTTTCTTGAAGAAATCTTTTTGTTTGTGTTCACACATAATTGTTCATCCTGTACAAAGCAGATGTTTAGAAATTGCATTGCATTTTTTTTTTTTTCCTTTTTATGTGAAGAGTCATTTATTGTGTATTTGATACTAAAATTAGTGATGGCAAGAGAGGAGGAAGAGAATGAATAGGAAAAAAGTCAACAGGATTTAACAACATAATGACAGATGCTCATTTTTCTTCCTTTACATAGCTTGTCAAAATGGACAAATATTACTCTAATGGGAGAGGAAACCAAGAGGAAAGATAAAGGGAAAGTCTTCCATTAATGACACAACATGTGGAAATTCTTCAATTTTCCAGGATAAGCTTTTGTTGCAATGACTTTTCCCCTTTTTGCCAGTTTTCAAAGTTTTTATCCTGTTATTTTTATTTTTATTTATTTTTTAATGCTCCTCCTTTCCATCTCAGTAAAGTGCATGTTATGTAAAGGAAAAATGAGTTAAAAGGGTCATCTCTGTAGAAACTAATGCAGGTGAGAAGGTCTTCCGTGCAACACACCTGTCACACTTGGCCTTGTAGATATTGGTATTTGCCATGTCAGACTTTTGCAGAGCCTTCCCACAATGCCAATCCATCATAACTTGATTTCATTTGCTAGGGAAGCCAATAACAAGCATCTTATGGCTTGCGACTCGACACTCTTGCTCAGATGAAAGCTTGATGCTAAACCTTGGATATGCTTATGCTAACCACCTTGCTTAGTATGCATATTAAAACCAGGGCATTATATTAACACTTGCTTATTAACACGGGAACTCCTTCATCATTCTCTTTATTTCACCACTTTAGGCTGGTGTTGGGATTCATAAGTTAGAAACTGTATATACATACATACACATGCTCATTAAATGCAGAAACACTAGTGATTTTCATTTTAACCTTAGTATTAAATTAAAAAGGCTATTCCTGCAGGGAGATCCACAGTTCTAATATAAGGAAATAAGTACTAGTAGACAAAATAGATAGACATATTGATTTCTAGAAAATAGGTAACTCTAGAGATAGAAAATACTGATTTATAGTATTACATGGATAATTTTTACATGTAGAGAGTCTGTTTCATTTATTGATTTTTTGTGATTTATAAGTTAGGTTTTACTGAAATGTGAGAAGATGCTCTCAAAAGTTCAAGAAGAATTTATACAAGAGTTCATTAGTTGTTCTCACCTCATGTGTCAGAAATAGTTGTTAATGCATGTGTTTTTTTTTCTCTTTCTTTTACAGTTGATTTATTCACTGTTTTGAATACTCATATATATATTTATTTAACTTCTTCATTCTTTGTATGCAGATACATGCTTATGTGTCTGAAATCATGTTATGTCGTAGGTCACAATTTCCTTGATTACTAGTAATTAAATGAATGATGATTAATTATGTCCAATTTATGCTTTATAATTTATATCCTAGATTGGCCACATTGCATGTGTGTGTGTAATTTAGTGGTCAGAGAAAGAAGTGATGACCCAGGAAGAGGAACCTGACTTGGTAGAAGGCTAGCTGGCTTTCATGTGTATTTTTTCCCCTAGAAGGAACTCTCTCAGAAAAAGAGAGAGAGAGACAGAAAAAAAAGCATATGCAATATATACTTTTTTAATGCAATCACTGCTTTGAAAAGAGACTGTTAAAAAATAATAAGAGCTACTTGATGCAGTCATTGTTTAACCCCTCTGCAGCAGTTCACTTAATGGTATGAACATATTGTGGAGAGTAAGTCTCATAATATTTATGAACATATAGTGGAGGGTAAGTCTCATAATATTCCCCACATTTTGAATAATGATGAAGATGTTCTAGCCACACTCAGTGGATCTCAGTCATTGCGACACCGTTGTCTCGAACATTCCACAGCCATTGATCTTTCATGCTCCTTCCATCACTCACTATGATATGAATACTTGACTATTATGATATTGATGCATTATAATTGTATGTATAACTTATACTTCATATAATTTACATACATGATGTGTATGGCTAGAAATGTTTTTGAGATGCTTTATTTTCCTCAAAATATACCAGCTTTTGAAGTAAGCTATGTAACTTTCTGCTTGCTATGGAGGGGTTAAAGTAATAAAGATCTGAATACGTATTACTTCTATGAACCAATACATGTAATTCAGCCTTAAATTTTAAAGGCTAAGCCAGAGCAATGGGTTCCCCTCCCTGCCCTGAGTCCTCACCTCTGCAGTTAGGTGATAAAATCATTGATAATTCCCAAGCCTCTAAATGTTGTGCGACCCACACCGCTGACGTCTCTTTGTAATGCTGTGTTTATTCTAACTTTACTGTCTCTTACCTCCCAACCCCATAAGCTGGACACACCAAAAAACATCGGAAAAAGACAGGTATTCCCATTTGTTCATCAACTTGCCAAATTACTATTATATATATACATATGAATAGTGTCTCTACCCAGATAGTTTCAATATGAGATCCTACCAAAGTGTTTCCTGTTTGAGATTGCTTATATTTGAGTGTGGTTGAAGTCTAAAAATCATCATGATTTAATCTTTGTTGTACAGGCAAAAAATCTGTTATTGACAGATTGCACATGCTTTCATCAATCTTGATAATCCTTAATGATTTAGAAGTTATTTTTATAAAGTGTCATATGCACATTCAAATATTTTAGAAGCAGTGTCAGACAGTGCACATGTAATTTTGCTTGTTCATGTTTGTCAAAAACTATATCCATCTTTTTTGAAAATTAGACTTAGACACACTTTTAAGGAATGCATAATCTTCCAAAAGTGAGTGAGTGCTTTTGTGTTGTGACTCTTTTAGTTTGTAGACATAGATTGTTTCCCATTGTGTAGCCTCAGTGATTACTCAGATTCAGCACTTGAGAGTGAAGTCATTATCTAAGAGGCCATCCTGTTTCCTGACATGCAAGTCAAGTGTGCGTTTATAACCAGTTACGAGAAGTAAAGGTGGTACATGTTACATGTCATTTTATCTTGTTGGGAATTGCAAATCCCTCTGTATAGCACTTTATCCAGTTTGCCACAGAAGCAAACCATCAGTCTTGGTGTTCCCAGCCATGCATGTCGTCTTTGCTGTGTGTATTGTGCTTCAAACCATTTTTTGTAGCTGTAGAACCTGCAGGTGTGATTACTGTAGGATCGACTTATATTAGACAAATTATGTAGTAAATCAATTTGTTTATTTGTTTGAGAATCAATGTTCTTTTTACTTTCAAAGTTTAGTTACTGCAGTAAAATGTTTTTGCTTTAATACTTGCATTGTTCATATATTTTTGATGAGAAGAATTGTGTTACTTATGTTTATTTGGGTAAATATCATAAGTTTTGATTAAACAATAATGGGAAACGTCATCTAGAGAGAGAGAGAGAGAGAGATAGAGAGTAAAATATAAAAAAATAAGAAAGGAAAGTCTGTATTTGTGTGTGTGTGCGTGCGTGTGTGCGTGCATGTGTGCGTGCGTGCGTGCATTCGTGTGTGTGTGCGTGTGTGTGTGTGTGTGCAGTAGAGTAGCAAGCAGTTGAGTAGTTAATCCCTAAGCTGTGAACCATCTCTTAATTGACACTTTGTGACCCCAGGGGACAAAGATAGATTCAACCTGCCCACCCAGATGGCCAGCCTCCATCTAGAGTTCACATCGTACTACTACCCAGCTGACTCAGAGTTTCCAGGTAAATTGCTCGCTACTTCGATTCATTCTAATCTGCCACCACTTGTATTCAGTGCATGTGTTATTGTTTTTGTTTTTCTCATATATTTGGTCTTATATATATATATATATATATATATATATATATATATATATATATATATATATATAATATATATATATATATATAATATATATATATATATATATATATATATATATATATATATATATATATATATATATATTATATATATATATATATATATATATATGTATATATATATATATATATATATATATATATATGTGTGTGTGTGTGTGTGTGTGTGTGTCCTCTTGTTCAGAGGTATTGTTTTATCCTCTTTCTTTTTCAAGGACATTTTAAGATCATTAAAATTCTTTGATGAGGTTTAGTGATGATGTGCTACAATGCATTAGATTTCACCAAGAGACATCATTCATAGAGCTTCTCCACATCTCATTTTTCCCCATTTCTCTCCCTTTCTCTCTCAGTGCCGCCACCCAAGTTGTACCTGCAGCTCAACCCCATACAGGTTACCTTTGACCCCTTGTCCCTGTTATGGCTCAATGCCTTCACACGGAGCCTCCAGCGCACCATCGTCACTGAGCCACCACCAAGTTCCTACCTCGATGTGCACTTGGAAGCCATCATGCCTCGGGTGAGTGCTCTGATTGCAATTTTCTAACAATTCATACGGGAAGTGTACTGGCTTTTTTTGGAAGTTCATCTAATTGAATCATTGATGCCCCAAGTTCCATCAATAGTTTACCCCTAAAAAACAAATTCACAGGTAGCAGGTTAGTTTACATAAGGTTTACCACAGAAAACAAGGAGTTATCATACAAAAAGAAGTAGAATATAATGATTTACAGTTCTTCTGATTTTCATTTGATTGTCTTAAATAAAAAAAGGAAATATTTTGATTAAATTTTGACATATCTCAGGACAGTCCCTTTAAGATTATATAACTATTGCTTTCTTTTTCTAATTCTCTAAAGAAGTTACTTTTACCTTGTATGAAATGCAGAATCCAAATCTTTCCTCATGTACAAGCATTTCGCAGATGGAGGAACACTCGCCGATTCACAAATTTTTTCTCCTCTCTTCAACCAGGTTATTATTGACGGAGTTGGGGAACAGACCAATCAGCGCGACCGTCCACGTGCCATGCACATCCAGACCTCGAGGCTGATCCTATCTAATGTGCGGCCTGCTGACCCAACCAGCCCGGGCTCGCTGGCTTCCTTGGCAACGAGCTTAGAAGCAGCCCAGCAGGGGGAGCTCTTCTTTGCCTCAGACTTTCCAGCTACCCCAGCAGATTTCCAGCCCATTTGTGACAAGTTTGTCAAGCATGCCATGGGTAAATAATTTCTTACTTCCTCTGGTGTTTGAAGGTCAAGTGTCGTTGTGTTTGTGAGATGATGACTTCCATCTGCTTCATGATCCCTCCTCTTATTCTCCTGATCCTTCCATTTCTTACTCTTTCCCTCATCCAAATGCTGTGTCTCTGGTAGGTGTTGTGTTGTGGGAAGGAGTCTAGGCAGTTCTCAGATGTTTCTGTCCAAGGGATAACTTTGATAGCCAAATAATGCTTAATCATTCTCTCAACTGAAATGAAGAAAAAGAGAAAGGGGAGGGGGAAAGGGAGAGAATGAGTGAGAGAAGGAAGAGAGAAAGGGCAAGAGAGAGGTAAGGAAGGGGAAAGGGAAGTAGAGAGATAAAGAGAGAAAAATGGGTAAGAGAGGTATGGAAGGAGGGAGAAAAATAGCATAAGATATAGATAGATGGAGATATAGAAAGGTAAAAAGAGATATAGGGGAAGGAGAAGCAAGAGATAGAGATAGGGAAATGGAGAGAAATAAGGGAAAGAGAGATAGAGAGAGCTGAAAGAGAGATAGAGAGAGGAGAAAGAAAGACAGAGAGAGAGAGATAGAGGCCGGAGAGACAAAAAAGAGAGGCAAAGTACTTGGAGTAGGAGGGTGAAAGAGAGGCCCTTTCAATTATGTAGTTTTTACCACCTTTATCATTATCTTTTTATCCTTCTCCTTTTCTTGTCTTGCCTTATTAAACCTATTTGTTTGAATTGTAAATCTGCTGTTGTGCTGTTTGTATTCTTAGCAAACCATGTGATTTGAAAGTTTTAAAAAAATCATTTCTGGCTTTGTGTTACCTGTTGCAACCAGCAAGCTTGCAGTGCAGATTAGCTTGGTTTTGAATAGAGAGTTAAGATGTTGTACCTCATGAATGTTCATGCATTTGGAATGCTAATGTCTCGATAGGAAAGTTTCTTGCTCATGTTCATTCTTTATTTTTTCCCTTTCAGAGATGTATGTAAATATGTGTATTCATAGCATGGCAGTGAGATAAAGGTTAATGGGGCATATTTACTTTAACATCATGCTATCTTTTGCTTTGGTGCTGAGAATGTTGGTTTAGCTTCATTCCTTGGTCTAGCCCGATAACAGCTTCCGACTTGAAGTAGGAATATCATGCATCAAAGAAATATATATATTATATATATATATATATATATATATATATATATATATATATATATATATATATATATATACATATATATATATATACATATATATATATATTATATATATATATATAATATATATATATATAAATATATATATATATTATATATAATATATATATTTATATATATATATATATATATATATATTATATATATATATATATATATATATATATTATATAATATTATATATATATATATATATATATATATATATATATATATATATATATATATTATATATATATATATATATATATATATCAGCAAGCAAATTTGTATATAATGATTTTCTCCAAACTGATTATTTTTTGCAGTTCCCTTTTATTTTCAGATAGAATAGTTAGTACAAGCCTCACCTGTACATAGAAGGCTTCAGTATTGTGCTTTCTCCTGATACATGTTTTTGTTGTTTGATAGCCATGAGCATAGCATTAAGATCATGAGAAATGATAAAGGACAATGAAAATTTCATAGATTTTGTCATTTGGATAGCAACATTTTGCTACTGTTTATATGGTAGGTTTTAAAGTCATGACAGGTTACTGAGCACTTTTGTAGAGGCAAATGTTATAGCACTGTTTTACTTCCACAGCTGAAGATAATGTGAGAAGTCTTCCCTCAATTGACGCTTCGTTGTATGATGCTATATCAAGCATGAAACGCGATTCACTCTGGACTCAAGCGAGGGACGTCCTCTTTGTGTATTGTGATCCCATGTGGGTAGAGTTTCTCAATGTGCCTGCTGCTCGAAATAGACCCGTTCCATTTGTGGATGCATTTCCGGTGTCACTCTGGATCTATGTCAAGCCCAAGCCTAAGCCAGCCAGTGATCAGAATGTGTCTAGTGTCAAGCCTTGCGAAGATCAGGACGTTAGACCACATAGAGACTTGCTAAGAAATTTTTACTGTCAGGAGCAAGGCAAGGAGGCGCATGACAGCGACGGACATAAGCAAGTGCCATTTCAGAGGGATGGAGAGGAGATGCAGGGAAAGAGGAGTCGGCAGGAGGCTGCCATACACATACTTGCTCACACGCCAAGTCTAGTCAGTGCCCAACTCAACCACTACCAGTACCTGTTTCTCATGCGGCAGTTAGATGTGGTCACAGAACTCACGACCTACCTTACCTCTGATACCATCCATATCCTGACTCATCCCGACATGGCCGGAGTGGCCCTTTCTGCAGACAACCTCGGGGACACACTGGCCGTCTCGGCCATGGTGCCTCAGCTGGACGTCTCGCTGGTGATGCCCCCCCCACACCCAAACAAAGACTCAGTGGCCGGAGACATGGAGAGCTTCCTCCCCGATTCCTCTTCCACAGCCGACCTTCACGATCTAGGCTCTCCTAGCTGCGAGGTACGGAACTCGGCATCAGAGCATAGTATAGTCCAAAGGGCCAGTGAAGCCGATGCTTGTTCCATATCTAGTGATATCACTAAATCATACAGTGTCGATCAGTTAGCCTCACCGCAGCCATCGCCGGCCACTACTTCCGTCACAAAGCAGCCTCCCGCCACCGCCAATGGTAGCATAAGTCAGCCACCGGTCAGTCAGCACTCTCCTGCCGCCACAGGTAAGCAATCGTCGCCGTCGTCATCCACTCTTAGACAGGGAGCTACTAGAACCCTCTCAAGTAGCTTGACCAACCTTCCCCGTAGTGTAACCGCCAGCCATACTATGGACTCCGACCCTTCCAGCATCAACGGCCCTGTCATGCAGCTAAGTCTCCATGACAACCTTAATGCAGGCTTTAGTACAATGCGAAAGGGAATAACTAGTGGCTTTACCAATCTTATGTCCACCATTGAGTCGGCAGTGAAAACCAGCCCCGAAGACATGAGTGACACCCTTTCAGTTCGTAGCGACCTGAGTTCCGACAGCGACAACTTCATCATGGTTAACATGGAATCAGAGCGCACTGACAGTGGACTGGGGGGAATGGACGCCGCATTCCGGGTGGAAAACAAGCCGCCTCCGTCTTCCATTGAGCTCGCATCTGAAGTCTTTGAAGAGGCCACTCCCAGTGAAGTATCTGATGTCACCAGCTCCTTCAGAAGAAAAGATACAGTAAGTAAAATATATGCTATAAAGCATAACACTGTAAGACACTTGAGCAAACTGAATCTCATCCACTCTTTTTTGTTTTTTACACATTTAGTATTGGCTTTTTGTATTTCTTTGATGAGCATTTTGATTTAACCCTTAAAGAGTGCAGGATGTTCAGTGTGAAAATTATAAAAGACATGGAAATAGGGATATCAAATTCTTCTATGTTCCCTTAACTTAATCCACAAGTCAAAATATTCCACTGAGAAATAAGTGAGCTCAAAGGAGTAGGTACTAATAGTAACTTTTCTTGTGTTTCAAGTATCACTTTCAATGTACTATGGCATATAATTTCTGTAATTAACTCACTCACACTGAGCCCACACTTAACCCGTTCCCGACGGGACCATTTTGGCTTAAAAAGACCGAAGTTCCGGGACTCTCGAACGCATAAGCCTAACGCGTCAGAATGCTCGGCCGCACTAACCGCGAGCCAGCGCTGTGCGCTGGCTCCTCCCGCGCGCCAGGCTGGACAAAATAACACGTCCCCGTAGTGTAGCCCAAAAACCACTATACGTGTTATTTAGTCATCCGTCGTTAACGGGTTAAAGAGATGGTATGTCAATCACTTCCATCCCACAGAGGTTGACCAAGGAAGAGTTCTATATACTCTTACAAACAGCTTTCATGTTGTCTCCCTTTGCTCTTCCTCAAAAGACACATTTCCTTTTGTAAGTTTAAAAGTAAACGAATATAAAAGAAAGATCGAATACAAATTTTGTACATTTGCTCATTAAGGGTTGAATAGGAAAATAAGTAAGATATACAAAGGTGAGATTGTGATTGAGAAGCAGGTTTCCATATGCTTAGTTCATCACATACGTGACAGCTGATGCTTACAAATTGCTAAATTATTCAAGGCACATTTCTGTGGTCATTAAGTTTGTGGAACAGATAAGAGCTAAAATCTGTTCTCTTCCTCATGAATGCCTCATCTTATCACAGACAGAATACAAAATTAAGTGTGTTATGATAATAGTACTTGTAAGTTTTACCCAAATGTGTTATACAGTGATTCCCTTAGAATCTTTTTCAGACCCAGTGGTCAGCCATTTACATGGTACAGGTTACAGTTACACAAATGTTTAGAAATTTAGGTATAAAAATGGCTCCATTGAAGATGCTAGTATATAATCACAGTTAATACAAACACAGCTAACATTACATTTGCACAGTATGTGGGCAACAGGGACCTGTAATGTAAGACAGCAGGGGTGCTATTGGCAACCCTTGTTGGTCCATTGGCTACTGAGCCTATTTAATTATAAGGGAAACACTGATGGTTTTTCTTGTTATACCAAAGAACCCTCAGACATGAATAAGTTTCATAAGTGGTATGTAGGGAGAAATATAGTAAGTTTTAAAACAATATCCAAATTACCATAAGA
The DNA here is from genome assembly GCF_977035675.1 of Penaeus japonicus. Classification (NCBI taxonomy): domain Eukaryota; kingdom Metazoa; phylum Arthropoda; class Malacostraca; order Decapoda; family Penaeidae; genus Penaeus; species Penaeus japonicus. The sequence continues at coordinate 27,785,939 of NW_028234428.1, forward strand.
AATGTATTGAATGTCAGTTGTGTGATGCATAGAGTATAGTGTTTAAGAAACTCATTTATTGATACTGTTATCATCTGTATCACATTAAGAATATAGATTCCCTTGTGCTTTAAAGCCTTCTTCTCAAACTCACTGTACCTTTTGCTCCCATGCTACTTATGATCTCATAAGACTACTGGATTTAATAAGGCAACTTTCAGCTCTCTACACACAGTAATGAAATCTTTGCTTCTCCTCTTTTGCGTGAGTACAACATTTACTTATTCTGTTAAGTATTAATTGAAATCAAGTACAAACTCAGGGATTCTTTGGGGGTCTTTTGTACCATAGACCAATTGCATAGTGATATAGAGAAGGAAAAAATAACATGAAAAATTTACCCAAGATCACTCAAAAATCTCACTATTTAGGAGAAGTTCAAGATCAATGGTGAATGACCTTGCCCACATAAGGGTGAGGTCTTTACTTTATAGATAATAAAATGGAGCCTGTGTATCAAGTCTAACAGGTTAGCAACACTTGCAACACATAGGGGAGTAAAGAATTTATCACTACAAATATTTAAGTCGTGTCTGTCAGGTTTAGTAGTGGTTGGTGAACAGTTGAATTGTATACATACTAGGATGAGGTAAAAGTTTATGCATTTATGAAAAGTCAGTGTCATCTAGCCTAAAGATATGTTGAGCTTAACCACAGAGGAGTGTAAGGATAGGAGAAAGTAAAACTAATAGTACTCACATCAGCTTTGGTTATATTTTGTGTTCCCTATAGCTTATGGAATGCCACATAGAGGAACATTTTGAAGAAAATGAAAGAATAGTTAGCCAGGAGTCCCAGATCATTTTCTTCTGTTCTTTAGTTTTTAGTCAGTTTCTTGTTGTAGGAATCTTACTCAGAGTGTGGAAGGAGAGGGTCTGTATCCACCTTCCCCTCAATATTTAACTGTTACAGAATGGAAATGAGGCTGAATAAATGTCTTGTATAGGTTCTAGTGTAAAGAATGTTTCTTGTTCAGAATCTTAGTATATATTTTAGGATTTTTAAAACTCCCATTTCTTTATTGAATGAAATTGACTTCCTTATTAATCAAGTGATATAGGAATATTAAAAGAAAATAGTTTTAGGTACCCTTTTTCATTTATTATAAACCCAAATGAGACACAACATCTCATAAGAGGTAAGCATTACTATATCATTGTTATTATTGGTATTTTTGTACATTGTATTTTGAAGGTTATTTCTGAGTACAGGTTGTACCCAGATACCTCCTTGTATGTCAGAGAAGTTAGATTTAAACTTTGGACCAAAACAAATGCAATGATATTAGTTTCATTAGTGCTTATGATCATGTTCAGGTTGTATGACATTAATTGCAGATTGCCGTACTTAGAAGGAAATATGAATTTTAAACCACAAAAAAGTGTTTGTTAAGAAATATGGAGTATCTTGACTTGGTAAGATATAAGCTAATAACAGTATATCCTGAAAAAAACACTGTGTTACTTACCAATACAGACTGGTAGCATCTGATGATGCATTATTTTAATGCTATGTGTGAATGAACTGTAATAAACTAGGTTTATTATCAAGCTCTCATCACCTACGTTGCAACTATCCAGCTCTCAGTTGATGCCACTTTTGTCTTCTGGCTTTAGATGTAAGTACACCTGTCCTTCAGCATTATCCTTCAGTCTCTTGCACAGTTCAGTTCCCGTGTTGTCTGTACATTAGGGAGGGACCGTTGACACTGATAAGTACAGGTTAGGAATGAGTTTTGTGTTTTGGAAGAACCAGTAAGAATTCTCCCTTTCTGATGGGTTCTTTTATGCACAGCCTGTCCCCAGGGCCCTGGCATGTATTGGATTATGATGATGCCAGAGCGGCTTATACTTAAGCATATGATGGAATGAGATGGAGCCATGAGGAAGGGACAGATTTCTTTGTTTTTTTTATGGATGTCATATTTGAAAATGTGAAGTGAAAACAGCTATGGAAAGGTTTGTACATACATGCTTCATCCCCACTTATGTTTGTTATTCGGTGCAGATGAACTAAAAATTCTTTAACAGATGGCAACCCCAGTTTTGAGTTCTATAAAGTTAGCAGTTCCTGTTTGTTTAAAAGCCCACATAGCTTTGAACACAACTTGAAGCTGGTTTGGTCTTAGCTCCAACTAAAGATACAGAGGGCTGATCACCAGCTACAAATAAAACTGAAACAAAGATTATCCAGATTTGAATATCACAAACCATCAACTGGACATACACTTTCTTTAAGCCTGACTCAAAGCATGCTCCCTTCTCAGGGAAACAAAACCTTGATGTTGACTGTCTCTCTTTATACTTACTTTGTTCTACAGCTGATATAGCATTATACATTTACCATATGATAATCATGATATTTCTCATAACACATACCAGTGTGTATTTAGTGTGCACACTCACATAAACATATATATGCAAGCTTGCTCACATACTTGCTCATGATCATAGACACACACACTCACCATTAGATGCACATTTACATAGATATAGACATAGATACACATAGACATACACATGTAAACACAGCAAAGTTCATTGACCTGGCCTCAGCCATTTGTTGGCAGATTATTCCATGTTTAGATTATATTTGGTATCTTTGATTGTAGGATTGTGATTTACTAAATGGTCTTTCTAGACAATGCATATTCTTTGTGCTATCTTTAGACAATCAGAAGAATGTAAATGAATTAGTATTTAAAAGTACACACCAAACAATAGAGATGAAAGCACTTTTTTTAATTGCTTCCTCTTTCTCAAGGTGAAGATACAAAGGCAGTGAACACATTTTTACTGACAACTCAACTTATGGCTGACAACATTATAAATGTGTTATGGAAATGTTTAATAGTTTATAAGATACCATAGAGTCCCTTGAAAAGGCCTGTCTGGGGCAAAGTCAAAACTTCCATATTGGTTAACAGTGTGTGTGTGTGAGAGAGAGAGAGAGAGAGAGAGAGAGAGAGAGAGAGAGAGAGAGAGAGAGAGAGAGAGACTAAATAGTCTCCTTTACTCAATACTTTCTTGCTTTTATTCTTTATCATACCTCTCCATAAGGCACAATTCTCATAATGTAAATCCTCTCCCGATTGTCCAACAGATATCGGTAGTGACGTTCAAACTGAGTCGGTTGCAAATTGTCCAAGAATCCCGGGGTTATGAATCTGCCATCAAGGTCCAGTGCAGCCACTTGGTGTGTGAGGAATGCAACACTATGGCTTACGACGAATTCCAGGTTGGTGTTACATCTGCCATCTTTTTGTTATTTTATATGGTGTCCGAACTTTTTATCATTGTCCTTTTTTTCTTTTCTTTTTTTTCTTCTATGCTCCCTTCCTTTCTTTCTCTTTTTGTTTTGTGCATGATTCTTTGGAAAGATTCAGTAATTTTGTGTGTGTTTTTTTTTTCTTTGTGTGTGTATGCGCGTAAGTAAACTAAACACAATTTATAGCTCAATATAAACGCAGATATTATTGGGATTTTTCTTTTCTTATATTCTATTTGTCATTTTCTTATCTCTCATTTTTTTTACCCTTTCTTCTAATGAGAATTACGTAGTTGTCATGATTATCAAGTTATTTACTTTGTTCATTCAAAGTAAGCTCCTATATATTGATGTACCAGAAACTAAAGAATTTAGCATACAGATATGGCAAGTGCAAGATTGGTTAAAAAGAAGATATTCCTCCAATTCATATTTTGCAAAATTTGGACATTGCAGTTATCTGCAAACTTAGTGAAGCCTTACTTAGATCTAAAATATTAAATACAGTTGATTGCGGGTTATGATATTTAGGGTAGCAGACAATAAAGCCTTTTTATTTTGATAGAATTGTTGCGTTCAGTTAACCCTTCTAGGATTGGGTTAAGGGACATGTAATATTTAAAGTTGATATTCAGTATAGAATATTATTGTCATTTGACTCTGGATAAGGTAGATACCAGTATCAAATAAGTTTATATTATGTGTGAGTTAACTATTGCATAGATATGGTACTTTTTATGAGGGATACTATAATCAAATTACTTAATTATGACATTTGATTTTTCTTCCTATTTTACCTTTGATGTTTTTGAGAAGTAATCCACTCAGTTCTCACTTCAGTGCATGGAGTTCATTGTTCAATATGGCATGAGAGATATATATATTTTTACTAATTTTATATAGTGCTTTGTTTATTCATTTCTCTCCACCTCTGGTCAAAATGTACTGTAGCCATAACATATGCTCTCTCTCCTTCAACACTTAACAGGGACACCTAACACAGTAATTACTGATATGTAATATATTCCCTTTGCGAATATTGATAAAGAGAATGAGAATTATCCTAGGAAATGCCCTGACTAACAGCCATCCAACTAAACATTATTAAGCTTTCCTGTTACCACTACTACTACTACTCTCCACTTTTGTTGTAGATAATTTATGTAGATAATTATGATATCTCTCCTCATTATT
>NW_028234428.1:27797938-27802938 GCF_977035675.1 Penaeus japonicus
TTATCACAGTGAAAGCAAAGTTCATGTGCTTCTATTCCTTATTCCATCCATTAGCAATGACACCACCAGCATACAGCCTCTTATCTCACTCTTGCAGTCACACTTATAACCACTAGCACTGTTTGCTTCACGACCAACATGCTATTCACATACGCTATAGGGAGCAGTAGATTTTGACAAGAATTACTGCACAGATACCTTAGTAACATTAATTTCTTCGGAGGCACTGTATCTTATTAGATAATGTGTACATTTGATATTAGAAAATTAACAATAACATTAGGCATTTTACTTCAGAAATGTATCTCTTCATCTATAAGCATCCATTGTACTTGATTTGATTGTAAATCCAGAAGTTTCTTCTTCATATTTTATCAACCATAAAGATCATTTGCTTCTTTTTTTTTTCTATGATAATAAATATACGTAAGTGATCAGGAAATGACCAGCAAATTTGATTTCAGACCAAGTTCAGCAGTCGTTGCCGTGGATGGTCAGATTCCCTTGCCGCTGCAGAGCCGTGCTGTATGAAGATACGTTTAGATGCCAAAGTTGTGGCCAATCCAACAGAGGAAGAGACCAGAGGCATCTCAGGTGCAACCTTACCTGTAGTGGTACGACCTTCTCTAGAGGGTCATGTGACTGACCTCAGTTTAGGACTTTTGATGAGCACTGTCACTGGCCTCATCGACCTCATAGAAGATGAAATTATACCGCAACCTTTACCCATGAAGGTAATCATATTTTACTACATGTATGTCTGTGGAATCATTTCTAGGTCTGCATTGAAATTTTATCATGAATCAGATTTCCTTTATTCAAAACAGGATTCATCTTGTCGTTACCTGAGAAATTATCAGGAAAATGTATGTGTGTGTGCATTAGTCTGGAGTGTGCTAAAGATCTTCCTCCTTGACCCAGGTTTTAGTTGAGCGAATCGGCCTCCATCTGACAGAGGATAGAGTTCCAGCAAATATAACATCTCCAGGATCTGTACCCACCCAAGTGTGGATACCAAGACTTCTTCTAAAGAGGGATACAGAGGGAGTCTTCACCATTTTACCACAGCCAGAGGGTACACAGGAGTTCTCTTCCCTGTTTTATTTTAACTGGATATTATATCCTTATGGATTTCATTCATAATTTGATTTGAAAGTTTACATATTTTCTGCTTCACTTGGAATAGCTTAATAGTAAAAACAAAAAAATGGGGACATTTGCTGTTTGAATAATTATAATGATAATTTGGTATTCATTTTTTGAGGGGTAACAGGAATACCATGTCATTATCTAGTCCTTTCAGTGGAGCCCTTGGACGAGTTATAATCTGGATAGTAATGATTTGAAATGGTATTCATTAGTGTTAGTGGAGGAGTGATGAGAACCACTTTAGTTTAATCCAGAAGGGCTTCAATTTGCTATTTGTTGTTAGTCACAATTTTAGCTTGGCACTAATTGGTATGTGGAGAATGATGATTTTATCTTAACTATTAATTTGTACTTAATTTTTTTGTGTGTGTGTGTTTGTCTTTTTCAGAGCCCAGCGAAACACAGCAACTAAGGCAGAGATGTGGGGAGCTGGAGGAGGAAGTGAGGCAGTTGAAGCTGCAGTTAGAGCGGGCAAATAAAGGAAATTTTTCCTCATAAAGCCTTGCCAAACAACCCTTTGCTACCGAGGCTTCCCGATACATCGCTCATGCAAGAGCTTCCTGATTCAAGTGATGTGTGCAATTCACGTAAGAACTGATATTTGGTGAAGGTCTCGGGAAGTTTCAGGAAAAGTTTCAGAAACCGAGACCCAAAACATTTTGTGATAAAATAACCTCATTATAAAGGCCAGTTCTCTTTTAGGAAGGATGTTTTGCATATATTGTTGTTTTTTTTTTCTTTTCTTTTTTTATTTGTGTACACGTTTAGCAGTTTCATTTTATTTTGTGTGTTACTATCATTGTCTATTTTTTTTTTTTTTTTCTGAAAGGGACATGGAAGGATAGGGAGTGAAGACTTTAGCTGTAATTCAATCAGTTATCTTTCTAGTGCTGAACAAGGGAGGGATCCTCGTAAGAATGTGGGAATACTTTGATGTGCAAGTATTTCCAAGAAGTATATTGAAGAATAGAACACTAGCATATTAGATATCAGTGTCTCACTAGTTATATGTACACTCTGCAGAGATATGCAATTAACTGATGATACTGGCATTATAAATAAAGTCAAATGATAGTTTAATGGTTTAATTTAGGGAGGTGATAGAGTTTAAAACCAGGCATGAGACAGACAGGTTACTGTAAGTGATGATTAAGGTCTAGTCCATGCCGTTATTAAGTTAGGGAAACCAGATTCATAGTGATATACTCTGATATTATAAAGGTTTATTAGATCTTTTAGATCTTATCGTGGGGTAGTATCTTACTAGTATGCCTTATTTGATGATGTTGGTCATATGTCTAGTCCAAGTACCTGTGAATCCGTCATTTGAGAAATGTACTCATGTAAGTTCTAGGATCAGTATACATTATACTCAAGACTCAAGAAATAGCTGTTTGTATTTTTTCATTATTATTATTATTATTATTATGTTTAGCTTTATGAATTTGAAACTGAAACAAATCCATCCACAGTGATAGCTAGACACAGTTTTTCTCTCTTGATTTCTCAATCTCTCTCTCTCTCTTTCTCTCAATCTCTCATTTTCCTTTCCGTTTCAATCGTGTCCTTCCGTGACAGTAGATAGAACTCTGATTTGGAGTACTTAATTTGACGATTCTCTAGGAAATATACAAGTGTAGGAGGCATGTATTCTTTTTAAAGATTTATATTAGCTCAGCAATGGTCTAGATACAGTGTCATTATGTGTTCAGTGATGTCAAGGAATACACTGTTGATGCCGTAGAGTTTGTAACTTGGGGAGAATTAGAGAAGTATTACTATTTTTTACATTAACAATCCCTATCTCCTTGGTACTGCAGTTATATATATATATATATATATATAATATATATATATATATATATATATATATATATATATATATATATATATATATTATATATATATATATATATATAATATATATATATATATATATAATATATATATATATATATATATATATATATATATATATATCTTTCAAGGTATGTAGTGAAGAGAAAAATAGAAATGGGTTGGTGCAAAAAAGTACAAAATTACCAAAGTATTTGTAACTTTTTCAAGCCCTGATTGCTTTATAAATATATGAAACATGTATTAGGACAAAAAGTATAATAACAATAAGCAAGCCATACATAGAAAATGGTTATCTGACGGAGCTCGTATCTGAAGACTAACCTTTCTCGGTGCCAGTTAAGGGATTACATGAAAATGTGTTGTCAATATGCTGCATTATTATCATATTACTATTATTATATTTTTTATAGCTCATGTCACTGTATGTTATATTTGTTATTCTTATATTGACAATGTTGATGATCAGTATTGTTAGTTATGAGAACCGGTATGGTTTCCTAAGTTTTCTTCTTTCTTAAAATATTGAAGGAAGCATAATGATCACAAGTGCTGATGATTTACCTTTTTATAGGCTGAAAATATCCGAAGAGAACACTTCCATGTCCCTTGTCATGTAGATAAGTATGGTGCTGATACATTTGCATTTCTTTTTTGTGGGCAGCAGCTTGACACCAATCAAGTTGAACATTTATAAAGGACTTTTATTGTGCGGATGCTTGGAGTTCTATCTGTCTATGCACACACACACATACATGGACATGCTCGCTTACATATGCATAAACATACAATGTAATCTCACATAGGCATAAACATAGATGTAAATATCCTCAATGCACAGACACATACATGCACACAAAAATAAACACATATAAACACACTCGAGTACTTGCGTCTTTCAGAGATTAAGCATGTATTTTAAGTGTAAATTTGTCTCCAGAACTTTAAGTTGATAGTGCTTCAGAAACAGGTGTCTTCACCCCCAGCCATTGTAGCATTTATAACTTATATATTTGAGTGTATAACTGGTTGTAGAGGTGAGTTTGTGTCTGAGGAACCAGACCAGTGTTTAGAAATGTGAAAACAAAACGATCTCATAATGCACCCAATTCTCTATGTAAGGTTGTCATTTGTGCAATAGACACCTGGAAGGTGAGAGGAGGCAATCATATCACATATGCACACAGTCATCACTATATTTCAAGTTTAGATTTCAGTGTAGCTGCTTTAAAGCACCTCACAGAAACAATTACAGAAAAAAAATAAACATATCACAAAGAAAGGAAGCACAGTATTGCAAAAATATTAATGATTACTTCATTGGATTTCCTCAGTGGTGTGTGTGCCTCAAGTTCAAAGAGCAGTCTGTTCATTATTGCAGATATCACCAATGGACAGTTTGTTTTGGTGAATTCATTGTATGAATTTTGTAAAGATGACATGTTTTGAAATTCTATAGAACTGTGTTGAAATACAATTAACTATTTTGGAAATGAAAGAATTGTTAATGAATTTTGAGAGGTGGTCAAAGCAATGATACTGTATTATGCAGGGAGTCAAGGACTATTTCTTTATTAACATTGTGCTTTCATATTTTATTCTTTGATCACCTTTTAGGTTACACATGTGAACATCAGTTTGTTGTGTGCATTAGTCTTTCCCTGTTTGTGAAGTTGTTCAAGTGTCTGTGAGTGTATTTGGCATGTGCCGGTAAGTGTCATATACTGTTTAGAAGAAGGGATGCAGAAGCATTTTTTTTCTCTCTCTTTCATTCTAAATTCATCACTTTTGATTTCTCTCATTTATCTTCTACACCTTTTGCTCTACACCATCTAATTACTACAGATGACTACCATGGTTGATTGGAGTTAAGTTCATGTCCATGGCATCCCCAAAGGTATGTAGAAACTGCCTCATATCAGGTCCTCATACGGAATCACAATGTTGAAATGACTGTACACATTTTATGCCATTTACCCCATGCCATTTAATGT
>NW_028234428.1:27805438-27815438 GCF_977035675.1 Penaeus japonicus
CAACACACACACAACACACACACACACATACACACACACATACACACACACATACACACACACAACACAACACACAAAGTCATACATTTGTGCCATGGAATAAGTTAATAAGTAGAAGAGAAGCCAGGCTTTTGATAATTTTGAAACATAGATGAAATTCCCTCTATCAGATCCCTGTAAGAGACCTCGCTTGTCCCTTTAAAAAGGTTTATTGGTATGTGCCATATATTTACTGTGTTGTGTGGCCTTGTATGTTTGTTTGTTTTTTATTGTTTTTCTTTTCCCACTTGTTTATCCTACCTCTGTGCAGCTTTTTCAGTCAGTGTGATGTTACGGTTGTTTCGTTTGATATTGCTTGCTTGCTTTATTTAGGAATGAGTCAGCAGCTAAAAGTTTAAAGCTTTAAATACTTTTTAGGAGTTTAAGCAAGAGTTCTGTGTTCATAAGATTTTTTTGCTTTTGTTTTTTGTAGTTTTGTGTATCTCCCCAATTTTCCCTCTTTTTCTTCTTCTTCATCATGTTCCTCCCTGTTCTTAGGTGATATATTCTGATGCCAAATTGTATTTTGTATCATATGTAATGAAGCAGTGACATGCCCTGTACTATGGTTACTGCAGAAGTATCAAGAGGTGCAAGCATAACTTTCTATCTCCCTCTCTTTTCTCTATTGACGTGATCAGCAGTGGAACATGTTCCTTTTTATTACTATCATAACTATGATGTATATCCGCATATGGCATTCGGGTGAACCCAGCCTGTGTTTTATGAAAAGCCAAATATTACTGCAATGCTTAAAGTGACCATCACCCTTTTTATGTAATGTTATGTATCTCCAATATTCTCTTAGGCTCTGTAAATCGGTGCTGATTTGTCAAAAGTAATGAGATAATGAAAGAGTTCTCATCTAGTCATCTGACATTTTTTTTGTATCTTTATTTTATGCACATACAAAGGGGCATCAAATTTAATTTTTGTATTATGCCAAATTGCCTTCAAGAGGCCTCTACAGCATACAACTCAAGACTTTGTTTGAAAATTTACAGATTGGGTTTTGTGTTCCACTGGATATACAAGTAGTGTTTTTGGATCATTATGGAGAAATATTGTGTCATATCACGTTGAGATTATCAGTGACTTAAGAAGGGGCTTTCAGTTGGCAAATTAACTAACATGCATTTTTTGTTTTTTATTTTTGTTTTTATTGCTGTCTATTTTGAGTTACCACACAATGATCATATGAAAGCTAATAAAGGAAACACAAAAATATCACTGGGAAAGTTGTGCATTTTTTGTGTATGTGTAATATTTCCTTTTTGTGTAGTTTGTAGATTTTTCTGTGTGGATTGAATATCTTGAAATATTGCTTCAAAAAAAAAAACTAATGAAAAAGTTGATTCAAGCAAACCATATTTACATGGATTGGAAGGAATGTAAAAAAAACATTAGAAGAACTTACAGTTGTAAAAAGATAATATTCTTTGTTGTATGAATGTTGTGAATATTACATTCTGAGTGATAATCAGTACAGGCAGTTATTTGTACATTGCAGCATGAAGTCAGCATAACTGATAGAGAGTTAATCACTTTTGTCTTCAGGTGTAAAGACTCTATTTTAAGTTGACTTTGAACTTGCCATCAGTAGTGTTTCTATGTTAAAAGAGGGTCATAATGATATATGAAATCATCTTATTTTTTTAATTGTTGGCATTTTTATTTGTTGGCATTCTATTCAATATTTTCAGCTACTCTTATAGTCTATATAAAGTCATGCATTTTATTTGATTTGATTTTTTAACTATCACTAGTTTATTGGTTTTTTGTTATCATAAATATCAATTATTCTTTCCTTTTGGTGGGCATTACTGATTATCTGGTGCATATCGTGCCTCAGGTCTTTGTGTTGTCCAGTAAGGTTAAAATACCATGAACTGTAAAAAGTGATAAATATTTTTAGATTAGGTTGAGTAGATAGTTCCATACAGTTTATTTGCTGAATGTTGTTATAAAAACCCCGACACTATACTCTATTGGGGTAGTAGGGGGGACGCAGTGAGACAGACATCCCTCGGGATTCAAGGAAAACGTTGTAAGCATAATAACTGAGTTGTTACTGAAGTTGTAACTACTGATGGTTTTAATCAGTGTTCTGTGGACAGTTTTTCTCTCTCCTCTGTGTCTGATCATATTGTTATCTATACCTACCATGTTCCTGTATGCTAGTTCATGTTGTAGCTTATCATGGTGCAGTAAGGCATTACATATGGTGATTGAGGACGTCAAGATTTTTTGAGTTGTCATATAGATCATGTGTTTTTGCTGCTATTTAAAAGAAAAAAAAAATATGTGATACTTGAATTACTCTCCTGTTCTCGTGGTGTGCCATGTCACAAGTATGGTTTGTTTTTATTATGTGTATGTCACTTTGAAAGCTTGAGCATCATGGCCATATTCAATACTATATTAGATATTTGTGATGAAAGTTACATTGTAATGATATGTGCAGTGTTGTTGCTTTAGGACTTCACTCTGATTAGTTTGTAGTTATCTAGCCAATGAACTATTTTTTGCTATGCATAGGGTATTCCAAATATAGTCTGTAATGGTTGAATATTTCAATATTTGTGAAGAGGAAATGTGCAGAGTATAGAATGTAATTTATAAAATGTACAATAGTTGTTTTTCCTGTGTAAAAGTTTGTTGACTGGAGCCCCAACCACATCCTGCATAACCTGGCACTGGTTGGAGGTCTCGAACCTGACACGTTGAAAGTGTCCTTTTTGAATCTATCCATATCCAAGGGAAAAGAAAGGTCAACAGACCTCATAAGGAAGAGGAGAAAAAAATAGGTCATGAGGGGAGGGAAGTGGGGGTAGGGGTGGGGTGGGGGGGAGGGTTAAGCAGGCACAGTGAAAGAGAGATTACCATTCAAGTTGTTTTGATGTGACTCTGTGTTGCTACACTTAGATTTGTTTATTAGATGCATTTTAATCCCATGGGAATAACAAACTTTTGACCTCTGTGATTTGTCACGTTGATGAAATGACAGGAAGAAGTTGAATCCTGGAAACATGTAGGTTGCAGTGAATGGTTGACTGGAAATGAACTCATGTCTTTTCCAACTATTGTTTTACATTTTTCAGTTACAAAGCGTTTTTGATTTTCAATATTGTTGATTACATAATTGTCCTTTGTCATTGATTATCATTGTTGAGACTGAATAAACATTCTGTGTTGTAAGAAATATATTTACATTTTTAGATTATTCGACTATCACATGATTGTGTAAAAGAAGAACTGATAGATTATAAAACCTGTTGGTTTGGTTTGGTTTTCAAAGTGATTTGATGCATAGAAACTATAGCGAGTGATTTTGTACATATGCCTCTGCCAAAAAAAATTTAAAAGATGCAGATGTGATTCAATATATTTTTGGTTTGAATCTTGATTCCGTGATTTTGGATGATCATCTGGATATATAGTTAGATTATTAGATTTAAAAAATGTGGGGTAAATTTCTTTCTAAATATCCAGTCAATAGTTTAATTGTTTTTGCAAATAATATGTATAGTGTATAGTTAATAAACCTTATCACAATCATTTGTCTTTTATTTAATGTGGTCCATATTAATATACTTTTTGTTTATTTGGTTAATTCTTGATTGGAAGAGTGTGTGTGTTTGCCTGTGCATACATGCTTTTAGACAGATATAGATATAACTAGATTATATATATTAGCAAATACACACTGTGAATATTAAAGAACCCTTTGGACAAGACCAGCATTTGGCAAACATATTTTTCAATCCAGTTGGTACAAGTGACTAGAATGGAGTCACCCAGAAAATGTCTTGTAACTCTGATCAGTTAAAAACAGGTTTAGCATTTCCTTTTCAAAAGCACTTGTCTTCATGAGTATGTAAAAATATGTAAGTGTGATTTATTTTTAGGAATATTAGACTCCTGTCATTAGAAATAACTACTTAACTGGAGTGGGCTATGGCATCAGCGTGATGTCTCTGACCAGTATAGCCATAATTGTTAAACTTGCACTGTTAAAGCCATAATGTTGTACCTCAGACATTGCCTCTGGTTTGATGTCCCAACTTTCTAGAGAAAATAGATTTGGAATCTTCCCCTAAAAAGATGCCACTTGTTTATTTAAATCATGGTCATTGAACATTTATGATGGAGCACTCCAGTAACCCGGCAGCGGAGGTTGATGGACCTGTCTTAGCCTCTCGGTTGATTCCCTTTCTCCAGTCGTCTGACGTCCTACTCCCTTTCCACCTTCATTCCATGATTGCATGCATCCATACAACTCATTTACTTCCGAGTTCCTTAATCATTTCAGTGGCTACTTCTAATGGTCCCACTGCTTTCTAAACATCTAGTGTGGCAATGTGAATAGATTCTTGGTGCTCTTGTTCTTCAGCATTATTGTCTGTACTAAGGGCTGTTGCTAGTATTCTTTCCTTCGGGATGTCTCTTTTGGCTTGACCTCTAGGTAGATTCTCATTATCTCTTCCTGGTGTTTCAGTTTCGTTGTGCCACTGTTCTCTTACCTCTTCATTGGTCACTGCATCTGATTTCTTTGCTGTTTTCTTTTTCTTTTTTCTTTTTAACTATAGCCTCCTTCAAGGTGTGCTGTTCTTCGGTTTCCTCCATCTTATCCTGTACATTGTTTTTTCTCTCCATTGTCGACTACCCCCTTAAGCTTTCCTTTCCGTTTCCACTCCTCATCATCTTTACCTTTTCTTCTTTGTGTTTCTTACAGGCCTCCTGTTCTCCTTCGTCCTTCTGATCCATCCTAAGCAGTTAATAATTGTCAACAAAAACTTCTCCAAGAAAGACCTTCCTTCTCTTGACAAACCTACACTCACCAAGAAGTCGATTTGACAGCAGTTCCCAAGTACTTGTAGACCAGGTGTTCTCCCGTCTGGAACCGAGTGTCTGGCAAAAGTAGTCCCTAGCCCCTCACTATCTCCAGCATCGGCTCTCCTTCGTTTCTAATTTTGTATCCTTGACCACTGAGTATTGTCTCAAACTCAACGACTTACCTGTCAACATGCCGTTTGAGTTCTCCAGTAACAACGATTTGTTTGCTTGTTTTGTTTTTTTCTCGAGATTCGGCCATCCAACTGTATTAAAGGATGGCATTCAGGAGTTTCATCTCCCCGATCAAGTTAACCTTCACGATGGTTTCCATCCCGTTCTTCCCTTCCTTTCCTCCTGCAGAGTATAGCACTTACTCTGTCCTTTCGGCGACATTGTTGCATCTCTTTCGAGACCTCAACCAAATCACGACCTGGAATGGTACCGATATTTCCTGTCACGAACTTTCCAGATTGTTTGCTTTTCGTCTCCTGCTCTTCGCACATTTGTCTCATCCTCCGGGGATGGTGGATGGGGGATGCCCAATTGCCCATCTTGCACACGTAGCCATTTGCTACACCTGAAGGGAATCAAAGATGAGTGTCGGTAATGGGGGACACACAAGCTGTCTTCTTTCTTTTTGTGCTTCGATTCATATTGATTGGCAGGATTTTTTTACGTCTCTAGTAGCTAGTTCGGACAGACAACCTCCTTTTCATCCGTGTAAAGGGGGGTTTACACGGTCAAACGGTTCGTCAAACGCGGTTCGACAGACACGTTTTATAAGTGATGTTTGAACGTGTGAACGGGGTAATTTGGTTGTCGAACACGTTGATCAAATGGTTTGAAGAAAGTCTGTTCGAGCCTGACTTTTGTGGGCGGGGCTTCATTGTCCACAAACCGTTTGAATGTGAGAAAACGCGTCGAACATCAAACCTCAGTTGCGCTTCAATCCAAGGAGTGGACGTATCATACACGTATCTCCATACGTAATGAAAGGGGTGACACGCTTCAGTAGATCAATGTATGTTTCTTTTGACTGACATCTCTTCGGACCGTTTGACGAGCAGGTTCGACGACCAGGTTGGACGAACCGTTTGACCGTGTAAACCCCCCTTTAGAATCCTTTGGACGCGCGCGTTTGTGTCCGTGTGTGTGTGTGTGTGTGTGTGTGTGTGTGTGTGTGTGTGTGTGTGTGTGTGTGTGTGTGTGTGCGTGCGTGTGCGACTTAGTCCATAGGAATCGTTGGGATAAGTTAGCAGAATAAAGCAGAGTTAGTAAAAATAAGAAAAAAGACAAGCAGTGTTTTTTAATTAATATGATATGAACTCGAAAAATGGTTGAGACGGAATAAACAATAATAGGAAATATAATTTTCTTTCTTGAATAAGAAAAGAAAAAACAATTATGGTCAATGCGATCAAGAGTAGCAAAATGTATAAAATATTTATTATAATATGGATATTAGGAAGTTCAACACGAAGATAATAAATATATGCAGAATTGGAGCTCTATATTGGGAAATAGATTAAGATGAAACAAATATAAAAACGCATAAAGAAAAGTAACAAACACTTGAAATAGATAAAAGAATTTCATACTATTATACACACCTGTACACAGACGATAGTAATGGTACACTACACACAACAGTGAGTAAGAGAGAGTGTGTGTGTGTGTGCGCGCGTCCATATGAGAGTTTGTGGGCGTGTGGGCGCACATGCCTATCGGGAGTGGCAGGGAAAGGGAAGGTAAAGAGGTTGAGGAGGAACAAGGGTCGAAGAAAGTAACATTTTTGCCCCAGTTGAGGAATCTCGCATCCTCGTGCAATCGCCCGGGTTTCTTTTTGCAATGTTATGGCTTTACTTTCCTCCCTCATCCTTTCGACGTTTCTCTCTCTCTCTCTCTCTCTTTTAGTATCATTATTTTTCGTTTAGTCAATGGGTTTCTCTCTCTATCTCTCTCTCTCTCTCTCTCTCTCTCTTTCTATCTATCTATCTATCAAGTGTTATATATATATATATATATATATATATATATATATATATATATATATATATATATATAAGAAGAGAGAAGTGATGATTTCCTGTTAGTAGTTCGCAAGATCCGAGGAAACTCAAATAGAAAACGCGGGAAAAGTGATTGTAATTTGACTCCAGCAGTGATGAGAAATTAAATTTAGAGTGAATGCTAATCACGGTATGAAAATATTATTGAATTGATTCTATTTTTCTTGTATTTTTAAGGGTCGTCCATAGTTATAAACATTCTCAAAACGTACTCTCTTTCGCAGACTTTCCTCCTGAAAGAATGCATTCAGAAATGCGGATATTTTTAGGTCCTTATCCCCCTCTCCCAACCAGTGCACGTGATATATGCTTTTGAAAATGTCGATAATTGTGGATGCAACGTTTCTGCATAGTTAATTAACGAATCAGTGATTTTCACTGTATATATAGAAGGAAGGATTTTTAATTTTATATATAGAATTGATCAAATATGTTTTTTGATGCTGTACTAGTGTGAATGCGAAATATTTTAACGCTGTTTAATAGCGATTTCATCCATACAGGAGACACGATTTACCATAACTGAAGATGATGTCTCAAAAAATACCACGACAATGTCCCCTTTTAAGTGGTCCTCTCCACGTGTGTACTATCCTCAGTATCGTACAATGAACTCGACGTCAGTGTTTCATATGAACAACAGTTCTCTCTCTTTGGTTGTTGGTTCGTTTGTTTCCTGATAGGAATATTTTCATATAATTACCAATTCTAAAAATATATTATATCTCCGGCTCTTGTAAAAAAAAAAAAAAAAAAAAAAAAAAAAAGTCGCGTCGGTCACTCACCTGGTTGATAATATTCAAAGATTTTTCTATCATTAATGCTGGTTTGGTTATTTAGCAAAGCCATGTTTGCATTCTCATAGGTCATGTTCATTGTTTTTCTTTCTTTCTTTTATCTTTCAATAGAAGGTGATTGTATAAGATTAAACCTAATATAAAGTTATTCCTACATTAATTTCTCCAAACATGCTTCCAGACCTTCCTTATCTTTACGACGACGCTATTTTAGCTTTTCTTCGCTATACGACCTTATCCTTTCGACCGGAATTTCATACCTAAACCATTCCTCCCTTGTATGTGACAGCTGCATTATGGCGCTATAGCATGACTTAACTATTCCAAAGTCTTACTAAATTCACTTGTCCTACCCTTAAGTTCTCCTAAATGACATTGACGCCACAATTCCGTTTTTGGACGAAATCAGTTCCTAGCATGGAGCTGTTTACATTATAGTTCTCTCCCACACTCATCCTCACTGCTTTTACATCTTTTTTTTCTTCTCTTTAGATCAAATCATTCCGAATTAAGTTTGTACATCCATGTAAACATATCATGTTTGATCATTTATTTTCCCTTCCTGCACATACTCCCCTTCTCCCTCTCACCACCTCACTACGATGCATGCCAAAATTAATCTGTTATATTACTCCGCCCGTTCTGCCAGACTCATTTTTTTTCGTCTCTTGGCATACCTCACGACACATTCCATTTTCCGATCACATTGCCCTTTTTGCACTCACGATTTTATTTACATAATAGTGTTGTTGTTGCTGCAATATTTCTCTCAGGTCCTCTCGTCGTGAACCTAAATGTTTCGATCCTCCTCCTGATTCTCCTTCCTAGTTCTTGCCTAGTTGCCTTTCGAGCCAGCTGACAAGCATTACTACAATATTTAATCTTCTATTAATAATTTGACCGTTAAGCAGCATACGAACGCATCATGACTTTTTTTTCAAGCCATGCGCTCATCTTTGCGGCAAACACAAATCGCACATGCGACTCGTGACAGCGATCACCTTCTGACACAGTGAATCTGAACCTTCCGTGATAAACTGTTATCTGCTAATGTTACAACTCCTTTTTTTTTATTTTACCGTATGTAATCAAAATTTCATATATTCAAATGTTGTTCATTATCTCTAACATACCATTAGAGTTCTCTGCACTTTCTTCAGTTACTCACAGCAATAAATGAACAATACTGGTTTGGTTTCTCTTGGCCGTTGCCCAGCCATTCTACCAAACCCCTGCTCTGGTCATAAACGATCCATCCCGAAAACACACAGAGAGGGGGGAAGAAGAGAGAGAGGGAGGGAGAGAGAGAGAGAGAGAGAGAGAGAGAGAGAGAGAGAGAGAGGGGGGGGGGGGGGAGAGAGAGAGAGAGAGAGAGAGGTGGAGGGGGGAGAGAGAGGAGAGAGAGAGAGGGAAAGACAGACAGACAGAGAGATAGAGGGGGGGGGGGGGGGCGAAAAAAGGATAAAGCATATGTTACAATGATTCGACACCATGCAATATGGCTGATTAGACTGAGGATGCAATTAAATATGAAAAACGGGAAAGGGCGTGGTCAATGTGCAACTGAATGCAAGTACATTTAGAAGGCCAATAAGGCTGAGGTGTGTGTATGTGTTTGATTATCATTGTTTATAACTATTCATCTAGCTGTGTTTACGTCAGAGGTGTAACTAGTGTCTGTCATTGGGGGGCAGGGCACCAAGGGAAACACAGATGATTGGTGTGGGAATACTAGGCAAGCGCAGCGAGCCTATACAGATGACTATCCGTTAATTTAGTTCTTTAAAATAGAAGGCATCCATAAAAGGGGGGGAAACATCGCCCTAAAATGGAGGGGGGAAGGGGAAAACCCACCCTTTGTACCCTCCTTCAGTTTCGCCATTGGTATATTTTTTTTCGGATCTGTAAACATATTAAAATTCAAATTAAGAAAAAATGAAAAATAGATTAGACACAATATTGAGCATGCTGTAAATCTATGTACAAATCAAACAGAATTACTTAACTCAACGCTTACACAACCGAGACGAGCGGCGAAGGAAAATGTCACAGAAAACGAGATACCACAGGTCATAGAAAACGGAATATCGTTATGATTATGGGTGACGGTCGCCAACTGACCTGTTGTGGGTGGGTCTGGCCCCTTGAACGAGCTCTGGACGTCTGGCATATATTTTATCTGCATTCATTCACACGTTTTTTGCTCTGTCTTTCATCTGAGTGCTGTTGAATGAATGAGGCTAAAGAAAGAGAAGCGTG
>NW_028234428.1:27820438-27822938 GCF_977035675.1 Penaeus japonicus
GCAATTCAGTGCAGATGAATGGCTGTGAGTTACGCTGTCTAATATAGAAAAAAAATCTCCCGCAATTAAGCAGTGAGAAAGGTGACTTACGCAAGAAAAGAGAAAGAGAGATAATAACAATAATAATAATGATGGTAATGAATCAGCAGAGAATGTACGGACTTTTTTCATCTTTTATTTACTGGAGCGTTCTTTAACTTTCGTTTTCTTTTTGCGTCTAGGTGATTTACTGGTCTCGGGAGTGTGCAATATTTGGTGAGAACAATTCATGAAGAAATAAAAGAAACACTAAGAACAAACGTCAAAGAAGTAATAAACATGACAGTGATTGTGCTAATTATCATAGACATGATTACTGTTACATTTATCATTGTTGTTATGATAATTGTCACAACTACTATCATCATTATCGTTAACATTATTATCGTTATGATCATTACTACTGTTTTTTGTATCATCATCATTATTGTTAGCATCATTATTATTATTATTATTATCATTATTATTATTATCATTATCATTATCATTATTATTATTAGAATTATTATCATCATATTACTGTTATTATTGATACTATCATTATTATTATCATTATTGTTATTATTATCATTATAATTATTATTATTATCATTGTCATTATTATTATCATCATTTTCATTATCATTATCATCAGCATTATTATTACTAGCATTAGCATTACTATCATTATCATCATTATTCTTAGAAGTATTATTAATATTATTATAATAACGATATATTGCTAATGATAATGATAATCTTACTAAATCCAAAGGGCAGTATCACGTTGGTTCATTGCAACTGAAAAAGATTTACGCCCGGCGCCCTTTGCATTGTACTATTCTTTTTCTATTTCGTAATGTCTATTTTTTCCCTTTTTACCTTTCTGATTTTACCTTTCAATTCGTGCTGCGTTTTGGTTTAGCATTTGCAACAACTTTATGGAAGAAATGTCGTTTCGGTGGTTATATTGTGTCCAAAACCCCGTAAAAACATTCTTATTGAAAGCAAAATGCAAAGTTCATGTCTGGTTTTGAGATAGAGGGTGTGTACATGGCGTGTGAGTGTAAGTTTGGGGAAGTGTGTGTGTGTTTGTGTGTGTGTGTGTGTGTGTGTGTGTCTGTGTGTGTGTGTGTGTCTGTGTGTGTGTTTGTGTGTGTGTGTGTGTGTTTCTCGTATGTGTGTTATATTGACATGTGATTGACAATAAACTAGTAATTAGATATACAAATTTTACCTCCTTTCTCACATAGTAATTAGATAATGCGAACCAACAAGGCTCAGCCAAACCTACATGTGTTATACTGTATTTTTTTTTTTTTTTTTTTTTTTTGAATAAATTATTTGAATCTGAATCTGAACAGACATACATATCTAGTTATCAAGTAGGAAAAGCTAGCTCTGTGTGTGAAGAAACAAACATTCACCAGATAGAATACGAGGCAAAAAAACTAAAAGCTGGTGGAAGGAATTATGAACTTGAGACTGGAGGGTCAAGGCTTAGGATGGGGGTGGGGGTGGGGGGTAGGGGGGTAGGAAGGCCAAGGATACAAGAGTGGGAGGGAGGGAGGGAGGGAGATCAAGGGATGTGGGAGGAGGGGGAGGGGGAAGGTGGGGAAGGGGTAGGAGATGTGAAGGAGGAATGAAGGATGTACCGAGAATAGCTTGTATATTTGTAGGACTGCCAGAATAGGATGGAGAGGGGGGGGGTGGAGGAGGGGGCAAGAGGTTAAGGTGAAGGAAGGACATGCTGCTAGAGGGGGAGGGGGGGAGGGCGGGTGACGGTAGGATGGGGGACGAGAATGCAAGGAGAAGAGGGGGGAGGGGGGGAAGGTGTGTTCAAGGATGCAATTAGAAGGGAGGAGGGATCTGCAGGATGTCACTTCTAATTTTGTTGCAGGACCTCAATCTTAGGCTAAAGGAGATCATTAAACAATAGGCCGTATATATATGTATCCATCTATCTTTCTATCTATCTGTCTGTCTGTCTGTCAATCCACCTCTCTCTCTCTCTCTCTCTCTCTCTCTCTCTCTCTCTCTCTCTCTCTCTCTCTCTCTCTCTCTCTCTTTCTCCCCCCCTCCCCCTCTCTCTCTCTCTCTCTCTCTCTCTCTCTCTCTTTCTCCCCCCCTCCCCCTCCCCCTCTCTCTCTCTCTCTCTCTCTCTCTCTCTCTCATTCCCTCTCTCTCTCTCTCATTCCCTCTCTCTCTCTCTCATTCCCCCCCCCCCTCTCTCTCTCTCTCTCTCTCTCTCTCCCCTCTCTCTCTCCTCTATCTCTCCCTCTCTCTCTCTCCTCTCTCCTCCTCCTCTCTCTCTCTCTTTCTTCCCTCTCTCTCTCTCCTCTCTCTCTCCTCTCTCCCTCTCTCTCTCTCTCTCTCTCTCTCTCTCTCTCTCTCTCTCTCTCTCTCTCTCTCTCTCTCTCTCTCTCTCTCTCCTCTCCCTCTCTCTCTCTCTCTCTCTCTCCTCTCTCTCTCCTCTTTTTCT
>NW_028234428.1:27842938-27850438 GCF_977035675.1 Penaeus japonicus
ACGGAGTATGAGGTTGGCGACGTCATGTATCAGGTCTACGTCTTCGGGGAGAGGACCTATGCTGAGCTCAAGGATAACTTCGCGATGAGTCAGAGGTTAGAGAGTGGGCGGCGAGCAGGGGGTTGTGTGGGCGGGGGGGGATAGTTTAACTTTTTGCTGTATGGAAAAGGGAATGCTTATAGTTTCAACGAGGGGAGCATCTATCACAGTTCATTTGAAGAATCATACTGTGAACTAGAAGACTTAATATATATTTTAAGGTGGGCTGTAACTATCAACTTTCTATTTTCAAAATAATTTCTAGTTATTTGATATACCTCTTTACCTACGATAAACTCAAACAAAATTGGTGAGCAGGAGACTCATTACATCCATTACTTCTACAGTAGCCAGAGTGAGCTAACCCGCATGGAGAGGTACTTCACGCCATATTACGCCCTTCACGTCGGCAAGGTGAAATTGGCCTCAGGTGGGTAACGAAACTCGACGTAAAGGCAATCGCAATTGCAACTAACTTTGTATTGATTCATTCACCCCACGTGGAGTTACTGTGCTATATACGACCGTGGAGAAGGATGTTTTGACGGCGATCTTTATAAACCTGTAAAACTGAAGAGAAACGTAGATATATATATGGTCGCTTTCGCTCGCTAGTTCAAGGTTTAGTTTGTTTCTAAAGAAAATCATGTCATCGAAGGGAGAATAATCTTTATACGCAGGCAAGGGCACCGGATAACCGCATCTTTTTGCTTTCCCTTCTCTTTGCTCAGGTAACCCAGAATTCGAGGAGGTCGTGGGGGACGAACTGATGGCCATGACTTTCTTCCGGGTGTACCACAGCATCTTCGCCATCTTCCAGAAGCAAGAGCTGCAGACGAGGCTGGAGCAGTTGGAGGGCGAGGTCGTACTCAGCCTCAAGTTGGAGAAGATCACCAAGATCGTCCCGAAGTCTCCCAAGCGCCACTGGCTGAGGGAGGTGCTGGACAATACACTTCATCTCTACTATGTTACCATGTAAACAATGTATTCGAGGGCTGATTTTTGAAAACAAATGTGAAAAAAAACCGGGCCAATGCCAACGACTAAGGCAGAAATGTAACCAAGTGCCGAATCTAAACAAACAAGGGACTTCAACAACCAAACAAGCAAGCAAACACAACCCGAGTATACAAAATTGGGTACTATGTTGTCAAACCAGGACCTAACGCAAACAAAAGACTATCTGCACTGGCCCTTACCTGCGCCGCTGGAAATGAACGGAATCATTTAAAATTAACGGTGCTAAAACGTGCTTTTCTGCTCGTTCCTCTAGTTCCTCGTGAAGAAATGGGGTTTTGCAATACTTAGTATTACTTATATTTAATTTGTATCTAACACATTTTTATGTATTTGTTACTTGCTTTTTAGTTGCTCTAATGTTACATACAAAGCTGGTTGTTAAATTACCTACAAAACAGCAAGATCTGCCAATATCTTGCTTGTCTAAGTGCCTTATTAAACTGTATATGTGGTTTCGATCCACAAGAGTATGTAACATATGTATATCATTTTTGCTACTAAGTAGCAAGCCTTATCTACTGTTATTCATTGGTTTCTTAATTTCTCATATTATTTCTTTTCTGAAAGTGTGGATTATACGCCTAATATGTATTTGATGTTTACAGTGACTGTGGTGTGTATTGTGATGTATGTTGTGTGCCTATGATAATGTGGAATGTTCATTAGTTAAAAGCGAGGGTCTGGTCATAGCATATTTTTAGAATAATACTTCATATGTAAATTAGTCTTGAACTGTTGAATACATTCCCCTGGAGAAATGGATGAGAAGTTGTTAAATAAATAAATATTGGCTAATTCATGTTTTATTTTTCCTGTGATATCTGATGATGTTTTTCATCTGATTATAACTTTGTCCTAATTATTTAATGATAGTTTTGTGTGTGTGTGTGTGTGTGTGTGTGTGTGTGTGTGTGTGTGAGAGAGTGAGTGAGTGAGTGAGTGAGTGAGTGAGTGAGTGAGTGAGTGAGTGAGTGAGTGAGTGAGTGAGTGAGTGAGTGAGTGAGTGAGTGAGTGAGTGAGTGAGTGAGTGAGTGAGTGAGTGAGTGAGTGAGTGAGTGTGTGTGTGTGTGTGTGTGTGTGTGTGTGTGTGTGTGTGTGTGTGTGTGTGTGTGTGTGTGTGTGTGTGTGTGTGTGTGTGTGTGTGTGTGAGTGTGTGTGTGTGTGTGTGTGTGTGTGTGTGTGTGTGTGTGAGTGAGTGAGTGAGTGAGTGAGTGAGTGAGTGAGTGAGTGAGTGAGTGAGTGAGTGAGTGAGTGAGTGAGTGAGTGAGTGAGTGTGTGTGTGAGTGTGTGTGTGTGTGTGTGTGTGTGTGTGTGTGTGTGTGTGTGTGAGAGAGAGAGAGAGAGAGAGAGAGAGAGAGAGAGAGAGAGAGAGAGAGAGAGAGAGAGAGAGAGAGAGAGAGAAAGAAAGAAAGAAAGAAAGAAAGAAAGAAAGAAAGAAAGAGAGAGAGAGAGATGGATGCACAGACACACATATAAACCACTGTATATTTCAAAATATTTATTCATCTAAATTCACATTACATTAACTAAACATCTCATTTTACTTTTTCCTAAATATTTACTATTTACTCTTAAACTAATTTTGAAAAAAAAAAAAAAAAAAAAAAAAATCCAATAAATAATTCATAATATTACTCAAACATTTTATGAACAGCATAGTGGCTCTCTTATTACACAAATCAATAGGAAAGAAATTAAAACAATAACAGTACCAACAATAATATCAATTATTACATTGAATCTCTTGTTACAACAAAACAAGATGAGAGAGAAATTACGCCCTTAACAATATTAAAAATAATATCAATCATACCATACATCCTATCTTCACGTATATACACACACACACTCCCAGAAGAAAATATATCTTTCCTGAATATAAATGAAAGACAGGACTGGCTTGTACTATTGCATAACAGAACCTCATTCTCTCTTTCCCCCCCTTCATCAGCCCCTTCTCCGTCCCCTTCCCAAGCCTTATCTCTTCTGCTTGCCCCTGTTGCCTGCTGGAGGTAGGGTGTCCAAGCCGCTGTCGAACTCAGAGAACATTGCCGACCTGGGGAGCTTGCCCATCTTCTGGTTCATCACTTGGATTCTCCTGCAGAGAGTATCAGCTGGTTAGTATAACGTCAATAAAATTTATGGCGGTGGAGGTGGTAATGATGGTGGTGGTGGTGGTGGTGGTGGTGATAATAATAATAATAATAATAATAATAATAATAATAATAATAATAATAATAATAATAATAATGATGATGATGATGATGGTGATGATATGATGATAATGACTATAACAATGACGATGATAATAATAATAATGATAATGAGGATGATGATGATAATAATAATGATAATGATGATGATGATGATGATGATGACGATGATGATGACAATAACAACATACAAAATTAACAATAAAACAAAGACCACAATGCCCCAAAGGAGGGACTTACTTTCTCTTCTCCTTCTTTTCACGCTTTTCCTTGAACTCTCTCTTTGCCTTGAAGGCAGCCGACGCACCAAGGGCAGAAGGAGTGTCTCTGAGCCCCATGCTCTTTGCGTAGTGCCCCAGATGGAGGGCCTTGAAGCTAAACATCTCACGCACTTCTTTGGGGTACGAGGCATAAGCGCGTACGAAGGATATGTAGGCTGAAATGAAAATTTTTTTTTTGACTATATTTTCTCACTCTATCTATCAACATATCTTTTCCTAATGAAAACAAAACAAACTAAAACATTGCAAAATGTATGAAAGAGACACTAAAAGTGATAGAAAAAAATAAAAATAAAGAAAAAAGAAACTGTTCTTACTCTGCTTGTAAATTTTCCTTACTATACTACTAATGCCTTACAAAACAAAATGCAGAGGTTCCAGTATGTTGGCAAAAATAGGGTTAGTAGTTCTGATTTCTTTTCCTTTTTAATAATTTATCAAACTGATTTCTTATATCTTTAAGAAGTTCCTTTTTTAAATAAATTTATTAATCAATTTGTCAATCATTGGCCCACAAACTAGTCAATCATGTTGTGGGAACCTCAATATAATTTCACACACACACACACACACACACACACACACACACACACACACACACACACACACACACACACACACACACACATACACATACACATACACATACACATACACATACACATACACATACACATACACATACACAAACACACACATACACACACTTAAAAACAAAACAAAAACGAACCTTTGCGTGACAAATCATGCATATTTCTGTCCTTCACAAGTTCATTTTCAACGCTGAGCTGGAAGTTGGTGGCCACTTCTTCCACTGACCTCATACTAGGCTGCAAACATGAAAGAATAATACATGAAATGTTACATTAAGATCTAATATGATTTGGTTAAAAGTGAATTATAACACAATCTTTAATCATAGTTATGAAGCAATGAATACTAAAAGAGTATCCTCAATTTGGGTCATTCTCCAACATTGAAAGTTTTATCGTCCTGAAAAACGTACTGCTTAATTTTTATCACCAATTTTAATAAATTTTATTTCCTGATTCAACAGTTCATATAAATACATGTTCTGATTTATAACATACCTGTTCTTCACTTGTATAATCATCACATGCAAGTCTAAAACTTCTGAGTACCTCCTTCATTCTAATTTCTTGTAATCTGTTCGGGAATAGAAGCCGGAATTACAGATTATATCTTACTAATCTTGAAAGAATCAAGTATAATTTAGTACAGAATATCACACAAATTCAAGTGATTTGTAAGCTTCATCATCAACATACATAATCTTGTGTTTCTCCAGCATCTGAATGTATGGTGCTTCTGAGGGTGCCAAGAAAGCTACAGCTGATCCTGCTGAGTTAACACGAGCTGTACGCCCTACTCTGTGGACATAATCTGCAGCTGTGCACGCAGCATTAAACTGTACAATCCAACGCACTCTTGGCAAATCTAGACCTCTTGAGGCGACGTCCTGCAAGTCAGAAAATACAAGTAACAGTCTATCACTTTATACATGATTTCTATACATATACAAGGGAGTAGTGAGAGGCAATTGGAATTAAGACAAAGAGATGCTTATCAATTATTCACTCAGCAAATTGTATTCAATTTTCAAATTGTAAAAATATC
Organism: Penaeus japonicus; assembly: GCF_977035675.1. Taxonomy (NCBI): domain Eukaryota; kingdom Metazoa; phylum Arthropoda; class Malacostraca; order Decapoda; family Penaeidae; genus Penaeus; species Penaeus japonicus. The sequence goes on from NW_028234428.1 coordinate 27,848,130, forward strand.
TAGTCAGGTATACCTCTGATACTTACAGTACACATCAGCACACCAGCAGATGCTTCACGAAATGATCTGAACACAGCTGATCTTTCCTGCAACACATCAAAATGATAAAATAATAACACCTTCTGCATTTGTAAAAGAATTAGCCATTAAGCCTGAACAACTATTTAGTTAAAATATCGACCATAATTCCAAAGCCAGGCCAACAAGAACAAGACCAAACCTGCTGAGTCATGCTGCCATGCAACTTCTGGAACAGAATCATATTCTCTGTGTCTTCCTCTTCTTCCTCTTCCTCCTCTTCTTCCTTGTCCTCCCCTCCAGCCAGTACATTCTCTGCTCGCTTCAGTAAGGAAGGTCTTTCATCTTTCACTTTTCCATATCTGTGGCAATTTCAGCATAAAGTTAAAACTCCCTTTAGCAGTGAAAGCTTGAATACCCCCATTTATAATGTAAAACTGGGTATGTCACTATAACTACAAGAGACTACATATGTAAACGAATATTACATCGTCAGCTGGCAACATAGAAACATCAACTTTCATGAATTAAATTTATGATTCAACTGGTCCTTCCAATAGAAAGACCCTTATATCTTTTATATGGCCCAAAAATAGAAGCAGCACCTGGAGAGAAGCCGTGAGAAGATCTCTGTGTGAAAGTCAACCATGTCCTGCGTTGCAAAGAATACGATCATCTTTTTTTCGTCCCCAACCTGTTGAACACACAAAAAAATTAGACACGCAGCAATTTAATCTCCTTAAGAAATACCTCAGACAGTAAAAACTTATTTCATTTCAATGCAGCCAGGAGGAAGAAAGAAAAAAACTCAAATCAAAAAAAAGTGCTAGTCTAAACAGATTCAATACAGAACAAAGGTAAGAAGCAGAACAATATAAAAGAAATCTAACAGCTTCCCACAGACGCACCTTGCACTTAGAGAGTATAAATGCAGCCAAAGTGACGAGCCTGAGCTTGGCAGGGACCAGTATATAATTGTGCGAGAGGTTCTCTGGGGTGGCCAAAGCTTCACAAGCCAGCTTCCCATCTTCTCCTTCTTGACTGACATCAATAATCTCCGGTGAGACCAAACTCATACCTGAGAGGGAGTAACAGATATTCTACAATGAAAGAACTGAAAGAAAGTGATAACTTGGGAGAAAACAACTTTTTTTCATTATCTAAAATAAACACACATTGAAGCCATTTACCTGCTAGTTTTTCAACCCCTGAAGAAAGAGTGGCTGAGAGCATGACAGTCTGTCTGTCAGTGGATTCTCTTTGCTCCTTGAGACTCTCCATAATGCTGCCATGGAAAAATAAAAATTAATTACTTGCTTGGGTTTTTTTGAGAGGAATGTCGAGAATAATGAGTCTTTCATATTTGCCTCAAATTAATATTCATAATTCGAACTTTTTTGATACATGCCAATTCACTTGTTCCACACTAGATCACTAATGCAAACTTGGGAAGAAAACACTTCCTACATAAATATGTAATTGAAAATCTTTAAAAAATATATATCAATAATAAGAGGATGAGGATGAAAATGAGAAGGAGGAGGAGGAAGAGGAGCAGGAGGAAAAGAAGAAGTAAGAAGAAAACAACTACAACAACAGCAAAAAGGGAATCTAATCAATAAAATCAACCACAAAACTCCCACCTTGTCACACTTCTCTCATAGCCCATGTCGAGCAACCTGTCAGCCTCGTCGATGACCAGGTACTTGACCTTGGCTAGACTTAGGGATTTGGTGTGGTGGATGTGGTCAATCAGACGGCCCGATGTCGCCACGAGAATGTTGATGCCTTTCCGCAGCCGAGCCTTCTCTGCCTTCTTCTTCTCTCCTCCGATGAGGTAACCGGGGACAACCCATACACAGGCCTATAACATGAGACACAATATACGTACAATACAATTATATAGTATGTCACCATTGTAATTTAAGGAATCACTCTAAAGTACATGCCTTTTGATAGCAAGAGAGGCATTACTGGTCAATGGTGATAATCAAGGAACATATGAAAATTTAGAACACATACTCAATCAGACTAAGTGGATAAACAAATAACAAGGATTTGTAGCTCCTCTTACCTTACACAACTTCTCAAACCACTGGTAACTCTGGAGTGCAAGTTCCCTTGTTGGGACAATCACTAAGGCAAGTAAGCCATCACTTCTCTGTATCTGTGGTGTTTGCTGGAATAATAATTAAAATAATAATAATAATAATAATAATAATAATAATGATGATAATAATAATAATAGTAATAGTAATAGTAATAATAATAATAATAATAATAATAATAAT
>NW_028234428.1:27867938-27882938 GCF_977035675.1 Penaeus japonicus
CCTTAGCCACCCTCGGCAGTGGTTCAAAGTGTGAGTGGAACAACAGGAATCAGCCGGATGGCCAAAAGGTCTAGGATGTGGAGAGCCAGGTCTGCAGTCACGGCTGGGTACTGGATTGAGTCTACCATGCGCATGATTGCCTGCTGTGTCAGCTCCTTGCCTAGCATCATCTTCAAGAACCCTGGGGGAAAAGTTTTAATTCATAAGCGCATTTATCTTCTGTTCATCAATGAGCTTTGGGACAAAAATGGGTTTTATCATTCTTGCCAACCATCTTTTATTGGAAAACCTTGATGTAGATAATGAAAGATAAACAAGGACTGCACCCTGAAAAGCTGAATGATACCAAAGCCATTAATCCTTAAAAAATAAAGAAAGAAAGAAAAAAGAAAAGAAAAGAAAGCTCAGAAGAAATAAGGAAAAAATGCAAAGTAGAAAACATGTAACAGTGAAAAAGTTTGTCAGATTTTTTAAGCATTAGTGCATACATAAGTATACAATCATTGTTTCTTATGCTCATTTGATTGGTAATTTCAAAATGGAAGAAAGAATTCCTTAGAAGTTCGAGAGTAAGGAGATGTATCTGTATCAGCTTGAAAGTCAATGGTACTGTTGGCATTTTTGAGATCCACAGTTACAAGATAGAGGAGTAACATGTAACTGTATTAACCTTTAGGGTCAACAATCAAATAAGAAAAGTTCTAATATGCAGCCACCATTCTAAATTGATTTTTTTCTTCAAATATGACATTAATTAATCAAATCAACTCATTTATTTTCCTTTATTTTACCAAACTTGCAATCCACTTTTAGCAACTTAACTAGATGAGACCTACTTGCAATATGAAGTACAAAAATCATGTCCCACAAATAATTTCACTGATATGTCAAGAGTCAAAAGAGGCCACCATCCTTAAATTAACCCGTTCCCGACGGGACCAATCCGGCTTAAAAAGACCAAAATTCCAGGACTCTTGAACGCATAAGCTTAACGCGTTGGGATTCTCGGCCACACTGGCCGCGAGCCAGGCTGGACAAAATAACACGTCCCCGGCGTGTAGCCCAAAAACCACTAGACGTGATATCTAGTCACCCGTCGTTAACGGGTTAATTCTCAAAACCTACAATACTTTTAATTCTCAGACCTGAACCCCTTCAATCATTTTCTACAACCCTTGCTAACACTTCATAATCTTTTCTATACAAAGCCTGTTACATATTCCTCTGATTAAGACTCACCGGGGATGAAGTTGTTTAGAGCCTCCTGAAGAAGTACACGAGATGCTTCTGTGTCCTCAGATGCTGGTTCTGGTGCTCTCTCCTCAGCATTGAGAATCGCTTCTCTCAAACCATGGATATACTCTGTTATTTGAGGCTCAGCACACAAGCGTTCTAACTCAGCCTGGAGATAAAATTAGTTGAATGTTTATTTACATAATGGTGTTCAAATGTGAGGTAGGATATACTGAAGTGATTGATAAATAGCAACAAATACTATATCATTCTACTAGGGTGGAATTCACATAGTATAACAAAAATTATGACTTCTTACTTTTTCCTTTCACAACTATGATTTTTGTTATTACATCCTCATTACTTAACTTCCCTCCCCTTCACAACTGTGTATTTACATAACAATAATTCTCTCCCAGACGGTAAGACCCACTATACCTGTAGCCATCTGTGAGTGATTCTGGCTGCAGTAAGGGTGAGGAGAGTGACGCAGGGCTGGTGGGTGATTGGGTGATCCGAAGGAGAGAGAACCTCCACCACAGCATCCATCACACCTACAGACAGGGGCCACTTCTGCCAGGCACAGTCCTCCTCTCCCTCTGTAAAGGGATTCTTTGATGTAACTGTTCCACCACATGGACAGCATTAGATCATGCTACAAAATACATTAGCTTTAGCTTGAAGGAAATAAAAATTGTTTGGTAATACTAGAAGATAATTGTCAAAACCTGATGAAGGTCCTTTGGGCAGGAAAAATTGCTGAGTCATACATTTCTTTCTGTTTCCTATACAGGGCAATTAAAAGAATGCAAAGATATAGATATATGGACTTTGATTAACTTGTTGATGCTGAGAACATGCCCTGCCCACCTAGATTTTATTTCCTTCAATTTTTTACACTCAGATGGCCTTACTGGACTTCACCTGTGATTCTTCATTTTTATTTCATTATTACTATTCTTATTATCATTACAGTAATCATGCTATTATCATCATTATTACAATAATAATGATAGTAATAATAATAGAAAAAAACTTTGTCTTCAAAATTTATGTTCATAGTTAACCCATTCGAGCCGGTTGACGTGATGACACATTTTGCGGTTTTTGCATCAGACGCCGGGGACCAGATATGAGGGCAAGGCCGGCGCTTGGGGTGAGTGAGAGGGCAGCCCAGGCTTGCCGCTTGTGCATCCGAGAATCTCGAGACATTAGGCTTATGCATTCGAAAACCCCGGTATTGCAACCGTACAAAGCCGGAACGGTCTCGGCGTGAATGGGTTAAGTAGATAAGGTCTGGTACCCCTAGTAACTGCCTACTTTGTGACTAAGGTCTTGTAGAACCATATGTCAAAAAAAAAGAAACAAAAAACTGCATGTACAGATACACTCCCAGCATTAACCCTCTCTGGACGTGTGGTACACCACAAGTACCGCGCATTCAAGGCCCATTCGCAGGGTGCCGTCATATGGCGTCGATCATTTAATTGATTTAGGCCTATGCGTTCGAGAGCTCCGGCATTACAAAGGCTGCAAGGCTGGAATGCCACCGGCATGAATGGGTTAACAGGTTAATGAAGAGAACAACACTAAAAGAACCAAAAAATTCTCATACTATACCAATGCACTGTATTTACATATTAACTGGATAAAGTTCAACCACTTTTTTACTCAACCTCATTTCACTGTAAATTTAAACACTTCACAACTCAGAACAGAAAAAAACTCTATTACACACCATTGGGAGAATCTTCTTGGCTGTCTCTCCTCACAAGTGACAGGGCATCACAACCCTCCTCTTCGGATGCGACACTGGGAGGGGGCACTGCATGAAAGGCAGGTGAAGGAGGGGCAGCATGTGCAGCACCACCTCTCCCCACAACAACAGAGAGTTGATGTTGGTGGAGCTGTTGTTCTTGGGGTTGCTGTTGTGTCTCCTGTTGCTGCTGTTGTTCCTGTTGGAGCTGAATCCTTTTATAGAGAATGGGAGAAAAGAGGCTCCGTGACTCTCTGGCTTCATATGCCGTGTCCACTAACTCGTCCTTGCCAGAACCAGAAATTTCAACCATTAAGGCTTCTTCAATCAGGCATTCCTGGAACATATGGTGATGATAAAAATTCAGAATGAAAAAACACCTGATCCATCATAAAACAAGTCACAAAATAGTAAACAAGAGGTAAGGTTTCTGAAAAGACAGCCCAAACAAGATCCAACACAATTCATACAAATAAGTTACCTCTTCCTCTGCAGTAATATCTAGCTTCAACTCATACTCTGCTTTGTTGCCGCTGGAGAGAAAGGCAGCTAGCTTGTTTCGTTCACTGAGGACCCCTCCACTCTTGCTTTTCAACATACCATCTCCTCCAGCACCTCCGTTGACCCCAAGGCTTCCCGCAGACTCTCCTGCTGTGCTTGTGTCTGAGGACTCGAAGCTCGGAAGAGCCGTTTTAAGGCTATGGAAGACACCTGATACAGTCTTGGCCAGGAGCTGGGAGTAGAGAAGTAGTATATTATCTATCTTTGAGTGATAATGATTAAGTTCACTCGAAGACATATTTTCTGAATGAATGCATCTGATGAAATGCAACTAAGATCAGAATACAATGTTAATCCTTGATTTAGATTATACCTATTATCTTTCTTTCTTGTATATCCATTAATAAAATTTCATTCAACCCACAGATTTACTATTTCCTATTAGTAGTACCTTATCCAGGCGAGGAACATGCAGCTCCAGAGGCTTCTTGACGAATGACACTGAAGAATCTGATCCGTACGCTAGGAACTCCTTGACAGGAGTTGATATATTCACCTCCGGCCTTTGGATCACTGACTATTGGCACAAAAAACTCTTTTAATTACTCTTCATGGAGATGAAACAGGAAAGATTTGTAGTAAAAATTAGTATAATACAACAGAAAAGCACTTATTTTAATTGGAACTGAAAGCCTTAATCAGATATAGAATCAAGAAAAATCAAGGGAAGGCTAACATACCTGAAGATACTTTTCAAGGAACTGCTTCCGTGTGGCGATAGTTGTGGAGTCCAACTTGCTGAAGGGTAAGTTGAGCCACTTGTTGGGCCCCTTCACCCCCTTCATTGCAGTTCGTAGCCTGGAGTCTTCCTCCAGTGCTGAGTGCAGGGTCAGGAACTCACGAAATCTGGGTGGGCAAGAGGGAGCAATAGCAATTTTGGGATACATGATTCTTAAAATTCAGTCAAGCAAGTAGTTAGCACAGTCACAAATGCATGGGAGAAAAAGACAAGAAAAGTTTAAGATGATTTTAATTCGCAATCTGAAAGTTGGACAACCTCTGAAATGCACAAAATTAGTAAGAGATATCAAACATATTGATAAAAAACAATAACTAATTAGAATATAGCCAAAAATCATGAATCAAGAATACAAATCATTCATAACGTATTAGGTATTTGAAATAAAAACAATAAACTCTAGAAATAAGAGTGTTAGAGTATCACTTATCACAGCATTCAGAACACTCCAAAGGTCATGCTCATGTCTACTACAATAAGCATGCAGCACTCAAAAGATTGAAACCTTAATGCAGTTCAGTCAACGCATTTGAATAATACAATCTCAATTCCAAACCCACGCTTTATAATAAGATGAAACAGAAGAGCCATTTTGTTCATTTAGTTTCTCTTTTTATGTCAACATCAGAAAATTTGGATTAGCCAACCCATGTTGTGTCCAAAAGATGTGTTATCCTGGATCAGACACAGATGGAAGGCCAGACACAATAGTGGATTTTCCTGAACAGACATTCTGCCAAATTACCAAGAGACTGAAGATGAACATAAACGTAGTGACAGATTGAGAGTTTAATCATCAATGAAAATTGAAAAAATATACATTAATTATGCTTTTAGAATTCATTACCTATTTGTACTCACTAGTTTCAAAGCAAATTTAAATAATTTGTTTACAGAAGTTTTTATAATGCCCCCCCCCCCCTTTCTCACACTCTTTTTAACATTAAAAGATACTTTATAAATAACTACTCAACTAAAAAAATATCTTATATATTTTCTACCTTCATCTGTGTTTATTTCATGACAAAAAAAATTTCAAAACATGTGCTACACCACTCATTGACCTTCTACTAACCTAAATGGTTAAAAACTACTTTTTCTATTCATCCTAAAGGTTGTTACTTCATCAATGTCAACACTCACACACAAAAGGCCAGGTTCTGAACTAATACACTAGTGAATGTCTTTGACTAAATGCCATCTTGGTAAAACATGATTAATTCCTTCCACTTTATCAGAAAAAAGGAAGAATATGGTGGATACCTGGTGCATTGCTTTCAGAGTGGGTGGTTCCTTTGATTCTTAGAGGCATACAAGATATTTTAATAACTATAAGAAGGTAATTGCCTTCCCTAGACACAACTCATTTTCTTAGTTTTTAAAATTCTACACAAAGTGCAAAGTTCTGTTCTTTCCCCTAATCCTCTCAATTAACACAAAACAAGACCTGTTACACCAGCATAAAAAAAAAATATATATATATATATACATATATATATCACACCTGACTGAAGGTAGCCATATATGAACAAAACAGCTCTTCACTTTAGTTTACTAAATATATACAAATGCAGATTAATATACTTCCACCAAACTCCCCTGCAAAAGACAGAATTCCAAGCCCTTCCATCACAGGCACTGTATTTAGCTATCCACACTTTGAAATAGGATACCAACAGAGCCATAGAAAGAAAGTTTAAGCCTGAGCCTAAGCCACATTCATTACCATCTCTAGCCTCCAATCTTCTTCAGGACCTTCTTGAGGAACTGGGGATTCGCAAAATCTGAAATGTCACAATTTTGAAGTGTTTTTACTTCCTACTCTGTCTTTCTGGTATGGTGGATACATTACTCTGAGGCAACAAGAATCAAACACATCTATGGTACAAAAAAGACAACAAATTAACTGAAACACAATATTAACAAAAAAATAAACAAGCAAAGGTGTGTCTGAATCAATCTTCCTCTTTTTTTACATGCTATACAAATTAATATAGAATTCTAAATATAACATTGTCCTTTACTGAAACATTTTTTTTTCTTTTATATACAATTTTATAACCCTTGTCTCATGCTCCATCAGTCTTAACTGGTGGAATTGCGTTTTCTTTCTTCCGGATACTGTACTATATTACTTGACTTTCATTATTAATAATTTATTACATAAGAGTGGGATTTGCTTATACCAGGGAGGCATTGATGGGCCCTGCTAGCAATCATTTTATTATTTATTTACTATTTCAATCGTTTTCTTTGGTTATCTAGTGAAGGGGTTAACGCCACATATCATCTTTATTTTAACTTTCATTTCAGATTTTTTGTACCCTAAGTTTATCAGTGGTATAGGTATTGCTGTGAAACAGGAAGGGAGGGAGGAGAAGCAGCTGACAGAAGGAAAGAGGGTAGGTTAGAGGGAAAGAAAGAGGGAAGGAAATTGGGTGAGGAAGCAAGGAGGAGGGAAAGATGAAGGGTAGGGAGGCAGGAAAGAAGGAAGGAAAGAAAGAAAGAAAGGGGAAAGGAATGTGAATAGGGAGGCAGCAAGAAAGAGGTAAGGAAAGAGGGTAGGGAGGCAGAAAAGGGGAAAGAAAACAGGATACGAAAGAATAAGAAAAGAGAAAGGAAAGAGGGTGGGGAGGCAGGAGAGAGGGAAGGAAAGAGGGTGAGAAGGAAAGAAAGAGAAAAGGAAAGAGAGAGGGTGGGGAGACACAAAAGTAGGAGGTGAAGCAGGAAAGAGGGAAGGATAGAGAGTGGTGAGGCAGGAAAGAGGAAAGAATAAAGGGATAAAAGGAGAATGATGGAAAGAGGAAAAGAGAGAGAAAAGAAAGAAGCAAAAAGGGAAAAAAGAAAGGCAGACAGGAAGAAAGGGACAAAGAGGGGACCAAACAGACAGAAAGAGAAAATAAAAATGTATGAAATTAGAGAGAAAAGACAGGAGATGCAATTGAAACAGATGAAAATCAAGCAGACACAACTGAGGGGACAGAGAGGACAGGAAATAGAAAGAAGAGTGAAGAGAGAGAATGGAAACAAATGACATAGATGATATAGAAGAGAACCAATAAAAAACTGTTTCAAGTAAAAGGAAGACAAAGATAAAGGAGGAAGAAGAGTGAATCTTTTTATCTGAACATATATTTACAAATATATTTGCTACCTACTTTCTAAAACAGAACCTTTAAATGATATTCTTTTTTTAAATACTCTCACAAAATATCTAGTCTAAAAATTCTGCAACCTTGCTAGAGCATAAATCATTATGTCAATATAATTACAGGTGTCATACCTACACTACCTTCACACAGAATTCACATGCAAGGTCTCACTGTATTGTATAACATCTACATCATGCAAATTAGGTATATCAAAAGCTATGTGACACCACTGCAGATACTCTATCTAACTACAAAAGATATGTTGTGATAAAAATTAAGACATTTTATATATATATATATATATATATATATATATATATATATATATATATATATATATATATATATATATATATATATATATATAAATGTACATGTACATACGCACACACGCACACATATATAAACATCTATCACGAATGAATGAATGAATGAATACATAGAGTGATTAATAAATGTATACACACATTTTTATATAACACAAAACATTCCTACACATACCTTCTTTTCACGCAGTTTGTCTGAAGAACCATCCGTGGTTCTGGAACAGCCAAGGGTTCTTTCGCCACCTCTTCTGCCCCTTCTGTCTGAGGTGTTGCTGCACTCTCACACAGGTAAATAGCATCATACTGAAACCAAATGTTAATTAAATTTATGAGTGAAACCTATAAGCACACTATAATTATCATTTACATAAGGAGAGCTGTGTGTTTCAATCTTCTCCCTATGTGTAAAACAGACTGGACTCCCTCACAAGCAGTAAGGGATAGTGGGGTGGGGGGTTATGACACAGTATAAACCAGCTGATAAAAACTTTGAATGTTTCAACCAGCAAACGGTCACTGGCAGGGAAAATTCACCTGAATAGTATAGAGTGTGTACTGGGATCCTCCCGGTTCGGTGTGAACCTCAGTCGAGGGGACGCTCACACTCAGGAACACACGGCCATCGAGGGGTATCTCAGCCGCTTCCAAGAGCTCTTCATCTGCCAAACCATTGCCACATGACTCTAAACTTGACACTGACTTGACTGATGCTGTTGGAAAAATACTGAATGAACTAATGCTGCATGACAGCAAATACTGTATTTTCCACATGGGGAAAAAAATGTTATTCAAAAAAATATTCTGGTATTGTCAAAATAGGACGACTGTGGACTAATGTTAAATTTGAATTCAAGCCTCTCTCTACTTCAAAATTGAAGGTAAAAATACTAAACAATTAATCTAACATGCTAGGAATAGTACATTTTTCAAAATGGTTCAACAATGGCTAGATACTCATCATTAAAACTAAAATAGTAAAAAACCCTTTGCTGACTTATTCTAATTTTGGGTGAGATGTGGAAATCAGAACAACGTACACCCTTAATTTTCATAAACTCTAAAGGATTGAATCTACTATGGACACGAAGATTAAATCATGCATGTGTGCTCGCATAACATATATTTTCACCTTTTCATGAACCATGAAAAAAAAAATACACCAAGACTATATCCTCTGCTAATTCCATTTCTTGCCAATCATCTTTAACATTACTCATTTCCACAAACAACAAAATGGAAACAGACTTACCAAGAGAGCCTGAGCTGTCTTTGTGAGTGAATGTAAAGCGTGACTTCTCCTGCGTGTACCTTCCCGGGTCAGACTGTGCAGATTTGGGTTCACTCTCACTTGAGCCGTATGAACTTAAACTACCAAGGCTATGCTGACTCTCTCTCTCAGTCAGTAAAGATCTGTTGAAGTTATATCAAATCATCTCATGTCGTCCAGTTATATGTATCAGACATCATTATGAAACAATGTGATCATTTTACTGATATATCATATACACATATGATTAAGTTCATGAATAAAGTCACCATATGATAACTATATACATTTCTCATCTTCTTTTTCGTGATCTTTAATCATAATCTTTCCAGATCAGTTATCTTGTCAAATCAATTATGATAAAACAAATTCCTTTTCATTTAACTTTCACCTCTGTTTTATCTATAATATAAATATAAAACTGCATCAAAAGTGCCTAACAAGCTGATCCAAAATTCAAAATCAAAATCAGCATAACTGAATATATGACTCTCACTTTAAAAATAAAGATATTGGAATTACCTCAGTTTGGCGATGGATGAAGCAAGGTCTTCGCTCTCCTCGTAGATGGGCGAAAGGTCAGGATTCTCCCACCCAAAGCCAGCATTGTTGATGGGAGGGGAGATCTCCAGTGTGCCTGGAGGTTCACCATCCGTCATGTCAACAGGAGTGCTAGATGCCTGAGGGACGTCCCCAGGGGGTAGGTTGAGGGGTATGCAACCATTCTCTTCCTCTGTGAAACCAGAAGGCTCTGTTCTATTTTTTAATGTTGCTTCAGTGTCTACATCCAGCTTTCTGTTTATTTCTAGTGAGATTTCGTCTGTTCCATCATTCTTATCAAAGGAGTTCATCTTGACTAGGTGTCCTTTCTCTTTTTTGTTGGTCATTTCATCATCACTCAGACTCAAGGATGGGTCAGTTTGCCAACCACTCTTCTCACTCTTTTCACTCTGCTCACTTGGTTTATCTAGTTCATTAAGAGATGCATGAATTGTCTTTCCATCTCTGTGTCTGGTCTCTTCTTGCTCTTTGTTCAGGAGGCTTCCACAACTCTTGCTGCGTGGTATTTCCCCTATGTTTGGTGTGGCACTCAGCCTCTGAATGTCTTCCTCATCCTGCAAATCACTGTCATTCAACCTGATCTCAATCTTCCCATTGCTAAGATCCTCTATTTTTGGCACTACATTTTTCTCTTTATCTTTACCAGGGCTTTTCGTATCTGATGAGGATTTTTTCTCCCCCTTTGGAGGGTAGTACAACAATTTATACTCCTCCTCCTTCATGCCTTCCACAACATTACGAGAAAAGGGGTTCTTCTTCCTTCTGAGAGATGACACGTCCACAAAGCATTTCTCGTCCACTGGGCTCTCCCACATCTTGGTCACCAAGGGCTGGTACTGCATGGCAGAGTTGTCAGGCAGAAGAGGGCCTGCAGTAGTGGAGAGGAGTGTTCCCAAAGCTGATGACACAGTTCTATAATCTTCATCCTCTTTGCTCTCTTTCTCCAAGCTCGAGCTTCTCACGTACTGGACGAGAGCTTCTGCATTCTCAAACTTCTCACTGTCGGCAGATTTAGCTTCACTGCCATCCTCACTCTTGGGGGAGCTTACTTCGCTTTGTTGAGCATCACTCTGAAGGGCGACAGCAGGATCCAGCTGCTGAAGCTCTGACAAAGTCTCCTCTTCAATTGCCTCTAGCAAGCTTGTGTGTGCCTGCAACTTCTCACTGCTAGAGGCCTGCTGCATGTCTTTAGACTCTTCTGATTCCTCACTTGATGCTTCTTGCCGTGTGCTCTGTCCTCCAGCCCCCCCTGCGCCTGTTGCACCATCTGAGACTTCTGAGAGTATTTCTGCTAGCACTGTGTTAAGCCACTGAGTATCACAAAGCAGGTCTACAAAGGCCTGTAAGACATTTTGAGCAAAGAGATCTCGCAAGGAGACCAAGATGAGGTTGCAGCGTATCATTTCTACTGGTAAGTAATGTTGTAGGAGAATTTGTGCCAACTTGCGGTAGTAGGTTCGAAGGGTTTCGGGGCTCTTGAGAGCAGGATGCAGGGGCTTGTACTTTGCCTGGAGCTCCTGCACTCCTGCTCTGCTCAGAGGCTCTGAATCTTTGTGTTTCTTGGAGATCTGTAAAAAAAAGATTATTAACAAAAATTAATCTTTACACCACCTTCCTATCTCTTCCTGATTACTGAGATGAATAACTGCTTTATCAACCAAAAAGGAATCACATTCACATTTACTCCTTTTAAATATACAGTATTTTCAAGGCAATGATTTAATATTCAGTGAGAATACTAGTAGGACCTTTCTTAGTGCTCGCTGATACTGTCGATAGTGCTGAATGTAGACCTGGATGATGCCTGAAGCAACGGTGGTCACATTGCCAGACTGTTTTATCCGCTGGCACATACTGATAAGGATATCTTCCAAGATATCTTTTATCTGGAATAAAATGGAATAGGATTACATACAAAATTACATTTCCCATAGTGTAATTTTTTTCTTTCTTTCTTTTAATCAACAATTTCTATAAAATTAGATTTATTTAACTGTGTCTAATTCTTCAATGTATTCTTAATCATCCCAATGCTCTAAAGAAAATTATGTTCTTTCCTCAACTTCACAGAAAGGAGGGTGGTTGTGGGGTGGGGAGGGGATCAGCATCTTAATGACCTCTATTCAGTACAGGAAAGTGACAGAAAGTACCTGGTATGAGAAATGGTAGTCTGGCGAGACATGAGAGTACCAGGGATGGACCAGAACAGAGTGCAGGGATGCAGCCGTGATCTCCAGCTCTTGGATGACCAGTTCTCCTGAGCCTGAGAGCTGCAGTATCCCAGCCCCTCTGAGGGTGTGAGAAGGGCTGGACTGTATCCCTTTCTCAGGAACGTCTGGACTGATGCCATGTCCCTTCTCGATAACACGCTCCGCTATGCTAAAGCATCTGCATAATGGAGGAAGTGATTATGTTATTGTGTAATTCTGGTCTCAAAAAAAAAAAGAGAGCAAAAAAAAAATCAACTTTCAGATTATGTACCTTGTAATCTGATTTATTAACTGATTTTGATAGGGAAGATGAATAATAGCCATTCATTAAAAAAAAAAAAATGAAGGAAAAATGAACATGTACAACATACTGCTGCAGCTTTCCTGTAAGCAGATTTATGTTATGACAATCGTTTTTCATAAAATAGCTAAACAGGACTTGTTGCAGAGATATTACTGACTTTGCCATCTACCCCTCCTGAACCAATAAGTCTATTGTGTTACCAATCAGCACATTTGACACTAGACATTTACTTCTATGACACACCTAAATTTAATGTAGTTCAGTTGAATACTTATCTTCTTACAAATATTTAAATTTTTTTGATGCAGACCATATGACCAATCAACTTTGCCATTCTCATCACTCTTTCTATTTCATGAAGGTAAGTACAAGGACACATAGCCACTTAGATAAACAAATAAAAGACTAAACTAATATATACAGACTTCATTTTAATCAACTGCTTTCACTGGTAATGACACAACTTACTTTGCAAGGAGTGGGTATGAGGTGGGACCCTCTCTCAAAAAATTGTTGAAAACGGTCCACGTGGTGTACCCTGAGCCCAAAGTGACGGTTATAAGGCCAACGGCACACGCGCACACCCACCATGCTCCACCCCCACTCAGGCACACACAAACTGGACACCAAACCACACACGTCCCTGCTGCCCAAACTGCACCACGGAGCCATCTGCAAAAGAAGGATGCTAATAAAGATCATGTGTCAGTGCTGCCTTAAGAATTTTTAACCCTTCTGGGATGTGTCGTATCTCAGGATGAACAGCCTTGGGAGGGCATCTTAGGATGTTTTATGTGTTTTCTTCAGTTTTTAGACTTATGGTATAATATTTGAATGTATGTAAGGTATAAAAGCACTGTGATACTACACAACATTTGTAATTAATGTAATTTGTAATTTCAACAAATTGAAAAATATAGTAAAAGAGTGATTTGACCCTATGAAAAATGCCCAGCCCAGAAGGGTTAATGAATAAAATATCAATATCAATCATCAATAAACAGAATCTACAAAATTATACACAAAAGTACTTCCAAACTACTAATAATCCTTATATAAAGATTAGCATAACTAATATAAACTGTAATAATATTGTTATCTTTATTTTTAACATGATCACTATTATCATTACTGGTACAACTACTATTCATTGTTCCTCTTCTTACAACAAAAATTATCATCATGCAATTTTTTACTGTAGTTAATCATCATGATAATTATCAAGACCTAAAGAAAAACTCTGATCTCTAGATGATGATCACATGTAAGGGATAGTCAAGGAAAAACATGATCCTCTAACGATTAAAAAATCTTAGTTAACCAAGAAAATTCTTACCTGGACATGTTGGTGAGATACATGAATTTCTGTCAGGGAATCATTTTTGTTTCGATTTTCATTGTATTTCTTAATTCTGCACACATCTGTTGAGGGCAATGGATGGCTCCTTTAGTTACAACTTCTGAACATTACATATGGAAAAGAAGTAGCAATATTATATGCACTCAATTGAAAAGACCAGATTTAACCCATTAGCAGCGAATGGCATGATTTGCTGCCAAGGTAGATTTGGTCGTAGACGCGGATGGCACCATGCCAGACAATGTAAACCCGCCATCCTACTGCATACATATTTTAATAAAACCGTGACCAATGGGTTAAGGTCCAAGTCAAATTGAATAATCAAAACCTGCAGAAATGCATTTCATAAACACCTCCCTGGCTAAGATTTGAACCCCGATCTCCTGGGATGCAAGAGAGCAGCTCTAGACCCCTACACAACCATCCACTAAAACAATCGTCTAACAAAACAATCTATTCATTGGGTCTTTTTGGTGTAGACCTCTAGAGCTATTTTCTTGCACACCAAGAAATGGGAAGAAAAATCATGGGTAGGGAGGTATTTACATTTCCAAATGAACTGATATCAACTATTATCACGACTTTAAACAATAATAATACTATTTTCATCAACATTATATATACTGTCAGCATCATCATTATCATTCCTATCAATATAATCAATTACATTCCCATTCCCATTCCTGTTTTTTCAGTACCATTTTCACTATGCTGAATACTGTTAAAATATTATCAACATTATCACTACTATCATTCTAATTTTATTGTCATACTGGCATCATCATAAATTAAATTTAATCACCCAGAGCAAAATAAGTTTACCAGTTATCATTAAGTTCTTTATCAAAAAAATGTTCTATGCAACTTCTGTAAATATCTTTTGATATAAATAAACAGAAATATAAATAATACTACAGCTTTCATTAATATACTATACTGCACTTAATGTCTAAAACTATGGCACATGTGTTGAAGCCAAATCCACTAGGATCTTGCTGTGATCTGAACATTATATAAATTAAAGTCTACCAAGAATGCAGTGCAATGTTAAACAACTGCCGCTGCCTCCACATTTCGTCGAAGGTCAACAAACCTCCACCACATACATGCACAGTCGAGCTTGAATTTGGTTACTTATTTGACAATATATTGCCAGGGAGGTCTACAAGCTCTGTTAAACCAGAATATAAATGGTAGTCAGTTGGCCTTTGCTGATGAGCCAAGGGAACCACACGCCAGTGGTGGATGTGCAGGTATCATCTACGCATCTATCTTAACTATTAGAGTAGAAGACATACAAACAGTAAGAGAAACTTTTTTCTGTTTGTATTAGTAATAATGACAACAATAAAAAATACTTGGTCATATTCTCTATAACTCTAAATGCATAAATACATCTTGTACAAATGTCATTCTTTTTTTGCTTTTGTGAATTTATTGATCAGTTCTTCCTAATGACAGCACTCCTTTTTTTTCATAATAAATCAAAACTATTGATAAAACAATGCACTCTATGGAGCATGAAGTCTTG
>NW_028234428.1:27902938-27912938 GCF_977035675.1 Penaeus japonicus
ATAATATGAGGGAGATATTGAAGGTGGAAGAGGGAAAGAGGTGAAAAGGGAGAAAAAGGAAGAGATGCGAGGGAAAGAGAGAATAAAAGAGAGGGAGAGGGAGTGAAAGGGAATAAAAAAGAAGAGGAGGATATGATATGAGGGAAAGATTGAAGGTGGAAGAGGGAAGGAGGGGAAAAGGGAGGAAAAGGAAGAAATGTAAGTAGAAGGCTTCGAGGGAAAGAGGGAAGTAGGGGGAGTGAAGGAGAGAGAGGGAGAGGAAGGGAAATGGATGAAATGGGAGTCGAAGTGGGAATAGATAAGAGAGGAAGAGGGGAATCATCTGTGGGAAAGAAGAACGATGAAAAGGGAGAGAAAATGGGGAAGAAATGAAAGGATATGGAAGAGTAGGAATGAAAGTAGGTGGAGAGAGAAATCGAAGTATATGCAATGAGAGTGAGACGGGGAAGAAAGAAACTGAAAATAGTATTTTGAGACCGATTCACACACACAAACACACACACACACACACACACACACACACACACACACACACACACACACACACACACACATATATATATATATATATATATATATGTATGTATGTATGTATGTATAGGGAGAGAGAAAGAGAGAGAGAGAGGGAGAGAGAGAGAGAGAGAGAGAGAGAGAGAGAGAGAGAGAGAGAGAGAGAGAGAGAGAGAGAGAGAGAGAGAGAGAGAGAGAAAGAGAAAGGAGAAGAAAAAACATCATCACCCTTTCCTACCCCTTTTCCTCCTCCTCTTTTTCCTCTATATCCCCCTCCACCTTCTCCTCCTTCTCTTCCTTCTCCACCTCCTCCTCCTTTTCCTCCTCCACATCCTTCTCGTCCTCCTCCTCCTCCACCCCCTCCTGATCTTCCCTAACCTCCTCCTGTCCCTTCCCCTCTTCTTCCTCCACCTCCTTCTCCTCCTCTTCCTCCTCCTCCTCTTCCTCCTTCACCTCTCCTCCTTCACCTCTCCTCCTCCTAGATCTCCTTCACCTCCTCCTCCTCCATGAGCCGCCTTCCCCTCTCCACGTCCCTACTGCCATTAATCCTCCAGACATGCGAGGGATTGACAGAGCTTACCCGTCTTAGGGTGATGGACGCTGGACTCGAGAGCTCGGGGTACGCTTGTGTATATTGTGCATGTGGCCATCTCCCGTTTTGCATTTTATTTGATCTTTATTTTCTTCTTTTTCTTTTTCTTTTTTTTTTCCTCATCTACACACACACACGCACACACACACTCACACGCACACACACACACACACACACACACCACAAAAAATAAACATCCTTTCTGCTTCTTCTCCTATTTCTTCTATTTCTCTCCTCTTTTTTCCTCCTCCTCCTCCTTGTTCTTGTTCCTGTTCTTTACTCCTTGTGTAAGCACGTGCATGTAAAAACAGGCATACAAAAACCAACAACTAAATATGAAGGAAAAACGATAAAGAGTAGAGAGATTAATATAACATCGATAACAAAAGAAACATAAAAGAATCAAGAAGAAAAGCCAAGAAAGCGAAGTGAAGAAGAAAGCAAGAAATAAAAAGAAAGACAAAAAATGATATCCCTGATTCTCCCGCCCAAACTTTTACCATTGTTTCGAAACTACGATCAATACCAATCAACTTGTAAGGAATGAGCTTTGATTCTTCTGGCTGATAGTGGTGAGCCTGTTAAATCAATCACACGGTAAAATTTTATCGTTGATTGATTGCAATTACCAATAACTATTTACAAAACAATTCCTCTCAAAATAGATACACATTAATGATAGCGGCACGTATATTTCAATAGATGTTAGCAAATTCGTATCAATTTATTTTATAACCAGTGTATAATTTCACAGTTATATACGTAACTAAAGTAGCTGACCATTAACAATGCATATATTGGATAAGAAAAATATAAATCAACAGTAAACAGAAAAATCACTAATGAAGAAAGTGGTTATGGCGAACGTTTGAATTCGTTTTCGGAGTATATAATATTTTGAGGTTCCTTACATAACAATATGCAAAACATGGAAAACACCTAAATGGTCATTAATTTCATTCAAAGATTGATTTACAAATTTGATTTTTATCGTTATTTGTAACTTTGTATTTTATTATTGACACAGAACTACATGAAAAAAAAATATATATTCACTAATATTTCATGTATGTCTTCTTATCCTTGTTTCCTCGGTACATCTTGATGGTGTTTTACCGTTATCACTTCCTATTCTGTGCCTTTATATTTTGTGTTTACCTTCATGTATTCACAGCCTTTGGAGAAGCATTCGCTTATATCATAATAATGATGATAATAATATGATACATTACTAGTACTAATTCAAAGATGAGTTCGTGTAAAATGAACTAAATACTTGCTAAAAGTCACGAGTCTGTGAAATTACTTTTCGATATTTGTAAATGATTTTTTCAACTATTTGTATATACCAGATCTTTTTCTTTATAATTTAATGCTTGGGTGAGAGAGACATAGACAGAGAAACAGACAGAGACACATAAACAGACAGACAGAGGCACACAGAAACATACACACGAACACACAAGCAAAAATAAAAACTGAAGTCATAATCTTATCCCTTATATTGTATTTTCTCAACATACCATTGCGTGATCTATTTCAAATTTGTATTGTTTTGAGAAGACAGTGCTGTCGCCTCGTTATTTGTTGAAAAGAAAATATTAATCTAAGATTATTTATCCCAAGTCTGAAAGTAAAAGTCTTCCAGACATTAGTAATGGGCCATATCGCTGTTGTCTGTAAATGATTGTTTCGGTTAATTTCACTCTAAAATGGGTAATTCAGCGGTGTATTGGTAAGCTCGAGTAAATTGTTATGGCCTTAGTGCTTTCATGTGCGCGCACGCGCGCGCGTGTGCGTGTATGTGTGTGTGTGTGTGTCCCTTACAACCAAACATTAATTGATCAATTGATCCGGTATAATGAAAAAATAATAGCAAAAATATTATACATATTTAGAAACATAAATTGCAAATTCATGACTTCAACCTCTCAATTCAGTTCAGTTCAGCTATTTAATGCTGACTCATTTGATCATCATTGCTGAAGCCTAATATGGTGGCCGGAATGCCTCCAGGTTTTCCTGTTCCTACTAGTTCAAGGTCAGGCACAATCATTTTAACAGTCAAGCAATATTATTCGACTGGAGGAAACGTGTACGTTCATTTATGTTCCTGTGTTCATACTACAGTAAATAATGCTGCAATGTAATTTCTGGCGCAACACAATTCTCGCAACATCGATCACTTTGCTCAATGGTATTAATAACCTGCCATGCAAATTGATAGTCTAGTCTTAATCTGTGCATAATCACTTCGGTACCTCTTGATCTTGGTGCAGAAAGCCCAAGTGGTCTATACCACTTGGCAGAAGGGTTGGATCTAGCTTCCTCACAGTGGAGCTCCAGGACCCCAGCATGACCTGCAGCCTCCACTCTGCTTGGTTATATATTTATAACGTTCAGAGGCTTTCCCATGCCAAGCTCCACTAGTTGATCTGCGATTTCTTTTGCCCGGATGCCAATATAGCTTAGGACCCAATTTAAATGACACGCCTATCCTGAATGAGAATGCGCTGTGCTAGCACGAGAATAGTGATCAGCAGGTAGATATTATCGCTGGGCGTACCCTGCTGTAGGCTGTCAATATCTTCTATGGAGTCAGTATGAATAACAACATGCCCCCATTTCGGGACGCGTGGACCAGGGCTCCCATTATGGGGACTGCCTCAGCTTGTAGCGAGGCATTGTCAGTAACAATGAGCCTGCAGTATGAGTGACGGGGTCAACTGATCCGTCCCTAAGTACGTGATACTACGCGGAGGAGTGATGGTTTCTGTGAATCTCTCCTCCTTTGACTTCAGTCGAGGCAGGGAGTGTTGTCCCATTCTTTTATTTACCTTCATGAGCGAGATCTCAATCATGGTCCGTTCCCACGTAGAATATAGTAATTACTAGCCAAATCCTTGGCTAGTAATGTTTCCCGGCACTGAAAGCGCACCAATACTCTGGCCATGTTATCAAGTTCGAGAAGCTTTCATAACAGAAGGTCAGGCCTTAGTTTGGTCAATCAGACACTATCTCCCAACAGAAGGTGAGTCACTGGTCTATTAATATCACAAATCATTAGAAGACATGCACCCGCTCCAAGTCTAGTCCCTGACTAGAGCCAAGGCCTCTGACTTAGCTGCCGAGTCATTAGAAGACATGCACCCGCTCCAAGTCTAGTCCCTGACTAGAGCCAAGGCCTCTGACTTAGCTGCCGAGGTCTCTAGCCCTATCCTGCAGCATACTTTAGGCAAGAGACCCAGGCAACGATAGGCTGGGCTCTGAATGACAACCCTGGAATCTGAACCTGACAGTTTTGTTCTTGATAGTCCAGTATCCAGGCCAAGAGCTTGTCCGCAATTTCCTTACAAATAAAGGTCTTAAAATTGACAAGAGATCCTTTCAATTTCCTTGGTGAATCCACAAAGGAACTTGGAGGATTTTCCAGTTTCTATTGAAGCTGGTTTAACTCCAATTTCTCCATTGTCTTGTCCAGACAACTAAGGAGTCAGGTGGAAAATGATTTGATATGTAACCCATCACTTCCTGGGGCTGAAAAAGAAGTGTTCTTCCTAAGTTCTTTCTGAAAGAATGCGGCGTCAGAATCTGCAGGCTCGGCGACCTTGGCCCACGACAAAGGATCAAGATGGTTTTGCTTTGGGGTTGAGCGACTGGTGGCCTATCTAACTCGTCACCACATTTCTGAAAGAAAGGTCTAGTGGCTAAAATTGTCGCACTATTCCAGCTACTTTTCCTTCTTAACCCTTTTGGCAGTCTTCTGGGCATACCTGACGACCTCCCTCATAAGAGAGAGATTTCCAGGCTTTCAATGTCGTCTATTCTACGGCCCACATCAACCCTGAAGTTGGCTTTCTTGATCTCGTCATTATAGTACATGGAGTCTTTGTAGTTCATGGACCAGGGGCAGGTTTTGGGATAGTCGCTGAGGCTGCCTGATTTATGCCCTGATCAAACAGGCTCTTGAGAACAGCCATATTATCTCTGTCGGGGAGTTTATCGTCCCTGAGCCATTTATCCAGAGCAGCCTGGAAAGCCTGCCAGGTAGATTCATCTGTCTCTCAGTTGGGAATGTACGCCCGAGAGGATAATAGTGATCCCTTAATGGTCGCTCATGACGCTCTGATCCACTGACAATCTGATCCTCTCCGTCAAAGAGAACCGAAGTGGTACCAATAGAAGGGCCAAAATGACAACATTGTAAGGGAAGAAGTAAAATCATTGCATGAGATACTGATAATTGTGGATACGGTTGGTAATGTGCGTATACACAGAAACGAACTTAACTAGAATTGCGCTCTGGAGGCACTACTTGGAAGGCAACAAGTTTTCCTGATTCCGGGTAAATCAGCGCTTTTTGCCTTCTACAATTTGGACGAATCTTCACCTGTATACTCCTCTCTGTTGACGGTTTTGTTAAAGTGTACAGCAGTTTCGCTAAAAATGATTCCTTGCGGTCTATTTATTACGTTTACTCCATATGAACTGAAAGTAATTTCAAATTCGGATGTTGCAGATAACTCCTATTAATGGATGAGGGAGGGGGTTAACTTTCTGACATCATAAGGGTTAATGCTTATGAAACCTCTATGACGCAAACATCCGATTTTGATACAAATATTGAAAATCAAACACAAAAATGCACGTATAGGGTCTTTTTATGATCCATAAATATCTGTTGCATGTACCATATAACTATCTTTTGAAATTATCCCTATTTCACAATTTTAAGAGAGGGAGAATATAAAGAAAATATCGATCGAACACTTTTTCAAAATAAAAACAGTACCTCCGCCAAAAGCTTCAATTTTATTTGAATAAAAATATAATGGTAATAACATCAAGGAAACGAGACTCTTTAGTAACATCAATATGAAGTCCAAAAGTTGACGTAGTAAATATTTACACAAGCGCTCCCTATTGAAGAAGAGTGTCTACACGTCAGCTGATACAAGACAATTCCTTTCCCAGGTGAGCATACGGTATATTTTAAGGACAGTTGAACATACTTTACCTGAAATTAGTCTTCAGAAAGAGTATTAACATCGAGGGAAGCAGTTTACATCGAAATAGTAACTTTAAATGGAGTTTTAGTCTTCGTAAAGAAAAGGTGAGCGGAAACTCCGTATGTTGGGTCTGTGGAAGTTCTTGGAATAGTTTCGTTTTTATGTTTTTTTTAATTATATATCTCTGCAATACTTTAACTTTTATTAATTTGATAGCTTCTTCATAAAAGTATTCGAGATGTAAGCTATGAAAATGATATATTAAATCGCCCAATTTTATGGAGACACGATATTTCAATTTTATGGGTCATTTGACATTTCTCGGATGTTCTTTTCCCTTTATTTTATTTTTTTTTTTGTTGAGTGATTAAATTCTCTTCAGTGCTTGATTTATAAAGGATTTATAAATATAGAATATTGATGAACATAAATGAATAATTGTATGCTGGCTTTCTTAGTTTGCTATATGATAATTTGATGATGTTAGATTTAGTTAAAGGGATTTAGAAGCAAATTGGATGCCCAGCTAAGAGTCTTCTATACCATCAAGGCATTAAAAAAATTGTGTAAGATTCATATTTATATATGTGTGTGTTTGTTTATCTGTCTGTCTGTATCTCTGTTTGTGTGTGTGGATGTGTGAGTGTGTACCTGTGTTATTTCCCATTATATCTATTTATGATTTTATTTATTATTGGGGTGAAAGTTATGTTGTAGTCTCAGATTTCAATGATCCATGAATTCTGTGTTTACTTTGTGGATGATAGGTGGTAAAAAGAATCAAATTAGCCTTCTCTCTTTGAGTTTATGGTGGTCGAGTTTTATCCAAATCAAGTTGATACATCCCGTATTCAATTTTCATAGGCCTAGAATCTTAAATTCAACCAGTAAGGTAATCACTATGCACTTCCGGCCTGTCAGCACATACACAAAGCCCAACAGATCTCAATCACACAATATCCTTGCAAAATAGTGTCTGGATTGATTCTTGTCTTGACGGTGGCTCTCTAGGGAGGTCTCCAAGCTTTATTTTGCGAGAAAGTATTTGATTAAGTTAAATGACCGATGCCAGAGGACTGATAGATGCAGATGCCTCCACAAGCCAGTGGTAGATGTGGGGTATTGATAAAAAAAAAAAAAAAAAAAAAAAAAAAAAGAGGTGATTATCATGAATAAGATCTTGCAAATGGAGAGGAAATCTAGATAATGGTTGTGAGAAAACATAGGAAGTAACAATTATAGGAATAAGAAGTACTTGAGGCAAAGGAAAAGAAGGTGACAATCATCATGTGATGCTGTGGCCTCCATGCTCTGTGCTCCAACAAAGGAGAAGAAACCCCCACCATGTAAAGTCGGGTAAGATGGAGCTGGAAGACCTCCTTAGCTATTTATTGTTAGATAAAGAACAAGTCTAAGCCCTATCTTATGTATATGTGGTAGAGTAAGTTGACCTTTAGCAATGCACGAAACAAGAAGGCCGTGACATTGCTTGATATGGTTGTATTCAGGATGATTAGTCATCAAGATTTTTGTAAATATGATTCCTCTATGAATTAATTGCTTCCCTTGCACAGAGACACTCAAAACATGTTTCTTTTCTAGTTTCCTTCGTGGTAACACATTTAAAAATATAATTTTCTCTTTTTATTTTTTTAGAGGAGAGGTTTTATTTTCATTCCTTTCACCGATAGCTAGTTATCTTTGTAATTGTTATTTTTATTGCTATGATTATTGATGTTATTATCATTATCATCATATTATTATTATTACTATTATTATTATCATTATTATTATTATTATTATTATTATTATTATTATTATTATTGTTATAGATATTATTATTATTATTATTATTATTATTATTATTATTATTATTATCATTATTATCATTATTATTATTATTGCTATTATTACTGTTATTATTATTATTGTTATATTACTATAATTGTTACTTGAATTAACATTGTCATTATCACTATCATTGCCATTATCAATGTAATTAGTATTGTTGTTATTATCATTATTATTGTTATTATTATTATTATTATTATTATTATTATTATTATTATTATTATTATTATTATTATTATTATTATTATTATTATTATTGTTATTATTATTATTATTATTGTTATTATTATTATTATTATTATTATTATTATTATTATTGTTATTATTATAATATGATTATTGATATTTTTGATGTTATCAGTATTATTGATATTGCTATTATTATTAGGTCATCTTCAACTTACTTACATAATGATTTGTACAGATTTTTGCCTAGACTGTTTGAGGTCAAAAGTAAATAGATATTAGATAGAAGGAAATGTTCTTTTGTTTTCACAATCATAATAAATTGTAATTCATGTGCCGACAAGTAAGTCTGCTATGGGAATGACTAACACTTTGACGCTACACATACAGAAATTGAAGACATTCGAAAGACACTAAACAAGATGACAAAACTCGTGACGTTGAGACCCTTGATCAAAGGCTGAGCTATAGGGGGTGTTTAGCAAGGTTCCTTTTCGCACCTTGGTACCGAAATGTAATAAATAACGCTGGTGCTGATTTGATGTGATGTGTTGCATGTTTTAAAGGGCAACCATCTGTGGGACTTCGCTCAGAATAAGTGTTGTAATAAGGCATTTCATAGTATTTATAATTTTTATTTTTTCATCTATCATTTTTCCACCCCTGGATTTCACTGCTGGTGTGGGTAGATTATTCTGTAGTATATCATATAAGTGAAATAGGAGGGATGAATTGAAAATGTTTTGATGATACGGCAGAAATGAAGAAAGAGAAATAGAGTGTGAATGACACTTACAATACAGCTGGGGCATGTGGGTTCACAGGTGTTTATTTAGAGATGAAACAAGTGTCTGTTTATAAAAGTTCTACCATTCCACTCACATTTTCTGCATTTTTCCATGTGATGGTATGCTGCCCTTTCACAGGTCTCGTAGAAATGCATCTGGGATTTAATTTATGAACTGTATGTGCCATTGTTTTGTGAGTTGTGAATTGAAGTCTTTGAGATATTTTATTGCAAATATAATGTTTCATGAATAGTTTACTTTCTCATTGCTGAAAAATTCAAGAATGTGTTTGCAGGGGCTTGTTTGTTTTTTTGTTTTATTTGTATTATTTGTGTCATTAGATGGATAACGTTTTCATAGGAATTTTGTTCATATGTAGTAGTTCATACTGTTTTCTCATGTTCTGGTTCATTATTATTGATATATTCCTTTTTCATTATTATTATTATCCTCTTTATCTGTCTTATTATAGTCTTTACTCTCCTTTCCCTCCTCCTCTTCCTCCTCCTCCTCTTCCTCCTCCTCCTCCTTTTTCTTCTACTCCTCCTCATGATTGTTGTCTTTATCATGGCAGTCATCAAAAGGTCCTATGCATCATTACCTTTTTTACTCTCCTCTTCTTCTTTTTCCTTCTTCTGCTTCTTCCTCCTCCTCCTTTTCCTCCCTCTCCTCTTCCTCCCCCCCCTCCTTGTCTTCTTCCTCCTCCTCTTCCTTCTTTTCCTTCTCCTCTTCTTCCTCATTCTTCCTTCTCTTTTTCCTCCTCTTCCTCCTCCTCCTCTTTCTCCTCCTCCTCCTCCTCCTCCTCCTCCTCCTCCTCTTCCTCATGATCATTGTCATCATTACCACAATCATCAGGTGGTCCTATGCATAACATTTAATACATATCAAATGACCTGACTTGCCTTCCCTTGCAGGATCCATACTGGGCACCTCTAGTATGGAGAAGGAGGGCGAGGTAGGGGTGGTCCCAGGGCCAGAGGAGGTGGGTCCAGGTGATGGGGTACCAGCCCCTCGACCCACCATCTACTATGGCCGAATCCTCCTCGGGGAGATCACGCCCCTTC
>NW_028234428.1:27922938-27932938 GCF_977035675.1 Penaeus japonicus
AAATGTTGTGGTACTTTACATTAAATGTTTAACAGAGTGAAAGGTTTTGTCCAAACAATGTCAAGTTTTAGCTGGTAATAGAATATGCATTGCTGTGTTGCATCAAGTTGCCAGTTTGCATTTTTTTTCCCAAGTTGAAGCATGTGAGTGGCTTGCAATTGTCAGGTCTCACTCTGCAGCCAGACGGGTGAGCAGGAGGATGGGTAAACTCCACAGAAACCTTTTTAAATTATTATTATTATTATTATTATAATTATTATTATTATTATTATTTCTTTATTATTATTATTATTATTATTATTATTATTATTTTTGTTATTATTATTATTATTATTATTATTATTATTATTATTATTATTATTATTATTATTATTATTATTATTATTATTATTATTATTATTATTATTATTATTATTATTATTATTATTATTATTATTATTATTATTATTATTATTATTATTATTATTATTATTATTATTATTATTATTATTATTATTATTATTATTATTATTATTATTATTATTATTATTATTATTATTATTATTATTATTATTATTATTATTATTATTATTATTATTATTATTATTATTATTATTATTATTATTATTATTATTATTATTATTATTATTATTATTATTATTATTATTATTATTATTATTATTATTATTATTATTATTATTATTATTATTATTATTATTATTATTATTATTATTATTATTATTATTATTATTATTATTATTATTATTATTATTATTATTATTATTATTATTATTATTATTATTATTATTATTATTATTATTATTATTATTATTATTATTATTATTATTATTATTATTATTATTATTATTATTATTATTATTATTATTATTATTATTATTATTATTATTATTATTATTATTATTATTATTATTATTATTATTATTATTATTATTATTATTATTATTATTATTATTATTATTATTATTATTATTATTATTATTATTATTATTATTATTATTATTATTATTATTATTATTATTATTATTATTATTATTATTATTATTATTATTATTATTATTATTATTATTATTATTATTATTATTATTATTATTATTATTATTATTATTATTATTATTATTATTATTATTATTATTATTATTATTATTATTATTATTATTATTATTATTATTATTATTATTATTATTATTATTATTATTATTATTATTATTATTATTATTATTATTATTGTTATTATTATTGATATTGTTATTATTATTATTATTACTATTATTATTATTATTGTTATTTTATTATAATTGTTATTATTTTTGTATTTATTAGTTATTGAGATTATGATGATTATAATTATTGTTATGTCTTTTTTATATTTATTATTATGATTATTACTGTTGTTATTATTATTATTATTATTATTATTTCTTTTATCATAATCATTATTATGATGATTATTATTACTATTATTATTATTATTATTATTATTATTATTATTATCATCATCATTATTGTTGTCATTGTTTACTCTTTTTGTGCAGTTCTGTGTTTTTTCTCTTTCATTCATCACTCCCTAGTTAAATGCCTTGCCTTACAGAGTGACGCAATCCCTGAGATACTGAAGAACATGTTGCTGGTAATGGAGACGACCCAGGTCTTCCACACAGCTGATGGATTCACGCGCCTCTGGACCATCACGTGGGACCGCATTGATGCCTTTCTGCCCGACTTTCGCCACCATCTCTTCAGGAGCCACCCCCCTTGTATGCAACCGTGGGATCTTATTGTTGGGTTTTAGGGTGTGGATGTGCTTGGGTGGTGTATTGTTTTGTTTATTTTGTATGTGTGAGAAGTATGATGTGATTTTATGGAAATATGATTGTATGATCTCTCTGTACATAGTCTTGTCACTTAATTTATTAATAGATTTTTATCTTTTATATTTTGATAGATCTTAACTCTTGAACAATTTTAAGGAGCCTTGTGAATTTGACTTCAATCAATGATGACCTACAAAACAGAGCAAAATGTCTACTTCATTGTCTGATGGAGATGCTTATTTCCTTTTACTAATTTTAGTTGTGTTGTTTAACATATGGGAACCTACTTTACAGATGCTAAGAATATGGCATTTTTAAAGATTTAAAAAAAGGGGAAAAAATATTGACATAGTTTCACACCCAGTGACTCATCAGAAATATGAAAGGGGAGTGAGAATTACTCTCATACCCTCTCACCTCTTACAGCTGAGATCCACAAGATAGAGGTTGTCCCGGCAGATGTCCCAGCCAAAACACCTTCAGCAGACGCCACAGTGCCAAATCCAGCTGCAGGAGCTACAAGCACAACTGCTCCAACCGAGATTGCAAACGGGAACCCCATTAACACCTGCTCTAGCCCCAGTACCTCAGATCAACCTACACAGAACACCAGTAGCAGCTTGTCATCCAGCCCAGTTTCCAAAGAAGCTTATGTACCCCCTACATTGCAAGAACAGGGAGCTGCAAGGTGAACTATTTTGTAATGCACTTACAGAATAAAACAAAACAAAACATTCTCTGGTTCATAAGACAATATAAAATTTACAGAATTTGGTATGTGCAAGGTTTTAGGATGATTTTATTAGAAGGGAAAAAAAAGTATACACTTGGATCTCTAATGGCTGGCTGATATAGGGCATATGATACACCTGGATCTCTGATGTAAGGCTTATAAATAGTGGATAGAGTGACTTGAGGTGATCTACTATTCACCAAGCAAATATTCAGCTAAAGTTGTTAATGATATTACTAACTTAGTTATAAAGCAAGCTGTATATAAAAAAATAATAAAATTAATAGAAGTGTTATTTGAAGACATAAAATAATAGCAGCTGGGGCTGTAGCACCCTGGTGTGCAATGAGCAGTACATATGATAGCTGCAAGATTCCAAAATGAAATAAAAGCTAAAGTCCAGAATCATATTACTATTGTTAAACAACTGGTGAATTAGATATTTATCATTTAGGCATGAACTTTTTGTTTATTTTGTTTGGAGCAACCGTAATCTGTAGAACAGGTAAAATTGCACTTTTATGTAAAGGTAAATTGATGGGATGGAGAATGGACGGTTAAGGAATAGGATGCTACAGAGAACACCATGTGAGGATAGGAGGCCAGCACTAAAAATAAAGTTCAGGAACCACTGCTGGAAATTGATTAAGTTCAGAGTGTTTGTATATCATAAACCTAGCAAACACAATTACACACAGTATAGCTACATTTGACATTTGTTATGATTTTGTTATTGTTAATGTTATTGTTATTATTATGATTATTGTTATTATTGTTATGATTATAGTGATGATGATGATGATAATTGATATATAGTTTTTATTCATTGTTTTGATTAATTAAATCTATTAGAGATAGATAAATCTTTTGGTCTGGCAAATATAGTAAACTGGCAAGGTGTTCTCCTTTCCTAAACTAACTCAGAATGATATCCTATGTTTACAGGCTATCCCTGAGTCAAGAGAGCTTACCCACCAGCTATGCCACTGGAGTCATACTGCAGCCCCCCTTACCCACCCTCCTCCCTGTCTCGCCTCATGGTTCACCTCCTGCGACAGACACTCATTCTGCTGCTTCCCCTCTGTCTCCTCAGGTAAGGGAGATTTTTGTGGGTGAGGAAAGTGCGAGTGCGTTTGTGTGATTGTCTTTTGTTTTTGAAGGTGCCTTTTCTTTCGTACTAGGAACATATTTTCGCATTTACTTAGTCAAGATTCTGTCTTTATAGATTGTAGCATACAGTACTGTAGAATAAGAGAAAAAGCTGTCTTTTCATTGTCAGTTATTTGCAGAATCAGTAACATTTGAGACTTATTTTTTAAGGGGGGGGAGAAGGTCTGATCTGAAAATTGATTTATTAATATTTTTGTTGCCCTCCTAAAGTTCTTCTGATAATCTGATAAGAAAAGAAAATGTAAGGAGATAAAAAAGTATTGAATGTATAAGCATAGTAAAGTGCTTTACATACAAGTTCATAGTTGTTCTATTTGGTAGTTTTGGAGTAATGTTGGTTCAGTTGATTTTGAATTAATGTGAAAGCTTTAGAGAAAATGTGTCCTGTCTATCTTCCCCCTTGTAGCCTTTGGTCATTTCTAGAACAATTTTGACATTCACAATATGTGCTTTGTTCCAGCTGTGTTAAACTAGCCAGCCAGACAAAACATCACTGAATGCACAAGACCAAAACCCATAGAGGTGCAAAGGCCCTCATGATAAGATCTTGCCCTCATGATAGAATCTGGAAAGTTAAAGTGTTCCTGATTGCTTAATCTTTGGATGCAGTTCTTTGTACTTACATGGTCATTTTGTCATGCATTCTGGGATACATCCTGGAGTATGTTTGATTCATGCTTCTTGTCTTGAGGGTTAATTACATCACTATGACAGTATATCACTACATTTCAGGTGCTGTTGCATAAGCTTTTGTAATGTTGATTTTGGTCATTATTAGAATTCTTGTTTTATGTCTCTTCTTTTTCAATTAATGGTTGGTAGTTTTCTTTGAGCTCTAAGAGAAAAAAGGGTTCGATAATATGTACTGTGGCTCTTTTCATTATATGTATGCGTGTGTACAGTTTAGATTTTCATTTTTATTAGGTTTTGTTCTACGTCTGATACGTGGGTGACGAAGCTTGAATCCAATTTTTTTTTTTCTTTATTCCAACTTTATTTACCCTTCACACATTGTGCAGCTAATTTTGAAGTGAGATATGTATTTTTAATATGATTTTGTATGAGTATTAGCCCTTATGTTATATTTGTTTTTTTTATTGACTTTTACTTTTTTTTGCTTTCCCTTGTGTTGAAATTTAGGTGCTGTCCACAACACCTTTGGCTAGTGGGAGTTTAGCCTCCAGCCCCATCCCTCCAACTCTGCCTCACCTGACACCCTCTCCTGTCCCGCACACAGTCTCTCTCCCTGAGCTAAGTGCACAGAATCCATTAGTGTTTACACCCATGGCCATTCAGATGCCAGAGACAAATGCAGAAACTCCCTTTGCTTCTCCCATGCTTCATCAACCCTCAGTGCCATCATTAAGTGTTAGTCATAATAGCTATACTGCTGAAAATGCTGTGACTCCTCCTTTTTCGTCACATCCACCATCCTGTGACACACGAGGACAGAGTCCCATAACAAGCTACAACTCTGTAGAAAATCCAGTGTATCAATATAATGAAAACCAAGAACTCTACTTAGAGGATCAGGACCCCAGTAGTGCACTGCACACGACATCTGATGTTAAATTTTACACTCCTTGTGGTGATGTAGAACCAGGCCAAGGAAGAAGGTCTGAGGATAATCAGGTCCCCAGTGAATCAGGGGGAAGCATACCCTTCTATGACATGCCAGCGGTTATTAGCAGTGAGACAAATCCGTCCCCAGATGCACAAACACAAAGACAACCAGATACAGTCCACGACCCTAGACCCCTCCCCTACGGCATCCCTAGCACCCAAGGCCCATCACCCGAATTGCCCTCAACCCCAGCCGTGGGATCTGTCTTCCCCCTCTCAATCCCCTCTTTCCTCAACCCCTTTTCCGTGGAGGTTGATGCCGGGCAAGAAGTCATTTCCACCACAGATAATGTCCCAGTTGAGCCCTCGAGTGCCCTTCCCCCTGAACCCCCGGCACCAAAGGTAGTGTTTAGCTGTTTTGTTGTTTGCTCATTTTATTGTATTAGTCAGTTGGTCAGACTTGATTGATAATTGATATGATATTAGTTTTCTTTTCCTTAATTTTTGTTAATTTATTTGTTAAATTTTATATGAGAGGTGTGTGTGTGTGTGTGTGTGTGTGTGTGTGTGTGTGTGTGTGTGTGTGTGTGTGTGTGTGTGTGTGTGTGTGTGTGTGTGTGTGTGTGTGTGTGTGTGTGTGGTGTCCGGTGTGTTGTCGTGTGTGTGATGTTGCCGCTCGTGTGTGCTGCTGTTGTGTGTGTGTGGTGTCGTGCGTGTGTGTGTGTGCGCGATTGTGTGTGTGCTCGTGTGTGTGGTCGTGTGTGTGTGTGTGTTGTGTTTTTCTCTCTCTTTTCCTCTCCCTCTCCTCCCCTCTCTCTCTCTCTCTCTCTCAATCTCTCTCTCTCTCTCTCTCTCTCTTTTCTTCTCTTCTCTCTCTCCTCTCTCTCTCTCTCTCTCTCTCTCTTTCCTCCCCTTCTCATCGTCTTGCTCTCTCTCTCTCTCTCTCTTCACTCCCTCACTCCCTCACCCCTCCCCCTCTATCCACTTTCACTGCCCTCTCATCTCTCACTCTCACATTGGCATCTCTCTCATTCTGCTCTCTCTCTTGCTCTCTCTCGTCTTGCTCTCTCTCTCTCTCTCTTCCTCTCTCTCTCTCTCTCTCTCTTCTCTCCTCTCCACTCTCTCTCTCTCTCTCTCTCACTCATCTTCACCCCCTCTCTCTCTCTCCCCCTCTCTCTCTCCCTCTCTCTCTCTCTCATCTTCTCTCTACTCTCTCTCTCTCTCTTGCTCTCCTCTTGCTCTTCTCTTGCTCTCTCTTGCTCTCTCTCTGCTCTCCTCTCTCTCTCTCTTGCTCTTCTCTCTCATGCTCTCTCTCTCTTGCTCTCTCCTCCTGCTCTCGTATTCTCACTCTCTCTCTCTCTCTCTCTCTCCTCGTCTCATCCTCTCACTCTCACTCCTCACTCTCATCTTCACTCTTCACTCTCACTTCTCCCTCTCCCTCTCCCTCTCTACTCTCATCTCTCTCCTCTCTCTCTCTCTCTCTTCTTCTTCCTCTCTCTCTTCACTCTCTCTCTACTCTCTTGCTCTTCTCTCTCTTGCTCTCTCCTCTCTCTCTCTTGCTCTCTCTCTCTCCTCTCTCTCTCTCCTCCTCTCTCTCCTCTCTCATCTCTGCCTCTCTCTCTCTGCTCTCTCTCCTCTCTTGCTCTCTCTTCCTCTCTCTCTGGCTCTCTTTTGCTCTCTCTCTCTCTCATGCTCTCTCTCTCTCTCTCTCTTCTCTCTCTCTCTCTCCTACATCTCTCTCTCTCCATCTCTATCTCTCATCCTCTCTACCTACTCTCTCTCTCTCTCTCTCTCTCTCAACTCTCATCTCTCACTCTCATCTCAACTCTCACTTCTCTCTCCTCCATCCCCTCCTCTACTCTCTCTCATCTCTCTCACTCTCTCTCTGCGATATCTCCTTTCTCTCCTCTCCCCTCTTGCCTCATATCCTCTCGATCCATCGCATCTTGCTCTCGCCTATCTCCTACCCCTCCTCACCTTCTTCCTCTTGCCTCATCACCTCTCCTCTCTCCTCTCTCTCGCCTCTCATCACTCTCTCTCTCCTTCCTCCTTGCTCATCCATCTCCCTCTTCTCACTCATCTTCTTCGCCGTCCTCTCTCTCTCTCCTCTCTGCCTGCACGCCTCCTCTTCGTCTCTCCTCTTCTTGCTCTCCTCAATCATCTCTCTTGCTCTCCTCTCTCTCTCTTGCATCACTCTCTCTCTCGTCTGCCTCCTTCATCTCTCTTGCCCTCTCTCTCTCTCTCTTGCTCTCTCTCTCACTGCTCCGCTCTACTCCTTTGCTCTCTTGTGCTCTCTTGCTCGCCCACTCATCATCTCTCTGCATCCTCGTCTCCTCTGACTCCTCTTCCTCCTCAGCTAGCCCCATCTACCTCCATCTCCCCTTGCTACTCTCTCTATCTCTCTCTCTACCTCTCTATAGCGGCCGCATCCTCCTCTCACTCGATCTCTTCCACCTCTTTTAGCCTCTCTTCTCTTCTGATCTCTTGCTCTCCAAAGGTCTCTCTCTCTTTCGCTCTCGCTCTCATCTCTCTCTCCTGCTCATTCACTCCTCTCCTTCTCGCGTCTACTCTCTCCTTGCTCTCCTCTCTCATTTCGTATACTTTCTCTTGCTCATCTCCTCCACTCTGCTGCCTCTCTCTCATCTGCTCTCTCTCATCTTGCTCTCTCTCTTTGCTGCTCATCTCTTGCTCCTCTCTTGCTCTCTCTCTCTGCTCTCTCTCATCGTTGCTCTCTCTCTTGCTCATCTCTCTCGTTGCTCTCTCTCTTCTCTGCTCTCTCTATGCTCTCTCTCTCTCTCTCTCTCTCTCTCTCTCTCTCTCTCTCTCTCTCTCTCTCTCTCTCTCTCTCTCTCTCTCTCTCTCTCTCTCTCTCTCTCTCTTTATCTATCTCTATCTCTATCTCTATCTCTTTCTCTTTCTCCACCCCCCTTCCTTTGCTGATCTAAGTATAAATACTCATGTCATTTTCCAGGACTCATTTCCAGCGTACCGTCCAGCATCCATACTCTTCAGCCAGTCGTCTGATGATAAACCCTTTGTAGTGGACCCCTTGGCATCTCCTGACCTCCCACAGGCAGTAGCACCAAATGCGGTTGATGGAAGTCTCACAGAGAAGTCAATGGGTGAAGCAAGCGAGGAACGACCGAAGGCTCCCATGCCACTGCTGTTGACAAATTCGACACTGTGCCAGTCACCTCTGACGCTCTTACCTCTCAGTTCTCCCAAGGCAAGTAGTAACTGTAGTATGGAAGCAGCAAAGTGGATATGGAATTTTATGAACAATATTTGTTTTTGCCTGTCATCATCGGAAAATTACTTATTTTTTCTTATTATATTTTTCTTTTTCTTGTATTACAGAATCAAGAGGGTCTTTAGTGAACATTTGGTGCAGGATTCCTACAGACATTTTTAAACAACTGGAATTTTGAACTTTCAAGATGATGTAATAGTTATGGGTTTTACTTTTGTAGCTGAAGGTATACAGTTCTTTCCTGGACTGTATCTCCATAGTCAGTTACTACACAGAACTTCTTCAAGAAGTGAATTCTTACATGAGTTTAATCATGTGTACAAGTTGGTAGCTGTATTATTTGCATACACACAAACATAGATGAATAACTACATGCGCATATAAGAATAGATACAGACAAGTAAGGAAGTATAGACAAACTCACACACGCAAAAATACAAACAAACAAGTGCATATGCACATACAGATACACATACAAACAAATACACACACAGATACACACAAGGACACAGTTTCTGCTCACATTTTATGTTTCATTGTAATTAGTTCCCTGGAAGTCAGAAGATTTATTTTCTTGGGAAGACTCTTTATGATAGCCAAGTGTATAACTCTGGAATGAAAATAATTTTTATAGTTGAAATGTAATAATCAATATGTATTTATTTAGTATGTGTAGTTTCTATGTGTTTCATCTCTTCTTTTTTTCCTTGCTCTTAGCTTTGAAACTTTGATAAGATATTCTAATGTTTATTATAAAATATTTATAAACGTTGTTGAGGGGGATGAAGGATGGTATTACTGGCATCACCATATTTTTTTTTAGGTGCAATAGAGTTCTCAACATTCTGTTTGTAGCCATGTTAGCCCATGAGATATATAGAAGTTTATAACAGATAGTGATTTACAATATATAGATCTGTGGAGACCATAGACGCCTGTGTAAATATGAGTTATAGAGTTAAAATGTAACTGGGGAGTTAGTTTTCTCAGTGATAGATGACTTTATTTATCATAGAGGATGCCACTCCTTATGTTGTGTACTGTAAATAGGTACATATCCGTTCATGATAATGCAAAGCTGATGCATATGTTAGCTGACAGAACAACTGTGGAGAACTTTCATACACTCAAACTGGTGTTTTAACTTTGTGTAGAAATTTTAAAGGACTACAGTATTAGATTATGCATACACACACATGACCACTATATTTTATATAATTCTTACGATTTATATTAAAACATATCTAATTATACATGATTGTTATATACATATCTTACTATATATATATATATATTATTTTATATATATATATATATATATATATATATATTATATATTATATCGACTATAACATATACATATACATATATATACATATTTATATTTTTTATTTATGCATATATTCATCTATATATATAATATATATATATATAAATATTTAATATATATATATCTAAATATATAAATATAAT